>NC_141151.1:83672390-84034890 GCF_053477565.2 Lygodium microphyllum
GCCAATGATCAGCTGCTGCAGAAGAAGCTAACCATTGCACACAGAGCTCTAATAGCAGGCCTGCATGTGCCACTACAGCTAGGAGGCCCGCCGCAGAGCCTAAAGGAGCAAAGAAGATATCTTGCACAGGTAGGCCTGACGGCGCAGGAAATAGATGAACTCGGTTTCACAGAGGCAAAGGAACAAGAAGACGTGCAAGCAGAAGGGGGTGAACCGGAGTTTGATCTAGGACCTCAGGAGGAGGAATACGTCCCACCACCCCCTCAGCCACAACAAGCGGAAGTGCAACCCCCTGATACGTCTGCTGAGAGAAGAGCAGCCGAGGCTAACTGTAGGAAAGAAATGGTAGAGAAGGCAAGGAAAAAGCTGAATGTTAGACCTATTCCAAGACAGCCTGCCCCTCTCCTACCACGTCCTCAAGATCCCCCTGCTGAATTCCATGCCGAATTGATTATCTGGGAACAGCATGAATATAACCACGACCCCTTCGACTTGAGCTTTGAGTTTCCCACTACCTTGAACAGAATGCTGCCCATTCAACTTGTAAATGACGTCATCGCTATGGGTGCAAGGCTCAAGGCCAAGTGGTTAGCGGAGCGCGAGGCCTACCCAACTGATTGGGGAGCCGAGGACCATGAATTTTGGTAGGATAAAGTCCTCCAAGTGCCTAGATCGGTGGAAGGCTATAATTGCCAACCCACCTGGAGAAGACACATTTTTTACGTCAACCTTGACACGTGGATGGCATTTTGCAACATCCTCCCTTCTGAGAGAAACGACCCTACTTTCATGCCGTATCCTCGAAGGGTAGGGGTCGACCCGTCCATCCACGGCAGGTTCGACTTTCCCATTATTTGAATATGGTCCATGACTTGTCCTGAGTCTAGGAAGACCAACATTTCCTCATACCACATCCACGGAGGATTGGGTGGGTCATTGTCAGCTACTATATGAAATAGTTGGGCATCTGGAAAGTCATCATCTATCCCGAGTGGGGGTTCTCATGAATCAAGTTGGGAAAGGAAGTCTGCAATTACATGTTGTGCTCCACGTCTATGTACCACCTTAAAGTTGAATCCTTGGAGTAGCAGGATCCATCGCGCTAATCTTCCAGTGATATTTTGTTGTTTGACCAAGCAGACCAGAGCAGAGCGATCCACATGAAAGATAAAGAAATGGCCAAGGAGATAATGATAGAACTTCTTTATGGAATATATCATTTTGAGGCATTCCCTTTTGATTACAAAATATTTTTTCTTAGCAGTGAAGAGCTATCTACTAGCATAGAAAATGGTACGAACCAACCATTGGTATCCTGTTACATAAATACACTACCTATTGCTATATCTGAGGCATTTACAAAGACATGGAAGGGATTTGTCCAATCTAGGTGGGACTAGGATTGAGGCCTTGGACGGGAGTAACTAGAGATGTTGAAATGCTAGGTCTGCTACCTTGTTCCATGTGAAAGTTGCTCTGGGAGTGCGGGCTAGCTTATTGAGTAGGATAGCTACATGGGCTAGGAGGCGTATATGCCATCTATGCCAACGGACTTGCCCAAGAAATTGTGGCACTACAGTTGGGGAATTGGATATGGGGGATTCCACAATGGTATCTACCTTGTTGGGATCCACCACAATGCCATTATTGGAAATAACACCACCCTTCACAACAAAGACACATTTCATGGGATTTTGACTTCTTGGTATTTGGTGAAACAAAGCCAAAGATACTACAAGTGAAGTTGAAGAAGTTGCTTTTGGCATTTCTCTACCTCAAATTCCTCCTCAATACTGCTCTCTTCCACTAGGTTCAAATCTATATTAGAACTAATGGGTTCCATGCAATGGGTTTAGTCAGCAAGTTTGGTCGATTTTCTCATTTTTTAAAAACTTTTTCTTAGCAAGAAACATCTCAATGAGGTTAGCACGCTAGTAGAAATAATCTAGAGTATTAACTAATAAGTCTTCCAAATCCAAGGATTTGGAAGATGAACTGAGCTTTATAGCTTTAGATTGTGGCACTACCTTGTTTTAGTTGACACATTCTTTCTAACTTCTAGGCATTAGTCGTGTCTGGTTGGAACCGCGAATGGAATGTTGTCCGGGAATCATCAACATTGCACATTTTTTTTCCACATATGAGCCAAGCCACCACCTCTTTTTGCATTGATGAGTCGAATACAACCACCTTATGAGCAAGATCTACTTGGGCAAGGAAATTGACCATATATGCCACCTCTAATTTTCTAAGAAAGGCATTTGGGTCCTTAGCTATTGAGCCAACAAACTTCGGAAATGGAACCCATGCCTGGGCAGTCATCCAAGTGTGGACTGGAATACCACAAGGCAGAATGGGTAAAACCATGATCAGTTTAGTGGATGCAAAAAGCCGCCCTGCTAGTTTTAGAAGGGTCATAGGAGCAATTGGTGGACCATGGTGCATATCCCAAGTTCTATGAACAAAGCGTGAGTGCTATTTGTGGGGCTATGAAGTGGAATGCTCCGCTTGAGCATTGTCATTGTTGAGGAATGAAGTACCCTTAGGAGACAGAATCAAATGTAATTGCTCATGCTAGGATTGCCGTGAGAACACACGCTAGGCATCCTCTGGCTGACCCCCTGAGAGCGCATGCACATGCATTTCTATGCGCATGGGAAAGATCGATGTGGTCACCATGTGTCATCGGGTCTAAATTAAGGTTGTGGTCATTAGGTGCAAAAACTGGTTACACCAGCCCTACGGAATAGCACAGCCTTATCATATCTAGACCCAACATAGGGGCATGCTAGCAGACCTACAACTGTCAAGCATACCAAAAGAAGAGACTAGTATTTGCACTAATTGGAAGAAGTACTTTATTAAGAAAATAAATGCTCACATATTTTAGCAAAGCTTTATAGAGTTCACTAACAAACTTGAATTATGGAGTACATCCCAAAAGGGTGATCACTCAGGGAAAAAAATACATGACAATGGACTAGACAAACATGGCTATCATCGCAACGTTACAATGTAAGTTGCTCCCAGAGTTTGGGAAAGGTTTGGACCCAAATACAGAGTCGAGGAGGGACAAAAGGGGAACAAAGAGGAAGGAAGAAAAAGAGGGGTATGTGTGACACTTCTTCTTAGATCCTTTAATTACTTCTGGTGCTTGTGGTGTCATGAAGTTTATCTGCCATAATTCGTGGCTAATCCATTGCCTTCTATTACTACACCACTGTCGTTAGCATTGATGGTGGCCTCTTTTAGCTACCATTCCATGAATGCTATTTTGGGCCACCAAATCGGGATGTCCTGTGCCTCACAACCACCAATGGTGTGACCCTTAGACCTTGGACACAACCTTGTAGAGAATTCATCAAGCTCTTGGCTATTGGGCTAATTAATAAGGATATTAAGACTTTTTGAATGGTCATTACAAGCCAAATTGGGCCGCTTAAGGCCGAATAGTTTCATTTAAATTCTTAATTTCACACACACACACACACACACGCATGCACGTGTGCGCACATGGATGGGTTTTTGACCTTAGCTTACTAGTTTAGGAAGAAGGTAAGTGTGAAAGGGATTGTAAGAGAGAGTTATTTGAAAATGTTAATGATAAGGTTAGAGTAAGAGAAAGAAGATAATCAAATCATTGGTCATCTGCAAGCTATTCTAGATAGCGCCGATTTCTCCTAAGGCCAAAAGGATGTCAATGTCCCATTTGATTTTGAAGATTGTATCCTCAAGTAGTAGGCGATTAGTTTTAAAGCTCCAATGCTAAAATGATAGTAGCTAATCTCCCTCTCTTCTTTTAATGATGGCGATGATGATGGTGGCACTAATATGCACTCTTTGCTTTGGTGCAAGCAAGTGCACAATGGACACTATGACTAGAGTAGCTTTTCTCAGAACCTCACCAACTTGCCTCTCTTCATCATGGCTTCCTTTTCTTCAATATTATTGTGCTAATAATTCATCTATGGTGGTTTGTAAAAGGGACAAGGAAGTGGAGTCTGCTCTTATGATTGAGCATACTCAGCTACTAGTGAGAGGTCAAATAAGATGATTGATTCTGACTTTGGATAGAAAAGAAAACTTTAGATGGAGAGGATCCTTTTTTTATGTGTGACATGTAGAGAAGAGGCTAAGGTGGGTCAAAAATAAGTAGGGCCATAATTTTGATAGAATGGAGAAAGCTACCTATTTTTAAATTGCATTGCTTGTGCCTCTTCATATAGGCAAATGAGTACATCCAATACATTGTATTTGGTCTAGTTTGACTTGCCAGCTCAGGTCCTTATCCATCCAACTCATCTTCCTCATCTCTCCACACTCTAAGGTAAAATTCATATTGTGTTGCATGCAAAGAAGACACCTCTCATACACATACGCACATATAAATGTTTCAACAAAAGGAAGATGAAAATTTATCATTAAAGTAATAACAAAATGAGAAAATTCCATGTCTAAAGAAGCAAATAAATTAGAAAGACCCAAGGAAGAATCAAGGAAGGAAGAAGAGAAAAAGAGGCTAAAGTAGGAGGAAGAGGAGGAGCGACTTAGAAAACAAGAAGAGGGGAACATAGCATTGGCCATCATAAGATTTGTCAAGTAATCCTCAAGAGTAGGAAGCTGGTATTAATGAGCCTCAACCTGGGAAGCTCATCACACGGCATTCAACAAGGCCACTAATCATGGACAAAGATAAGGCTCCACTACAAATACATCTTCCACTAATTATGGCAACCACATTTTCCATCCTAGTCTCTACAATAGAAAACTAGCTAGACGCAAGCTAGAGAGCATGGTCTACAAGCTTGCGATGAAAGTTGTTGCATTTTCTCAAGTGAGATCAAAAGAGGCATTGCCACATGCACCAAGAGATTAGTAATTAAAAGTTTGGAAAAGTGCATTCTTTTATGGATTTTCAAATCCAAAGACCATTCATCTTTTCCAAAAAACTACCCAAGCTCTTAGAAAATTGGATAAAAAGTGCACACCAACCCCTCTCTTATTGGTCCACCTCAAATTATTCTTGATTAGAAGAGCCATTGAATGCTAATCTAAAGGGCCCCTTTTTTGTCTATATTTTCCCTAATGGAAGAGCTACATGAGCAATGTGAAGTCGAAAGAGAAAATTGAGTGCAACTCAAGAGTTAGTATGCCCAAGGCAAAAAAAAGAAGGCTAAGGTAAAAGGGAGAGTTAGAGGTGCTGAAATTATTGTAAGGGTGATTGATGAGAGAGTTGGAAGAAGCAAAACAAACAAGGGAGGAGGCACAACATAAAACTAGATAGATTGTGGAGTTAGAGAATGGAATAGAAAAAGCCATGCATAACTATACACAACTCTAGAAGCAACTAGAATACGAAATGCAATAAATCAAAGTCTTGAGTCAAACCTAGAGGGAAAAACAAACCACACTAGAAGTCCTTACAAAGTGGAAAAACAAAGGGCTAGAGCAAGTGAAGGAGAAGATAAATCAATGGGAGGAGAGAAACATTGATGCCATGTGAGACCTTGTCACGTACTTACCTCAAATTGAGCGTGAAAAGAATTTGCAATCGAGAGGGCTAGAGTAATAAGAGAGATGATGCGAGCACATCAATAAAGCTTCACTAGCACACTACTTGAAGCATGGGAGCTATGTGAGGAGGACACTGTTGACAATATTTAGAAGAATATGCAACTCACAATGTAGGCACTCAAGCATAGTTTGGAATTAGGAGCACCCTACCTGGAATATAGGATGATGAAGGAAGAGTAGGTGCTACCGATTGAGGGAAGCTAGACTTTGAACAAAAATTTAAGGTTGATTGGGGATGTATGCAATGAAGAACCCACTCTAGCCATGAAAGAGCCACCACCATCACTTCTTAGGAGTGCATGAATTAGACTGGGAATTAGAAGAATTTGGGAGACTTCTGTTGCTATAGCTAGAAACTATAACCAACTTCTTCAGAAGGAATTAGGGAGATCAACACATGGGAATAGTGGGAGACTCAAGAATTCCTTATGCAATTCTCTCTTTCAACTTTCCTTATGGACTTAAAAAGGTGATGTCGCTTTACTGTAATGCATAAGATAATTCAAGTATCCTCGCAATTGGGAAAGAAATGGCTAGAGCAAAAAACTCAAGACCCTAGAATGGGGCAATGAGAGCCAGTTGACCATTGGTAGGACAAAATGTTTGAGGTACCAAGGACCATAAAGGGCTATGATTACCAACCAACATGGAGAAGGGGGGGGGGGGGGGGGGGGGGGGAGATATTAGCTACATGCTTATCCTAGCCTCAAGTTCTGTGAGAAGGACTTGATTCCCTCTTTCAAATGGTTCATAGAGGACTTCTTAGCTTGTTCGAACCCTACTTTCATCGCCATGTGCGACTATCTAAAGTTACTTTTCCAACTGCTCAATCAAAAGAAGGTGGCTAAAGAAGAGGGTCTACATCCACCCTTTTTTGACACAAATGTAGAAATAGATAGGTATACCATAGTAAGACTACTTTTTCGAGCTACTCTATTACTTGCATATTGTTTTGAGCTACTAGAGGATATAAATGCCAGAAGGTTCACCAACTATAGCTAACTCTTCCTTTCATCTACATCCCTAGTTGTAAGGGCAACATTGAAAGCCTGCATGATGAGCCTAGCATGCTTGGAAAGATCACTATGACCACTCCTTCGACTAAAATTGAGAAATTAAAGGGAGCCATAATGAAGTTTTCATTTAAAAAAAGAAAAATGAGAATGCAAACAAATATTTAAAAAATAATAAAAAGAAAAAGAACAAAAGCCATAGCTAGAAACTATAACCAACTTCTTCATAAGGAACTAGGGAGATCATCACATGGGAATAGTGGGAGACTCAAGAATTCCTTATGCAATTCTCTCTTTCAACTTTCCTTATGCACTTAAAAAGGTGATGTCGCTTTACTGTAATGCATAAGATAATTTAGGTATCCCCGCAATTGGGAAAGAAATGGCTGGAGCAAAAAACTCAAGACCCTAGAATGGGGCAATGAGAGCCAGTTGACCATTGGTAGGACAAAATGTTTGAGGTACCAAGGACCATAAAGGGCTATGACTACCAACCAACATGGAGATGGGGGGGGGGGGGGGGGGAGATATTAGCTACATGGTTATCCTAGCCTCAAGTTTTGTGAGAAGGACTTGATTCCCTCTTTCAAATGGTTTGTAGAGGACTTCTTAGCTTGTTCGAACCCTACTTTCATCACCATGTGCGACTATCTAAGGTTACTTTTCCAACTGCTCAATCAAAAGAAGGTGGCTAAAGAAGAGGGTCTACATCCACCCTTTTTTGACACAAATGTAGAAATAGATAGGTATACCATAGTAAGACTACTTTTTCGAGCTACTCTATTACTTGCATATTGTTTTGAGCTACTAGAGGATATAAATGCCAGAAGGTTCACCAACTATAGCTACCTCTTCCTTTCATCTACATCCCTAGTTGTAAGGGCAACATTGAAGGCCTGCATGATGAGCCTAGCGTGCTTGGAAAGATCACTATGACCACTCCTTCGACTAAAATTGAGAAATCAAAGGGAGCCATAATGAAGTTTTCATTTAAAAAAAGAAAAATGAGAATGCAAACAAATATTTAAAAAATAAAAATAATAAAAAGAACAAAAGCAAATAAAAATTGCACTGGAAACACTCATAGTCATGTTACCTAGGGGTTCCCAAGTTGGATATGTCTCATGGCAACAATGTCTAAGCTCTATCCCCAACCTTGTAGCCCTTTCCTACTTCACAAACTTAGGGCACATGAAGGGTAGGGCATTTTGAAGACATAAATAGACCTATCACTCTAAGCTTTGCACATCACCTCCCCTAGCATCAATTGGGTCGTCAAGTGTGGGACAACACTGCAAGATTGCTTGGGGTTCAATCCACCTCTTAGTTGCACTCACACTTGCATAACATTCACAATACAATAAGATAGACACACACCCTTTGAAAGTGTACATTTTCTTCTATGACGAGATTTTAGCTTGAAGATGAACTCATCTAATCCAATGATATCAATGGCCCTTGTCATCCTACCTCTTCCTCCTTTTCCTTGATGGAGGCAAGCCAACCCTTAAAGAATAAAGCAATAGCTAATCCTATCCACATTAATAATGGCCCAAAATTTTAGCATCATTTAGAAGTTATCCACTGCCATCTCGACTAGAGAACAATAATGAACATGGAAATAACTAACTATGACTACTACAGGGTAATATTGAACCCTTCTAGAAAGGCACAACAAAGGAAGCACAAAAAGAAAAAAAAAATCTAGAATAAAAAGAGAAGGAGAAATTAGAGTATCTCTCTAGTGTTTGTTATTGTTGACATAAAATTATTTTTGTGATTGTAACTTTTTGATATGCAAATTATAATAACATCCTATGTGAAGTATAACCGTAAGAATCTCAACCTAATAAGTTAGAAAAGAGTTGCAAAAACCAAAATAGGGTGTACAAGGTAAGAAAAGACTAGTTTAAGTTAATGAGATGGGAGGGTGCCCAAGAAAACCAAGGCCATATATAAAAGCAAAAAATGAAAGGATAAGCACATTCTTATGGTGTGCAATCTTAGGGACCTCTCTTCTTACTTCTTGCTTGCATTTGCTAATGTGAGAGGGGGAGAGATTGAGAGAGGGAGAGAGTGTGAGGTAGAGTGAGGGATTAGTGTGGGAGAAGCTCTTGCTACTGCCGCTTCATCATCATCATCATCATCATCATCATCATCATCATCTTCTTCTTCTTCTTCTTCTTCTTCTTCTTCTTCTTCTTCTTCTTCTTCTTCTTCTTCTTCTTCTTCTTCTTCTTCTTCTTCTCCTCCACCAATGCGAAGCTTGCACAATGATTAAGGCTATGGAGGTGGAGCTTGCTTGAGGTGCATCACTTGATTTGTGGAGCTATCGATGACCCTTTTGTAGATAGACTATAATGAGAAGGTAAATTGGTGCATCACTTGATTTGTGGAGCTATCAATGACCCTTTTGTAGATAGACTAAAACGAGAAGGTAAATCAGTTAGGTGAGAGGTAGCCATAGCTATGTTGCTCAAAGTGCTTAAAACAATAAGCGTTTCGTTAAGTTTGACATGCGTGGCTTGTGAAAGTGATGACAATTTTGCACTTTTATGTTTCAAAGTTACAAATGACAATAAGATAAACTCAAGGGTTGATCCCCCAACATACTCATTTAGTATACCTATTGAAGAGTTTACTTATATGATATAAAAGACAACAAAATTATATTAGAGAGATACACAATTGCCTTGCATCCATAGCAAGGCAATCATGGATGCATGGAAATCTCTCTCTCTCTCTCTCTCTCTCTCTCTCATTGCTTCATATATGTATCAAACATTTCCTACCTACCTTTATTTCCTTCAATATGTTTGATGTTCAATCTTCATTTGGGTGATAGAACTCTCTATTTGCCAGTCACAACATTTGAGTACTCAGTATTTGAGTTGCTCATTACTCAATCCAATGCAATTGCATCCAACACATTCATTTCTAGCTAAAAACTAAACTAATAATGAACATAAAGGCATAGTGTCAATGTTTACCGCAGCACAGAGGAGCGGGAAATGGAAAAAAGGAAATAGCAAAAGGCGCAGGACAAAAGGAAGAAAAAGGTGCCTTAACCGATAACCAGACCCTGAAAAAATTAAAAGCACGGGCACGACCCTCAGGAAGTCTTAGAGTCGCCCAAGGAAAGTAAAAGAGTAAAAAGCGCACCATTAAGTGTGAAAGCGCTCCCGAATCCTTGTAAAAGAGCGCCAGGCTCACTCCTGTGCAAATTGTATGCATTAGTTGGGAATAGGATAGATTAGACCGGTGGGAAATGAGAAATGGGCCTAGGCTAATGGCCGGCCATGTAAAAAAGGGGATGACCGCCCATGAAAAGTAGGGCATGTATATAAAGTTCAAAAAGTGAATGAGAAGATCATTCTTGTGTGTGGCCAAAGCTTCTTCTTCTTCTTCTCTTGTTTCTTGCCTTCTTGCTTGTGCTTGAGAGAGGGATTGAGAGAGTGTGAGGGAGTGAGGGAGTGATTGTGTGAGAGTGAGGGAGTGATTGTGTGAGAGTGAGGGATCTTGGAGAAGAAGCTCTCCATCTTCTCTCTTCATCTTCCCCTCCTCTCTTCTCTTCTCTTGTCTCGCGCGTGGCTATGGAGGATGAAGCTCATGGGAGAGGGATTGAGGTTGCTTGAGCTTGCCTCAAGGATCGTGGAGCTACCAGTGTGCAAGAAAGAGGAGGGTACTCGATCGAGCATCAAGGTAAGCTCACTACACCCGTAAGGTAGGCATTGCGCGTCGGCTATGTGAGAGGTAGCCATTGCCGCTCGGTTCGAAACACTTGAGCAATAAGTGGTCCGTAGGTCTCGGGGTAGATCTTGTAGCTCCCCTTCATTTTGGTTCCGTTGCCGGGACCGACAGAATTGAGCCTTGAGCGCCGCGCTCATCAAATCGAGCATAGAAGTATGGTTTGCAGCCCGAACCGGTGCTCGAGATAGCTAGGAGATTTATGAGGTTTTAATCCATGAAACAAGTAAGTGTTTTGGTTTGTTGGAAGCATTAGTGTAGGACTACCATTCCGCATCTCTGTTTTGCATTTTTGCTGCACTAGATTAAGGTTAGATTAGGTTAAGAAAAGAGAAAACAGAAGGTTTTGGCTACTGTTGGAAACAGGGAAACAGGGGACCAGATTCAAATTTCTGGGTAAAACAGGGAAAAGGGAACTGGCTTTAAGGTTTTGCAGTGCTAGGAAAGGACCTTAAGAGGCTTGGGAGGCCAGGGCAAACCTCATTTCACTAGTTAGCTTTGTGTGAGAGAAAGAGAGAGAGCTTCTGGTTGCCAGGAAGAGGGAGCGCTATCACAATTCTGGGCGCCATCGATTTGTGCTACTCCAGGTGAGTTTGGTACTTCTTAGTAGTGCCCTAATCATATTTGGAAAGTCTCTTGTGATTGTGTGTAGCAGGCGTCAAGTGGGATCGAAACACGTCGAAATCGTGCCTGCTGCCAGATGCAGTCAAACCAGGTCTCAGTGGTCTGATTCCCAAAATCGGACCACCCGAGTCCTGGATTCGAACCGTCCGATTCCAAGAATTGGACTGTCCAGCTGAGGGAGTCGCGAACTGCGTGCTAGTCGAACCAACATTCGGATCGGACCAAACAATTTTAGAATCAAACCCGACTACCGAATCAGACAGTCCGATCGAATGTGCCATGTGGCACTCGGACCGCCCATCATAGTCGGACCATCAGACTTTAGGAATCAGACCCGACCTGTCCTACTGCTAGAGTCGGACCACTCTGTCCAACTGCAAGAATCGGACCGTCTGACTACTAGAGTCAGACCAGCCCTGTCCGATTCCTAGAATCGGACAATCCGATTCTGGGAATCGGACCATCCTGCCAGAAGGAAAAATAAGGATCTTTAGTTGACCCTGCCATAGACCTGACCCCCAGGACACAACCCTGAACACCCCCAAGACCCAGTTTGACCATTAGAACCTCAGAGACCAATCGAACTTAGAGCAGAATAGAAAACGCAACACATACCTATAGAAAGACCATAGAATAGCCGGGAACCGCGCTTAGAACTCAAATCAGGCTAAGAATGTGGAGAGAAACAGAGTGGAGTTCACATTAAACGCTTTCTGCATCAGCACTTCACTCTTGTGTTCCACTAAGTTTGCACTGCAAGAAAAGAGAAAGGCATGTTTTCGCACCAAGCACCATGAAAGCACTAAGCATAACGTGTGAATAAGGATTGCAGCTGCTTTCAAATAACAAGGAAAACATCAGGATATCTAATAACATTAAGGAACCCACTAGTAGGAGAAGATCCCAAGACTTAAACAGGTGCCTGAGTACCCTACTAGTAGGACCTGAAGAAGACACGAAGACACGGAAAGCAACAATATAGAGGATTGGATGCTGCCAGAGTAGCTTGGATTTATTGACAACCTCGTGGAGCTGGAAGCAGAAACAATGTCAGGATCAAGAGGCGAACGAGGAGAGGACCAATTAGACTTAGGAGAATTTCCAACCTCAGTCCAAGAACTGGTCCACAACTACGATCTACTCACTAGGACCGTGATCCAGGGCAGACCTGTAGAGGAAGTGGTAGCAAACTTGGAAGAAGAGAGAAGAGCAAGAGAGCGCTAGAAGGCATAATTTCCTACAACCATGAGCAAAGGGCTAGAAGGCTACATCAAGACGTAGATATGTATGAGGCTAGACGAGTGCTAGACCTAGCTGGAGCGGCCAAATCTGGACCGAATGTAGAGAGGGAACGGGCAACAAAGGCTGACATGACATTGAGCGAACTGGTAGCAAAGCGACTCTTGGACAATACCTCCATTGAACAGAGCGCTACTGCCCTAGCCACCGCGCTAGTATCGGGATTGGGAGTCACGCAAGGGGCTAAATGGCAGGCTAGAATCCTCATTGTAGCAAAACAACTAGCTAGATACGAACCTAGCAGTGACCCGTACAGCTTCATGGAGCAGTTCGAGTAAGTATGTGAGGCAAACGATCTTACTGACCCTATGTAGCTAGCTCAAGCTTTCGGCCTGTGCTTAGCCTTTAGGCGATAAGGGGAGGACTTGGTATTCTAGTCTAGATGACACAGAACGTATGAACTTTGTTCGCCTTAAGGGCCTCTTCATCAAGAGGTTTTCGAAGGCAAGGTATTCGGATAACCTCATCATTAGGTTGATGAATATCAGTCCAAAGAGAGAAGGAAGACTTTAGGGATTATGTCACTCATGTGCGTAGCCTCTACAAGAGAATCCATGCCCCAATGAGCGACCTACCAAGAGGGCAGTGTCTACAGTGTTCATGAATGGGATTCGGAGTGAGGAGCTCTACAAGGCTTTGGCCAGTAACTCCACCTTGCAACGAGACGTGCTAGCTAGAGTTTTCGAGGAGGCAATACGCGTAGATGATCAACTTAGGGAACGCAGCATGAGGACTACCGACCGAGAGAGTGCAAGCTAGAGGAACCCTGAGAGATCAACTACTTTGGGGGGGAAAGCAACTGCTAGTGTGCAGGATAAGGGAAAGAGTGTAGACCACGACTAGGGGATGGCAGAAATGAGAATGGAGATTGCACGGTTGCAAGAGCTGGTAAGGAAGCTTGTGAGATCGCATGTACAATGTATATACTCTAGTGGCAATCACCTGCCAGTTGAGTGCCAAGATCCTAGATCTCGGTCGTGCTCAAATTGCAGTAGATTTGGGCATGATGCAATGCATTGCAGAATGCCAAGGAGATTCCCATACGCGCAGCAATACAACCCTCCATACTTAGGTAATAGGCCACCCAATTTCTTTGGGAGGGGAGCCCAGTTAGCTCTTCCAGCACCAACTGAATCAAGACCTGCCGTACCTAGGCTAGAGATGAACCCAACTGGTATACCCAGACCACTAGGACCTTTTGTAACCCACCCATCTAGCGATGCTCTTGTTCACTTTGTGGAGGAGCCTAATGAGGAAGAAACATATGTCAACCCGTACATATCCTATGATGAGGAGGGCAACCTAGTCCTGATGGACTATCGACCGGTGCCGATGATGGCTTTAGGAAGAGGAAGAGGCAGAGGCTTTGGAGGGCCAAGCCAAGGACTTGCGGCCACCCAGGCCACATTTCATCACGCTGCCCAGAACGAGAACAAGCTAACAAGGACAAAGCGGATCTCCGATGCACAGAGTGTGGAATCACACATCTGTTTCCTGACTATCCTAGGCGGAAGCCATCAACCAGCTCTGCCAACTTGCCATCGGTGCCTTTGGGGATTTTTGAAGTGGAAACCTTTGACAGTGAGGATACACCCATCCCACTACATGTTATGACGTGAGTGCAAACAAAACAGGCAGGCATCTCTTTGCCAGGGCCAAGTAACCTTGACGCAACCTCAATAGGGCCGGAGGAGACGGAAAAAGAGAACCGATGCAAAGATAACTCTTAAAACCGAGGAAGCGACTACGTTAGTAACGGGAAAGAGGGTCATGGACGCAGAGGCGAAGACCTCAACTCCTAAGACAACCGAGCTAGGGAGTGCCAAGGTAGGGGAATATCCCCATCCCAAACGGCAACTCGAGGCTATAGTTAAGGTCAAGGAGTGGGTAAAGGACGCCCAAAAGCACCTCAAGGATACTGAACCCATATTAGAAGATCCTATTGACGATTTCTCCAACGTGAGCACACCAGTCTCACCTTCAAAACCACAAGCTGCGAGCATACCTGCACCACTGGAGGCAACTCAGTAGCAAGGCCAAGAGGAAACTTGCCAGGGTAGACAGAACGCATGGCCTAGAAATGCTAGCCTCAGGGGAAGACAAGAGCCCAGTAGCCTCCTCACAACCTTGTTGTTTACTCCAATAACTCTAAGCTTGGAAGACCTGCTTAGGCAAAATCATTCCTTATGGCAGGAGTTAAAAGACTTGATGGAGGGACACACAAGACTTGCAGGTGCTGATCGGCAAGATCATGATGCGGTTACACAGATCCCAAGTCTAACTCTACACTCAACTCCTAAGTCTTTGCACATCAATGCTTTTTGGGAAGGCACTAAAATGCATGTAGTTTTACCCATCCTAGCCTTAGGAGATATGACACGAAAAGGAATTGTAGACACAGGGGCACATGTGTTAGTGTACTAAGCCATGCAGTCTTAGAGGCATGGGGAAACCCTCCTGTAGAGACTGCCAGGTTTAACGTCACGTTAGCAAATGGAATGAAGGTAAGACTATTTGGGGTCTTAAAGAATTGGCTAGTAAAGATTGCCAGTGTGCAGTTTTCCGTAAACTTCATTGTCATGAAGGGAGTGGATTACGACATACTATTAGGCCGACCTTGGATGAGGAATGCGCGTGTCATTGAGGACTGGGGCAATGGTTTGATTTTCCTAGGGAACAAAACTAGTGCAGTAAGGGTAGAGATGGACACTTGGAAGACGACCCCTGTTAACCTAGATGCCATCTCAGCTATGCTAAAAGGTGATACTCAAACAACCAAACCTTATGGATCACTCACTAAATATATTCCTTGCCCTGAGGATGAGAGGAATTGGACGCACGTTTTGGCAACCATTGACCTACCATTCTCGGATGAGGAAGAACTATATCGGCAGGCTACTAAAGCTGCAACCATGCCAATTGAGGAGCCAATTGTGCCACTCTGCATGATGGTAGGAAGCTCACTCAACCCAGGAAAACCAGCCTCGTTCCATATCCCCAACAACAAACTAGAGCTTCAGGAAATCGTAGAGTATCTGACCAATAAACTGGAAGGCAACTTGGCTGCTAACTTAAAACCTCTATGTGATCTATTAGCTAAGCTAGAATGGAAATGGACCAAGGTCCACGACCTGAATTTGTTATATAACTGGGCTTTAGTTATTGATGATAAGGAGACTGGAGAGGAAAGCTTAGGTGATGATGAGTAGTCAGAAGGACAAGACTCTGATGACGAGGAGTATGAGGACTGTTGCTCTACGGGAGAGGAGAGTGAAGAAGAGATAGATACAATAGAGTACGACACAGAAGGAAAAGCAATAGAACAAATCAGGGCAGACTCGAGGCCTAGGAGAGGAAGAACCAGTCAGAACAAAAAAGGAGTCATGTGAATGGAATGTGACAGATCCTGGCTAGAACACATAGGAGCCGTGGATTACGAGCAAGCCGGAGTGGCACGACCATGGATAATCCCAGTGCTCAAGATGGATGCACCTACTGAACTACGACCCCCTGGGGAAACACCTTCCTCAAGTGAGGGATGCGAGTTTAACTCAAAGTCGAAAGTCAACACTGAGAGTGATCCCGAGATACCACAACCTTCTAAAGTCAAACGCACCAAGGGAGACTTGCCAGTCCACCTAAGGCACAGGAGGCTAAAGGAGGAGGCCAAGAAGCAAGCAAAGGACTCAGAAGCAGAAAGGCAAAAGAAACCGCAGGATCTACCCAAACGGTTTACAAAATTTAAAAAGGGTGACAGAGTGGTGATTCTGCTAGGTGTGAAAAGACAAGGCCAAACTAGTGAACCAATCGAGGGACTCACCAAAGTCAAGGAAGTTAACTTGGCTGGGGAAGGTGAAAAGCCAAGACCTGTATTCATTGCAGATGACTTGACGGAGGATGAGGAGACCAAACTTGTTGCACTCTTGCAAGAGTACATTGATGTATTTGCCTGGACATTGGATGAACTTAAGGGAGTCAACCCTAGGATTGTGACTCATAATATCCCAATGGTCCCTAATGCAGTGCCAACAAAACAACGACCTTACCCCATGAATCCCAAACATGCCCATGCAGTGAAAGAGGAGATTGATAAACTCATGAGGGTAGGATTCATATATGAGATCGAGCACACAGATTGGGTATCACCTATCATGATTGTCATGAAGAAAAATGGAAAAATCCGAGTGTGCATGAACTACAAGAAAGTGAATGCCGCTATAAAGAGGGATAACTATCCTTTACCTTACACCGAGCACATGCTTGAGAGGGTAGCAGGTAAAGAAGCCTACAGTTTTCTAGATGGTTTCTCGGACTATAATCAAGTGCAAGTGCACCCCGACGACAGGCACAAGACTGCCTTTGCCACGGAATGGGGTGTATTCGCCTACATTGTCATGCCTTTTGGGCTGATGAACGCACCTGCAACTTTTCAACGCCTAATGTGCACCATCTTTAAGGACATGCTTAGGCGGGAACTGGAAGTGTTTGTAGACGACTTATGCGTACACTCTAGTTGGGTCGAACACTTAGAGAAATTGAGAGCTGTCTTTGAAAGGTGTAGGTTGTACCACCTCTCGTTGAACCCCTTAAAGTGCCAGTTCTGGGTGAAACATGGATGCATCTTAGGGCACGTAGTGTTAAGGAACGGCATTGCCACTGACTTTTCTAAAGTCAAAGTCATTGTTGACTTAACGCCACCCGATAACTACAAGGGAGTTCAGTGCTTCTTAGGACACACTGGATATTAGCAACGCTTTGTACTAAATTACGCACTAATTGCTAGACCATTGTACAAGTTGTTGATAGTGTTCGAGCGGACTAAGGAATGCCAGCGCGCATATGAGGAGTTGAAAAAGGCTCTTACTACTGCACCAATCTTACGAGCCCTAGACTGGAACATAACGTTTCATGTACACATAGACGTCTCTAAGTTTGCTATTGGAGCTATGCTATGCCAGCTTGGTGAGCATAACTTATATTACCCGGTGAGTTTTGCCAGCAGGCAGCTCACAAAGATCGAGATGAACTATTCCACAACAGAAAGAGAGGGGTTGGCCATGGTATTTGCGGTAAAGAAATTTAGGCATTACCTATTGGCCACTCCCTTTGTCTTCTTTGTTGACCATCAAGCCTTGCTATATCTTGTAAACAAGCCTTGCGCTACAAGACGCATAGCTAGATGGTTACTCCTTCTATTGGAGTTTGACTTCTCTGTGGTTGTACGCAAAGGAAAGCAGCATTACATGGCTGACCACATGTCCCGCATACCCTTAGGAGAAGCCGTTGGACAAGGCATACTTGACGATTTACTGGATGCTCATCTCTTTAACCTGTCTAGTGAGAGAGAATTGTTTAAAGCTGATCTGACGCCGTATTGGGCCGATGACATAGTGCAAGTGCTAGAGAGCGGACTACCTGAGAGACCCATTGAGAAGGCCAGGCTGAGAAGACTTATCCTAAAAATTTAGCCATACCAACTGATAGCTGGCCAACTCTACAGGTTGGGACAAGACGGTTTATTGCGCAGATGCATATGTGAGCACGAGATGCATGATGCATTGAAAGAAGCACATGGCGGAATCGCTGGAGGACACTTTAGCGGGGACACAATAGCCCGAAAGGTGCTACAATCCCAACTACGGTGGCCCATCCTTTTCCGCGATGCAGCTAAATTCGTAAAGCACTGCGATGAGTGCTAAAGGAACAAAGTGCCTGTGTGGAAAGACAAGATGGAGTTGACCCCTGTCATATCCCGACAACCCTTTGAAAAATGGGGCATCGATTTTATTGGACCTATCAGTCCTGTGACACAATATTCCCAAGCTCGCTATATCATAGTGGCAACCGATTATCTAACAAAGTGGGCAGAGGCACGAGCCACGAGGAAGAATGATGCTAGAACCACTGCAAAGTTCTTGTGGGAGCAAGTCATTTCAAGGTTTGGTTGTCCAATCAAACTTGTAAGCGACCAAGGCACACACTTCATTAATGAGGTGATTTTCCACCTGCTCTCTACCTTCCTAATAATTCATCGAAAGTCCTCTCCCTATTACCCTCAGGCTAATGGCCAAGTCAAATCCATGAATAAAATCTTAGTCATTGTGCTTACAAAGGTAGTGTCTACTTCAAGAAGAGACTAGGACAACAAGCTAATGGCGGCCTTGTGGGCCTATCGCACATCTTATAAAATGGCTGTAGGATAGACGCCTTTCAAGCTAATGTACGAAACTGAAGCCATTTTACCCTTATAATTCTTCATCCCTGGCTTAAGGATAGCAGTTCAAGAGCGTTGGGAGGGAAGAGAGGCTTGGACCAATCGCTTAGTGGAGTTAGAGAGCCTAACGGAGACCCGACTCCTCGCCACTCACTCTCTGATTTGTGAGAAGGCTCAACGAAAGATGTGGTTTGACAAGCATGTCAAACAACGAGACTTTGAACAAGGGGACCTTGTTCTGCTATACTCTATAAAAGGACATAAACAGAAGATGAAGTTTCAGGGGCTAGGGCCTTTCAGAGTATGCATGATTTTTTTTGGAATGTTGAGTTAGAGAAGTACTATCCTCCTTCCCATCCATTACATGAGCCACCCATGCTAGAACCCCCAATGAACGTCTGCATGGCTACTATAACCGACATTACAGATCAGGACAAAGAAGTAGTGGTGCCGGCGTATCTACGAATCATAGTCACAGCAGGAGCGACGTATTCTTTCGATGCCGTGATTGATGAAGGTGCCGACTACAACAACTTGACACATGACCATTGGACATGCATTGGTCAACCGAAACTACAACCCACTAATGCCAAACTCACCCCGTTTGGGGGTAATGCTTATTCACTCCTAGGGAAGTTGAAGGTAGTCATTTCTATCGAGTCTGAAAGTCTACCAGCTTTCTTCCATGTGTTGCTTGACACTAAAGGAGCCGGTAATATGTCACTATTAGGTCGTACTTTCAAGAAGCAAATGAACTGTAATGTGGATTACAACCTAAACCACATTCATCTTGCTATAGGCAATGTGCATATAGTGATGACTTTCAGCAAGGGCTGTCCTGACTCCTACACCATTACGAAGCCACCAATAGAAACCCCTACAACCATGCTTCAGCCCAAGTCCAAACAGAAGAAAACTAAGGCCTCATGCCAGGCTCTCGACCCTAGGCCCAAACCCACCAAGAGTGCTCACAAGGCCAAGGAGTCCAAGCTTATATGGGTACCAAAACAGCAAAGACCACATCCAAGTAGACCACCCAAACGTGATTCTAAACACCAAAATAATCAGCCATCATGGCCTAAGAGGCAGTCTAGACGCTATCGACGTAGACACACAACCACGCCGCGATGGATCCCCAAAGATCTCTTGCGAGCACAAGGATACTACAAGGGCAACCCCTGGATTTGGGTGCCTAAAAGTGGCAAGTTTAAAAGCTCATCTACAAGCAAGAAAGAAGAGGTGCACACAGTGGATGGAATCGGCTTGACTGACATCCCGGATCCAGTTGTGAAGGTGCAAGCAAAGATGATCCACACACTCTTCTCGGGCCAAAGGTACAACGCATTGATGAACATGGTCGGGGTCCCGTTATTAGAAAGCATCGCAGCAGGAGTCCCTGAGGAGGTAGACTCAAATGGGTTTGTGCAGAAAACCATTCAAAGCTCAGCTGCCCTTCTCACTCCAGCGGAAGCACCAGCAGGAGGAGAATCCCCTGCCTCAACAGCATGCTCCACAAGGAAGAAACCTGCCTCAAAGGCGGCCACAATTAGATATGGTGGTGTTTTGACAGCCATCATAAATGAAGCAATGAAGGATGCTGGAGTCATGGAAGAGCAAGCTGCACATCAAAGCCCACCTCACCACGAAGGAGAAGAGTAAAGTGAAAGAACGATAAGTGAGAAGGGAGAACAGGAGGTGCCGCCTACACAAGCAAGCAAACCAGAAGGGCAAAAGAAAGGGGATAGGAGACAGAAGGAAAGGAAAGAGGAATTAAGCAAAGAAGAACGAGCTGAAATCAAGAGGGCTCAAAGAGATTCTAGGAGGGCTGAGGAAGAAAGAAGGAGGAAAGAGGAGGAAGAGCTTGCAAAGATAAGAGAAGAATCAAAGAAGGCAGAAGAGGACAGGAAAAGAAGGGCGGAAAAAGAAGCTGAAGAGTAGAGATTGAAGGAGCTGGCCGAGTTGGCAGAGGCTACATGAAGATATGTGGAAGAGACCCATGGGGGTGGAGAGCTCAAACCTGTGAGCCCACGTCATAAAGCCGAAGCTAGTTCAAGTGTGGAAGCAGCTCCAGTGGGGGTTGTAGGCAAGGGCAAGTCCCTACTACATCCACTTCCTTCCTCTTTTGTGCCTGCAACGACTGAAACCACGACTACAACCACCACACAACCCACATCTCCCCTCGACACGGCACAGCTAATGAACATGATGCAAATGCTAGTGAGTAAAGTGGCCGAGATCGTGCCAGAAACCGGATTGAAAAGGCCCGCTACCGCAGATGCAGAGTCACAGCAAGACCCTAAAAGACAAAGGCTGGAGGCATCAACCACCACACCCCATACTCCCATGCCTGCCGACACTGACTATGACGTATATGTGGCTGAGCTACTGGCACAACTAGACAAGGCAAAGGAAGAGAAGAAAGTGGCCTTGATGGAGCTAGAAAAAGAAAAAGAAACATCAGCTACTCTTAGGCTAGAAGTCTCAAGGTAGGGAGCCGACCGACAAAGAGAAATGAAGGCCCTGCAAGACCAGCTAGTAGCAAAAGCAAAGGAAGCCCAGGACAACGAAAGCCGCCTTAAACAAAGGCTAGAAGACGAAGAGCAGAACCTGGTGGCAGAGCAAAGGAGTCTAAAGCTACTAGTGCAACAATACAATGATCTACAACAAAAGGTCGCTCAAGTGGAAACACTAAGACAGGAGGTTCAGGAAGGCGAAGCCAGTACACCACAAGAACATACCATGGAGCTCCGTTTGTGGCAGGAGCTAGAAGAACAAAACAGATTAATAAGTGAAATCGAGTTTCTGAAGAGTGAAGGGCCAGGAGTCTCAGCAGCAGAAGCAAAACGGCTACAAAATGAAGCGCAAAGATTACAAGATGCATTGGAGACCTCCCAGGAAGATATAGAGGCCCTCATGGCCATGGCTTTCAATCAAAAAAGGCTATTCCTTGTTGAGATCCAAAGCCAAGAGCAGCTGGTGTAGGAAAAATAAGAAGTACTGGCCAAGGTGCAACAAAGACTCAGCATTGTAGATCAAGCCAAAGGGATTGCTGAAGAGCAGCTGGCTCAGAAGTCAAGAGAAAGGAACCAATTGTGGTTTTTAACAAATGAGCAGCAACAGGTAGTGACCACCCTTTGCGAGCCAACTGGAGGAAGAGAGAAAAAAGGATGGAAGAAAGAGCTAGGGATTGGGAAAGGAATAATTTTGACAGGGTGAGAGACTTGACCGAACGCTTGGCAGTGGCAGAATGCGAAAGGGTGCTTGTAGAAGCCAGGGTTGAAGCTGCCGAAATAACTACTAAAACACAGCGGCAGGCCTTCCTCAACACGGTACTCCATGTCACACAAGCTAAGGGTGATGATCCAGTGGAAAAGGTGAAAAGAAAGTTGGAGTTGACCACCCGAGCTCTAAGATATGGTCTTCAAGAGCAGGAGCTCCCAACGAGTACAGGGATCACTAAGGAGCAACAATTCCACTACTTACGATGTACATGCCTTTCCATTGCTGAGCTCAAGGAGCTAGGTTTTGAGGAGCATGAACAGCCACCACTACCACCGCCAGTCATCCTATCTGTGGTTGAGCGACATGTCGAAGAGGGTCCGGATTTCGAGCAAGGTGATGAAGAAGAGCAACAAAGAATTTCGAGTCCGCCTCAACCCGATCTCCCACAGGAAGAACCTGCAGATGCCCATCTGCCTGAGCGTATAGTTGCAGCAAGGAGGAGAAGACAAGAATTAGCTGAGGAGGCCCAACACCGAGCACGCACAATTCCAAGACAACTTCCTGAAGAGTCCATGCCACTGAGAGGTGATGCACATCCTGTAGATTGGCCCCAGGAGTTGGTCATCTGGCGTCAGCAAGAGTTCCAAAAAAGGCCGTTTGAGCTCTCATTTGCTTTCCCATGCTCTCTGAACCGGGCCCTGCCTCTAGGAGTCTTAGCCAAGATCAAGGATCTGGCTAATGAACTTGCAAATAGGTGGATTGAAGAGAGGAGCCTGATAATAACTAGGTGGCAACAAGAACCACAGGATTACTGGGAAGATAAGGTCAATCTGGTTTCCAAAACCGTCCAAGGCTATGAGGCACAACCGAAATGGCAGAGGAGGATTTGGGATACCAATTTTGATGCATGGACCGCCTTTTGCAGTTCACTCCCCGAAGAGCACAATGATCCTATCTACATGCCCTACCCCCGTAGGCATGGAGTGGACTATGATAGAGACTTGCATGGGGATTACGACTTCCCAAAAATATATAATGTAAATGCTAGGAGCCCTGAGGAATGCTTAGTATTTAGGTTAGAAGATATACTTCCTTCTATAAATCGTTTCCTTGCAGGCTTCTCTTCCTGCCCAGATCCTGCATTTTTGACCACTTGTAATTACCTCCGACTTATCAAATTCCTGCTACTCCAAAAACCCACAGTAGAGGAAGCCCATCTCCCCCCACTCTTCTTTGATATCAACCTAGGAATAGATAGTAGAGCTATGACTAGGTTAATGATGCGGGCTACTCTCCTTCCTTCCTTCTGTCTAGAGCTCTTAGAAAATATGAGTGACACCCGCTTCACAAGGTGTGATCATCCTTTCTTGTCAACCACTCCTCTGAGAGCTAAAACCGATATTAAAGAATACCTACAAAGTCGCACATTCTTATCTCAATGCCTGCGACCGCCCCGTGATTAAATGGGTGTGATATGCCTTGACAATTGTACTCCCTCTCTCATTCTCAAAAAAAGAAAAGAAAAGAAAAGAAAAGAAAGCAAAGAGAGAAAAAGCCACAAGGAAACAAAGACAAGGTGACTGGAGAGAAAGACAAGAGCAAAAAATAGCAAAGCTGAAAGATGAATCTACTACTAAGCAAGTTAACAAGGAGAACACTTCACATGTGCTTGTAGTCTCCCTTCATTGTTATTGTGCACCACACTCACTGCATCTAGGGTTCTCCCTAGCCCCTTCCCCACTTCACACTTAGGGCACATCAAGGGCAAGGCTTTCAGACCTGTCACCCTAAGTTTTGCACCGCACCTCCAATAATGTACGAACTGGGTCCTCAAGTGTGGGACATTACCAAGGGCTTGCCCAAGGTTAGACCCATCTCCTAGTTCCACTAGCACGGGTACCATGCACTACACAGTGAGACAGGTACACTCCCTAGGAAGTGCACAACTTTTCTTGCAGGTTATGTTCGTGTTTCAAGAACTGGCTACTTGGCTGAAGAAGATCATCCACTACATCCTCCAATGACAATGAATTTTTCCATGAGTCGGACATGACTCCATTACTGCAACTTCAGGAGCTTCGCTGCGAAGGTTTAAATGGCTCACCAGATTTCATGTTGCCAATCATCCACCTACTGATGGTTGCCATGAGTGAACCAAATCAAGCAGAAGGAAAACCCAGTGATGGATCTGCCATTGGCTTAGATTTTGGAACCTCATCTTCCAAAGATGCATGCCTACCACCTCAAGATCTATGGATCGCTTATTGATTCCACAAGCCTGAATATTTTCAATGCAAGGTTCAAGATCTTCAGCTCAGCACTAAACATCTTGAAATCAAACATGAAGATCTTGAAATCAAAGCTGAAGATCTTCAAATCGAAGACAAGGATCCTTAAGATAACAAGATCTTCAAAACAAAGACAAAGCTCTTCCATGCGAAGACAAAGCAAACCTTTGTCAAGACAGAGTTCAAGGGGGTTTCTCCAGGATAAATCCCTCCAACACCATTCTCCTAAGGGATTGCTTATTGATGAAGCATTTCTGTTGATCAAAGGATAACCAGCTACCTATTTTCCACCAGCCAATTGAAACCTCTATCAGCCGTCGCAGAATGGGAGCCACAACTGTGTGTGAAACCCTAAGCATTTTCATGAAGTCTAAAGCATGCCGGAAGCTCTCCTGGTCATCGTCATCAAACTCCATCACCTCTCATTCACAAGCATCAGTGTCATCTACCCACCAGTTCCACCTAGCAACAGATCATCTATTACCCACTACTTCCCACCACAGTGCTATGGGACTGGCACTTGGCTAGGAGGGGGGTAATGTTTACCACAGCACAGAGGAGCGGGAAATGGAAAAAAGGAAATAGCAAAAGACGCAAGACAAAAGGAAGAAAAAGGCGCCTTAACCGGTAACCAGACCCTGAAAAAATTAAAAGCACGGGCACGACCCTCAGGAAGTCTTAGAGTCGCCCAAGGAAAGTAAAAGAGTAAAAAGCGCACCATTAAGTGTGAAAGCGCTCCCGAATCCTTGTAAAAGAGCGCCAGGCTCACTCCTATGCAAATTGTATGCATTAGTTGGGAATAGGATAGATTAGAATGGTGGGAAATGAGAAATGGGCCTAGGCTAATGGCCAGCCATGTAAAAAAGGTGACGACCGCCCATGAAAAGTAGGACATGTATATAAAGTTCAAAAAGTGAATGAGAAGATCATTCTTGTGTGTGGCCAAAGCTTCTTCTTCTTCTTCTCTTGTTTCTTGCCTTCTTGCTTGTGCTTGAGAGAGGGATTGAGAGAGTGTGAGGGAGTGATTGTGTGAGAGTGAGGGATCTTGGAGAAGAAGCTCTCCATCTTCTCTCTTCATCTTCCCCTCCTCTCTTCTCTTCTCTTGTCTTGCGCGTGGCTATGGAGGGTGAAGCTCATGGGAGAGGGATTGAGGTTGCTTGAGCTTCACTCAAGGATCGTGGAGCTACCGGTGTGCAAGAAAGAGGAGGGTACTCGATTGAGCATCAAGGTAAGCTCACTACACCCGTAAGGTAGGCATTGCGCGTCGGCTATGTGAGAGGTAGCCATGGCCGCTCGGTTCGAAACACTTGAGCAATAAGTGGTACGTAGGTCTCGGGGTAGAGCTTGTACCTCCCCTTCAGTCAACTATATTTTAAGGTTGAAATAATAGGATGAAAAAGAAATTCATGGAATAAATGTAACAAGATGATTGAGATTACAAAAAAAAAACCAAAAAAGAAAAGGAAGCCCAAAAGTAAAAGGATGATGGGCTTCTGGATGCTCTTGTCCAGTCGTCATCAACAACTGTGACCATCGTCCCCTTCTATTGCCACCCACACATATTGGATGCCACCAAGACTATGCAATCCTAGAGAAGATTATATGTCAATCTACCAACATGCATTCCATTTGTCCATATGGAATCAAAGAGAAGAGAAATATTTTGATACAAAACCTTGGGCATGCTTTTAATGCCACCTATCTAAAAATGAGATCTTGTGACTTAGTTGCTAACATGGTAGCCTTCCTCCACTTTGTTGTAGACATGGCAGCCTTAGACCCATGGTACTTAGCTTATTCAGGATGTATCAGGAGTGTTGGACTTGTAAAGAAATCTGCAAAGACAGAGATAGAGAGAAAGGGAGGGAGGAAAATGGGATCTTGTGACTTTGTTGCTAACATGGTAGCCTTCCTCCACTTTGTTGTAGACATGGCAACCTTAGACCCATGGTACTTAGCCTGCTCAGGATGTATCAGTTGAGTGTTGGACTTGTAAAGAAATCTGCAGAGAGAGAGAGAGAGAGAGAGAGAGAGAGAGAGAGAGAGAGGAAGGAAAGTCGAGTGTGTCCAATCCCATCAAAATTGAGCATGTCCATATAGCTTGAATCGCAAGGTTATGTTTCCCGGTCTCCCTTCTCCTTCTCCAATCAGTGTCATATACTCTATTATGAACAACCTGTTGAACAAGAAGCCACCTTCCTTGGTCCATGGTTGTTGATCTCAAAGTAGATCTTGTCCTCATCACTTCTTTGTGGAGAAAGGAAGAAAAGAGAGGAGATGGATACATCAAACAAAGCACATATGCATGTTGTCATCATGTTGGGGGTTCAAGGTCTACCACCGGGGTTTAGAGCAGAAGAGGAGTGAGAGATTCAAGGTAAGGAGAGAGAGAGAGAAGAATGGGGTTTGATAAGTCTTGGGTTTTAGAGATGATTCAATTGGAGAAGAAGACCTCAAGCTTTTTCATATACTTAGCATATATGAATGGCATCAAAGACTTTGACTCGATTACATCAAATGCTTATGAGGTTAATAGACCATTACACGTAGAGATTTTATCTCAAATTTAATCCAAATACATATTTCAAATGCAAGCACAAACGGTTACAATTTTATGAATGCCAATGAACAACAACTCCAAGATACAAGTATTTGAGTGGTAGATTCCACTACTTCCAAGACATAGACCAAAAGCTCTTGAAATGCACTGATAAAGCTCTAAGTACACTTCAACCCTGTTTTATGACAGTAATTTCCAGCCCATTAACAAGCCCCCAAAACGTACATAAACTCAAGAATATGCCTCTCTATTCACTCTCAAATGAAGCCCTGATGTTTAGAGGTCAATACCAACACTTGCAACCACATAGATCACTTGATTTCCCTTCAAGAAGACAAGAACAGTGGGCTGCCCTGTTTATGACAGTTTTTGGGAGAGCCTATTCAGCCTATACATTGGCAAAAATCACCTCTTGACTTGCCCCAAAGTCACTCAAGTACTTGGGCACAAGAAGGGCTTCAACGGTACACGAATATGGTAAGAGAATGGAAGAAGACTCTCACAAGAGTAGGCTGAATACTTTTACTCTGTTTTTTCCTTTCATGGACTGTCATACCACTCATTTTCGTGACCAAATGGATGGGGCAAAAAGGACTCTCACCTTCTTTGTTTGTATCTCCTCTTTATCTTCAGTTTGCTCTGTGTTTGCATGCTTTGGAGCATTCACCATAGTCTTCAACTCTCCCTCCATCTTCCACAGGTGTGCATGCCCGAAAATTGCGCCGAAAAACATAGGCTGCATTCCTCTCCTTCTTCCACACAAAAAGTGGACCATATAGGTCACTTACTAGTCACACAAGTCTCTTACAACCATTACTTCATGTCCCATACAAACCAAATGGACTTTGGGCACTCTTCTTGACTTCCAAGGAAATACACCTCATGACCCAATGTGACATAACCTGTAAATTGTCAATTACCACCTGTTGATCAAGTTGAAGGTCCTCATAGACTTAATTTTTGTCAATTTATATCATACAAATTGAAAATTGCATGTCAAGTTACAAAGAACTTATGAGATTAAATGACATCTAAGACAAATGTAAAGGAATAATGACTGAATTATGTATGAAAGTTTCTCATGTGAATCCTAATGAAATTCTTCTGCAAACATAAGAACTCCATGTTTTATGCCATGAACAGAAAACTCTTTGACAACGTGCATTCCAACATTGTGTGTGTGTGTGTGTGTACATACATACATACATACATACATACATACATACATACATATATATATATATATATATATATATATATATATATATATTCTCGAGAATGCATGCATATTCAAAGTTATTTAATCATAATTTTATTTGTTCAAAATAAATTCTCATTTTTAAAGTGTCATGATCATGCTATGACTGCCATGTAGGCTTGGCAGTTTATATGTGAAGTTTGATTTTTGCTAGGGAAATCTCAAAATAAGAGAGAGTATAGATTCTTATCATAAGTGTATCCTTATTTCGAAGGCTAACATATCTACCTTCTTGTGAACGATAACCTGACCGCACCCGCACCCCCACCCCCACCCCCACCCCCTTTATGAAGGATATTCAAACCTTCAAATTCGAGCACTATGATTTACTCATCGTTGTGATCGACGACTGGCTCGTTCATGGCAGCTCAATAATCGTAGAAGAAGAAGATCTTCTCAGAAAGAAGAAGAAGAAGAAGAAGAAGAAGCAGCGAAAGATGCAATCTCGGGTCGACATGCCCAACCATGGTATTAAAGAAGCAGCTTTATTTCTCCAAACAATGGTTTTTAGGACAATCCCTATCACAGTCTGCTGCGACAAGTCGTCAGCCTAGCATGTCCTCCTGCTTTATCACCGGCTTGAAGTCATGCTCGCATGCAGGCCGAGCTGTCTGTATCTGCAGTAGAATGGGGGAATTTAGATCTCATTGGTGCCCTGCGGCAGTGCAGGCACGACAAGGATGCGCTCCTCGTGAAACGCTTGTATGTTTACATCTGCCAGCGCCGCCTGGATTCACATCCCATCCTGGGCAACCACCTCGTGCCCGCGCTTGTTGAGTGCGGAACCTTATCGGAGGCCCAGCGCATCTTTCATTCGCTGCCCCACCGCACAGAACACTCGTGGACTTCTCTCATAGCTGGCTTTAGTGACTCTGGGCAGCCACAACATGCTTTTTACCTCTATCAGAAAATGCAGGATGAGCGCTCCGTGCAACCCTCCAAATTCACCTACGTTTCCCTCCTTGAAGCTTGTGCCAAGCTACAGGATGCAGGAAAAGGTCAAGTTATACATGCCGAGACAGTCAAAAGGGGCTTGGAAAAGGAGCTGTACATCAGTAGCACCCTGGTGGATATGTATGGGAAATGCCGGTTGCTTGGAGATGCACGATTAGTCTTCGATAGCCTTGCAGTTCGTGATGCAGTTACTTGGACTGCTCTGATTGCAGGATATGCTGAACATGGCCTGAACGAGCAAGTGTTAAACTACTTCAAACAAATGAAAATGGAAGGTGTACCTATGGATGCTGCTACATATTTATGTACCTTGAAAGCCTGTGGCACCATAGGGGCACTGGAAACAGGTCGTCAAATACATGCGGAGACCAGTAAATCACCTCTAGAAAGAGACCTTTTTGTAGGCAACACACTCATAGACATGTACAGCAGATGTAACTCTCTTGTAGAAGGGCGTGAAGTGTTTAATCACCTTCTAGTTCGAAATGCTGTGACCTGGAATACACTCATTGGAGGGTACACTGAACACGGATTTGGAGAAGAAGCTGCAACTCTTTTTCAACAAATGTTGTTGGATGGCATTTCTCCAACTTTTGTCACATTTGTGCTTTGCCTTCAAGCTTGTGGCAGTACAGGAGCATTAGATACTGGTCAGTACTTGCACATTGAAATAATTAAAAGGGGACTAGAAAAAGATCTTTCTGTGGGCAGCACGTTGATAGATATGTATAGCAAGTGTGGCTCACTTATGGAAGCACATCAAGAATTACAAAGGCTTCCTGTTCGAAATGCAGTCTCATGGACTGCATTGATTGCAGGATATGCTGAACACGGTCTTGATGATGAGGTGCTCATGGTTTTCAAAGAAATGCAACTGGAAGATGTCATTGTGGATGCACTTATGTATGTTTTCGTCTTGAAAGCTTGCAGTACAATGGGAGCTTCTGAATTAGGTGAATTCACACACTCTGAAATAGTGAAAAGGGCAATGGAAAAAGAGTCTCACTTACACAAAGGACTAGTTATTATGTATATGAAATGTGGCTTGCTAGCAGAGGCAACCAAGGCATTTGGCACTTTGCCACTTCAAGATACAGCTGTATGGAATGCACTGATTGTGCATTATATAGAGCAGGGGCTTGAGGAGGTAGTGCTGAATTGTTATCAGCAGTTGCAATTAGAGGGGACTTCTCCTGATTCTGTCACCTTTGCTTGCAGCTTGAGAGCTTGTATCACTTTAGGAGTGTTAGTAATAGGCCAAGAATTACATGCAGAAGTAACCAAAAGGGGATTAGAACCAGACTTGCACGTAGCTAGCACGCTTGTGGATATGTATGGTGGGTGTGGCTCCTTAGAAGAAGCATCCCAAGTACTTGACAAGTTACCAGGTCATAATTCAAACTCATGGTCTGCATTGTTTGCAGGATCTGGGTCTGATGAGGAAACGTCACAATGTTCTCAGCTTCTCCAGTTGGATGATGCACCTGTGCATGCAAGCAGGTTTATTTGCAGCTTGAAAGCTTGTGGTACCATAGGAGCCTCAGAAAGGGGTCGAGAAATACATGCTGGGATAGTTAGAAGGGGGTTAGAAAGTGAACTTTTTGTAGGCAGTACACTGGTAGATATGTACAGCAAGTGTGGCATGGTTGCAGAGTCTCAAAAAGTGTTTGAGAGTATGCCAGTTCGAAATACTGTGTCATGGACTGCATTGATTGCAGGATACACTGAATATGCAAGTAGTCAAGAAGTTCTGGGCCTCTTCAAGCAAATGCAACTAGAAGGTGTATCTGCAAATGAAATGACATTTGTTCTCTGTTTAAAAGGTTGTGGTGCCTCAGGAGATATAAAAACAGGCCAAGAAATACATGCTGAAATAACCAGCAGAGGAGTTGATAGAGAGCTTTATGTGGGAAGCTCATTAATAGACATGTACTGCAAATGTGGTTTACTTAAAGCAGCACACTGTGTGCTTGAGAGGCTGTCAGTTCGAAATACAGTCTCATGGACTACACTGATTGCAGGATATGCTGAAAATGGCATGGGGGAAGAAGTATTGAATTGTTTTCAAGATATGCAGCTGGAAGGTCTCAGGGGAGATACAGTCACATATGTTCTCTGCTTGAAAGCTTGTGGCACAATTGGAGCTTTAGAGTCAGGCAGAGAAATACATGCAGAGATAAGGAAATCAGGCTTGGAAAGAGATCTAGGTGTAGGTAACATGTTGATAGACATGTATGGGAGGTGTGGCTCTGTCACAGAAGGGCGAGAAGTGTTTGACAAGTTAGCAATACGTGATGTTGTATCCTGGACTGCAATGATAAAGACATATGGTGAGAACCATGAAGGTAATATGGCTGTGCAATGTTTTGCAGAGATGCAGGAGCAAGGAGTGAAACCTGATTCTATCACATATACATGTCTTCTTGCAGCATGCAGCCATGCCAGCCTGGTTCTGGAGGGCCAAGAAATTTTCAGGTCAATGAGAGAAAAACATGGAATTGAACCAACACAAGATCACTATGCTTGTATGGTTGACCTTCTTGCTAGATCAGGGCATATTTATGAGGCAGAGAGGCTCATTGCAGCCATGGAATGTCCTCCAACTGGTGTAATCTTAATGGCTTTACTAAGCGCCTGTAAAATGTATGGGGATTTGGAGCTGGGACACAGGTGCTTTCAACATCTTGTTGAAGTGAATGAAGAAGATGGTGCTGCATACTTGTTATTGGCAGATGTTTATGCAACTACTGGAAGGTGGAGTGATGCAAATAGGATAGAAGTGGGCAGAAAATTTGCAGGAGCTGCAAAAATGTCTGGTAGTGCAAGAGTTGAGGTGAACTGAAAGCTGCATGCCTTTGTTGTCGGCACCCAGGGCAACAAAGGGCATGTCAACAAGGTTAGAAAATTTGAGCTCACAAATGAAGAATGAAGGATATGTTCCAATTCTAGATTTAGTTTCAGGATATCTCTGCTGTAATGGAGCAATCCCCATCTAAATCTTGTCAGTAACATTCTATATCATCATTATTTGTGTTTGATGCAGTGCTATGACTCCTTAAGTCAGGTCTGATTGAGGGAGAGCAATTTGATTGAGCTAAAGAGAACAAAAAACCGATTGAGGGATGGTAATTATTGTGCATCATTGGGTCATTATAGTGCATGATTCTGTCATACTTCATTGTTGGATGTAGAGCAGCCATACCTATCATTTGATGGTACAGGATAAGAGATATGACAGGAATTATAATATGGTGTACATTGTTGACACATGTCTATGCATTATTAACATTAATCACATGGTGGCCAGGACACATTTTTAAGTGGTTGGTCAATGGAAATGGTGTAAGGATAGTGGTTAAGGACAACTTGTGCGAGTTGTTGGTTAGTGGATAAGGATAGTGGTTTAGGCTAGGTACCAGCTGGGTTGAGGGGGACTCTCAAGTAACCAGGCAGTTAGTGCAATTGTTCATTGTTGCACCACCCTCGTGCAATGCTGCCAATGATCCATGGTGCTCAAAGTAGTAAGGCCCATTATGAGAAGAAGCCATGTGTGAAGGTGGACATTGGTTGAATTTTGACTTCTATGTCCAATTATGTCTATTTGACCGGATGGTAAAAAGGTGACCTTTGTGGGTCTAGCCTTTAGGTTACATAGAGTATTTAAGTTGGTAACAACTTGAGCACATTGTATTGAGTGTTGGAATGTGGGAGTAATCAAGGATTTCTATTTTGGGTCCCAAAAGTAGAAGTGGTTCTTGCTTGGGGGGACCAGGCCAACTAGGGAAGGCTTACTAATATGGTAAATAATCAGGCTGACCTGATCACCTTCATGGGCTATGAAAAGGAGACCCCCTTAGAACCATGATCATCCATCTTTTTGCCCACTCAGAGTCCATCTTGCCAATGCTCAACTAGAATTTGTCTTGATGACCATCTATGTTTTCACGACGGAAGCACACGGCTGGATAGAGCCATAATTGCATCACTTTGTTTGTAATTAAAGAAATCTTAGTTCTTTTCTAATTTGTTATGTACTCTATATTCTTTACTCAAATTGTTTCTGTTGCATTGTGCAATTTTGACTTATATCGCTCATTTATGACAAAAGCAAGGAGTATTGGTATGCCTATGAAAAGATTGTGGAGTTTTTACAAAATTGTGGAATTTTTAATTTTAGCGAGGATGGACATCATGTTGTCTGCAAGTGTATTTTTTGAAACCTATTCTTTCATTGAGTTGCTAATTTGGTATAGATATATATAACTTGTTTTTGGATTTACATTTTTTAATTTTCCAAAAGAAAAGGAATTCTCATTGATAGTAGTTTTGAAAACCATTAAGAGGCAATATGTAGGTACAAGATAAGCCTTGTGAAAGAGGACAACTTTCTCATACTAGAAATAATATAGAATAATGTATATGTGCAAAAGAAGCAAATTAAGCCTATAATGAAAACAAGAAGGGTATAAAAGCATGGAAATAGATGAATGGCATGGGATGAGCTTGCATGCTCTACCATTAGGTTGAGTTTCTCTAAACTAGTTTATGTCAATGTAAAGGATACTAAGGATAGTGCATACGGAGTTTGGAAAAAGTTATTCAACCAATATGAGAAACAAAATGTTGCATTACTAGGTCTACTGGCTAAAGAAACCCACTAACCTTCATGTAGAGGAGGGGACTTCAATGTCCAATCATTTACATGAGATTAATCCTATCTAGCCAATTGTTAACATAGAAGATTGCATTTGAGAGCTTAGTAAAGGCTATATTTTTGCTTGTCATCTTACTTGAAAGTTGGGAAAGTTTCAATACTGTAATCAATAGCTAAACACCAACTAGTTGATTAACTAATGCTAATGTGGAAAGAAACTTGATTATAGAAGAAGTGAATAGGAAGAATAATGTAGGTTGTAAGAGCTCTAGTACACTTGCAATTAGATGGAGGTCAAATGTAAGGGAAAAATCATGTGATAGGGGATATAAAGGAGTAGATCCTACATAAGGAAAGATGTGGAATTTTTTTTTTGTGGTAAGCGAACTTATATCAAGTGGAAAAGCAAGAATAAATGAAAGAAAAAAAGTGATGACGATGGTGAGAAACATGAGAACTAGAAGGTAAAGATTGAAAAGGTCAACAACAAAGCAATGATGATGGTGGTGCTATATGTCTCTACATGTCTCTACACAAGGATGCATTCTTGGTTGCTATTAATGACAATACATGTCAAGATTGGATTCTTGATTCAGAGGCATTATTTCATGTTACTTTCCATAGAAAGTAGTTTGCTATATATGATGTTGGAAGAAAGGGATGTGTATGTTTGGAAAATGCCTTTGCTTATAGCATTATTGGAGTGGGAGATGTACACTTGTTACTTGCAAATGGTTCTTTTAGAGTTTGGACTTAAAAAAAGCTTAATAAGTACTAGACAACTAGATGACAATGGTTATTGTGTTGTATTTGGTGATCATGCTTGGAAAATATACGAAGGGTCATCCGCAGTTACTAAAGGGTTAGAATCTAGCACTTTATACTCTTTATGTATATGTCAAGTAAAATACCACACTGTAGTTGTCACTGAAAGACCACATTGAAGCTATCAATGAGCATTCATTTATATTACTTTGGCATGGTTGTTTAAGCCACAAGTGACTGGAATGAAAGTTCTCTCTCATCTACAATATCTTGTCTTTCAACTTTTTTGATCTTGAAATGTGAGTATTATATGTATGGAAAATAGACTAATATGTTACATAAAAATGGTGTTGGTACTAGAGATTCTAAACATTGGAATTTGGTATATTGTGATGTATGTTGGGCCTATGCCTACAGTTTCTTTAGGTGGAGCATCTCACTATGTTACTTTCATTGATGGTACTATTAGGAAACTAAAGGCATTTCCTATTCGAAAGAAGAGTGGTGTTTTTGGTGCGTTCCTAAAATTCTTGGTTTATATGAGAACTCAATTACCAAAATAGCTCATATGCTTGAGGATCGAAAGTGTTGCTAAGTATACCTCTCATGTATTCTAGAACTTTTGTGATATGCGTGGTTCAAAAAAAGGGAGTTGATTGCTCCTAAAAATGAGGATAAAATGATGAATAGAACCATACAAGAAAGGGTTCAGAGTATGTTGTCTAATGCAAGTCTCACTTATGGTTTTTGGGCTAAAGCTACAATGACAATTGTTTAGTTGATTAATCAGTCACCTAGCAAGCCATTGGATGGTAAGATTTGAGAAGAGGTGTTGTATGGCAAGAAACCATCTTATGACCGCTTGTAGATATTTGGCTATCAAACATACATGCATATCTCTAAGGACAAGCACATGCTTGATCCTAAGTTTAAGAAGTCAAATTTTCTTACATATAGAGATTTAAGTGAGATATAATAATGTCTTTGAAATCCCTTGGCTAAGAAAATAGTGTAGCCATGACATTATTTTCAACGCGGATAAGATGCATAAAAACTCATTAAGACATTTGAAATATGAATAGTAATATTCGAGAAGGATGAACAACCACCATATGAGCAACATATATGACTTGTTCCACATACTGCAAAGCTTGGAAGGCCAAGAAATGTTGAGGTGGGAGTGGCAAGTTAGGTGGGCAACCTCACATTGGGTAGCACAAACAATTGGGATAGTTAGAGGTAGGTTGAGCATCTATGAGAGTTTCTAGACCACCAGAGAGATACATACTAACTCTAGATTATGTCATGGTTATAGATTGTAGAGAGTCTCATGTTATATTGATGCTATGACTAGGGATGACAATCATAAGTGGAAAGGGCTATGCATGAAAGATGGATTGTGTTAACCCTCAAATGAACGAAGGTGGAAAATCCGGAAAAGCTAAAGCAGAAGACAAAGACAAAGGCCAAGGCAAAGCAAAACGGAAGACAAAGATGCACAAGGAGAAGAGTCCTAAATAAGGAAGAAAGGCGCACAAGGAAAAGCGCAAGTCAAAACTTTTGTAAAAGAGCGCAAGCGCATCATGGTTTAATTCAAGGAGCGCCGGGCTCTCACCCGTGCAAATTGTAAATGTAGACGGGCGGTGGAAAGGAAGCTAGGAAGATAGAAGGACAATGGGAAAAAGGGCCTAGCTTACGGCCGGCCATGTAAAAAAGGGGAAAAGGGGATGACCGCCCAAAAGGGATTTAGGGTTTTGTATATAAAGTTGAAAAGTGAATGAGAAGCTCATTCTTGTGTGTGGCCAAAAATAGCTCTCCTCCTCTTCTTCTTCTTCTTCTTCTTCTTCTTGCTTGCTTGAGCTTGTGCTTGAGAGAGGGAGTGTGAGAATGTGAGGGAGTGAGTGTGTGAGGGTGAGGGACCGAGGAGGAGAAGCTCTCCATCTTCTCCTCTCTTCTTCTCTTCTCTTCTCTTCTCTTGTCTTGCTTGCGGCAATGGAGCTTGGAGTGTGGAGCTTGGGGATGGAGCTTGCTTGAAGCCTACACTTGGATCGTGGAGCTACCGGAGTGCACGGGAGAGGAGGTAACTCGAACGGCACGGAGGTAAGCTCACTACACTCGTAGATATGGATGGCGCGTTGGTTATATGAGAGGTAGCCATTAGTGCTCGGCTTGGAACGCTTGAAACAATAAGCAATCCATGGGTCTTGGCGGTTGAGTGAAAGCTCCCACATTTTGGTTCCGTTGCCGGGACCAACGGATTCAAGCCTTGAGCGCGCTTCGAATTGAGCATCGAAGTAGGGTTTTCCCTGAGCCAGTGCTTGAGATAGGTAGGAAGTGAGGGGGTTGAAGATGGTATTCGATCTCCTTGGCAAGTAGGTTTTTTGTTTTTTTGAGATTCATGTTGTGAGATGGAGTAGTGTAGGTATTTACTTTATGATTTGGATGCATTAGGGTAGGAAAAAACAAAGAAAAAGAAGTAAAACAAGCATCAGGGTTTCTGCTGTCATAACAGGGCATGAGGGTTTGATTCGTTTGCCGATTTACATTTTTGAGTTTATTGGCTATCCCAGGTATATAGATCTCTTCCCCATCACCCCAGCATCATTCTTGTGGAATCTTGTAGCTTACAATAAGCAATACCTTAAGATTTTGGACGAATTTGTGCTCGAAAGTGCGTTCGGGCCGGCGGACTCGGACACCTGATTTAGTGTTTGATTCTCAGAATCGGACGCTCGGACAACCATCCGATCGGACCAACCCGTCCGATTTGGCCACTCGGACACTCAGACCACTCGGACACTCGGACTCAAACCAACCTGTCCGATCGAGAAAATCGGACCACCCTGTCCGATCCGATTCCCAGAATCGGACGTGACCAAAATCGGACCACTGGTCCGATTGGACCAACCCGTCCGATTTTGGAAATCGAGCCACTCGGACCAGCCAGAATCGGACCAGTCAGAATCGGACCAACCATCCGATTACTAGAATCGGACCGCTCAAAATCGGACACTTATCAAAATCGGACGTCCGATTCCAGAAATCGGATGTGACCAAAATCAGACCACTGGTCCGATCGGACTAACCCAAAATCGGACGTTCGATTCTGATAATTGGACATCTGAGAATCAGACAGAAAACTGTCAAAATCGGACAGGTATCTAGAACACAAATTTTGACACATCTAAACCCCGAGATTGACCCCAAAGGCTATGTAGAGCTAAAGGCACATCACAAATCCATCACTTGGGCTAAAATTTAGAGCACATAGTTCAAAATTTGGCTATAAATGGTCCTCCAAATTGCGTATGGTGTTTATCGTAACGGCCTTGCGGGTCGGGGGGGACTGCCCCCCCGGACCCTCGCAGAGGGGGCTCTGCCCCCTCTGCCCCCTCCACACCTCCCCTGAGTAGGTTGGAGAGAAAATGCGCGCTGTGACAGGTCCTCCAAATTGGACCCTAGTGTAGCGATGACTCTACACGAGCATGGATTCTCACTTGCAAAAGAGCAACCAAAAGCCCGTACCCGAATAGAGACAAACAGAGACCCTAGAACCTCAATGGGCCCATCTAGCCAACAAGGGCAAAAAGGCCACACTGCAAAAACACATACGTGTTGTATTCAGACTACATCTAGTCAAAGCGGAAAGCAACAACATCAAGCTATAATAGCGAGAATGACTAGATATGACAGTCCTGACCCACGGACCGCTTATTGTTTCAAGCGTTCCATGCCAAGCACTAATGGCTACCTCTCACATAACCGACGCGCCATCCATATCTACGGGTGTAGTGAGCTTACCTTTGTGCCATTCGAGTTACCTCCTCTCCCGCGCACCCCGGTAGCTCCATGATCCAAGTGTAGGCTTCAAGCAAGCTCCATCCCCAAGCTCCACACTCCAAGCTCCATTGCCGCAAGCAAGACAAGAGAAGAGAAGAGAAGAGAAGAAGAGAGGAGAAGATGGAGAGCTTCTCCTCCTCGGTCCCTCACCCTCACACACTCACTCCCTCACACTCTCACACTCCCTCTCTTAAGCACAAGCTCAAGCAAGCAAGAAGAAGAAGAAGAAGAAGAAGAGGAGAGCTACTTTTGGCCACATACAAGAATGAGCTTCTCATTCACTTTTCAACTTTATATACAAAACCCTAAATCCCTTTTGGGCGGTCATCCCCTTTTCCCTTTTTTACATGGCCGACGGTAGCCTAGGCCCTTTTTCCCATTGTCCTTCTATCTTCCTAGCTTCCTTTCCACCGCCCGTCTACATTTACAATTTGCACGGGTGAGAGCCCAGCGCTCCTTGAATTAAACCATGATGCACTTGCGCTCTTTTACAAAAGTTTTGACTTGTGCTTTTCCTTGTGCGCCTTTCTCCCTTATTTAGGACTTTTCTCCTTGTATGTCTTTGTCTTCCGTTTCGCTTTGCCTTGGCCTTTGTCTTTGTCTTCTGCTTTAGCTTTTTCGAAATTTCTATCTTTGAGGGTTAACATTACCCCCTTCTAGACGAGTGCCAGTCCCATGGCACTCACCGTCATAGGTAGCAAGCTGTAGCATGCACCGAAGACGTGGGTGACAAGGACGCCTGTGGTTGTCGTGGAGGAGTGTTGGTGGTGGTGTGGCAGAAGGTCCTGGGGGCCTGTTGGTGGCCAAGCTGGCTACTGGAAGGTTGTTGGAGTTGGTGGTAGGGCTATTCTGTGTATGGGATTGCATTGATGGCCAGCACAAGAGTTGGTTTGTTGGGGATTCTGCACATGACGATTCTTTGCGGGCTTGTCGGATGGTAAGGGATAAGCATTCAAAGTTGGGTGTTGATGAAGAGCGAACGACACTTTCATTGGAGTCTTCAACACCTGCAATTGAAAACCTCTCATGTGGTCTCTCCCTAAGGGTAGTGCTAGTCTTCTCTATTGTGCACAAGACATAGTGCAATTAGTTTGGGAGACAGGTCGAACTCTAAGCAAGCTGAGAGTATTGTCCTGCACTTGAGGACCCAAACTGTGTATATACTTCGGTGCAAGTATTATGTGAGTGCTTGTGCATACTTAGATATTACTTAGTTAGAAGACTATTGGCCTGGTTCCTCGTAACAATGTGTGGATGAAGCAAAGTTATCCATGTTGAGAAGAAGTACACGTGAAGGTATATGAGACATCCTTTGCATTGTGACTGTACGACGTAGCATAAGTGAATACACGGACACCACACTTTCGGTAGCTGGAAGCTCTTGGACTTGCTTGATGAGGACGGTGTACTTTTCATGCCAATCGTGCGGTGCTTACCACCATTGATTGCAATGGTACTAAGGCAGAGTGCAAGAGAGAATTGTGCAAGTGGATCAGGGTGATAGGTCTAACCATAAGCGAGACAGGCTCCCTAGGTATATCCTGCCCTTGATGTGCCTTGAACAATTGTGGGTGATGCTAAAGGGCTAGGGGACTAGGGACGGAGCCAATCGACCAAGGTCACTGGACATACCTAATTTGAGGACCCCTAGGTGATGTGTTGTGATCGTGAGTGCTTATTATCTTTTCGTTCATTTTTCTTTTCTTTTCTTTTCTTTTCTTTTCTTTTTCTTGTGCTTTTTTCTTTCTTTCTTTCTTTCTTTCTTTCTTTCTTTCTCGTCTCTTTTCTCCTTCTTTTTTTTTTGTTTGGACTTGCCTGAGTACAACCATTACAATATGTTGAGGCTATCACCCTTTCAATGGGTTGGAAAATGTCAAGCTTCGAAGGCTCAGGAAATGGATATTACAATGATGATTGTGCCCTAGCCTCGTTGTTAGAGAAGCAGTTGTTGAGATGGGGAGATACACTTGAGATATTGCAAACCTCCTTGCGACACACGCGATGTTGGTACAATTGAGGTAACGACTGCGGTGAGCCAACTATAGAGCTTGACCTAGATCGGGAGCGTGGCCCATGAATGTGCGTTGGGCCATGCGATGTGGTCGATCGGCCAGGGTGATTTTTGCTTTCGGCAGCATGGCTTTGTCACGGCTCTTTGTGGGGTCAATGGTCTTGCGGTGATCGGGCATTGAACACTTTCGCACAAGGACCTGTATTATCCTGCATCCACTTGTCACTTCGTGAGAGTATATGCTCGCTTGTGTTAAGTGCATCGAACAAATGCAATCATGATAAGACATAATTTTTCAGAATTCTATGATGTCTATTAGGATGCCTATTTCATTGCTTGTTAAGGTCGCATACATTAATGAGAAGTAACAGGAATGTGTACAAGTGGGGATCTTGCCCCTTTACTCATAAAAAAACAAAATGTTCTGGCATGCTGACTTGTCGAGCTACTTGTACATCATAGGGATTTAGTCGATAGGTACGAGGCGGGGTGAGTCCGATTGGCTAGGCGACCGGGGTGGTGCTAGTGCAGGGCTCCTGTGAGGCTGGGCAGGGAACATGTCGGCCGGGACATGAATGGTGTAGTCCCAGGCCGCTACCGTTTCCAGAATGTCTTTATACAATTCATTAAATTCTGCCCTATCCCTGGCCGCCTTGTCACTTCGTGAGCACCTGGTGCCCGAGCGTGTGTTGGGGGTCTGTGCAACTGGCGTTGCCACATCTTGTGTGCCTCCCTGAGCGTCCGCTCCCCTGGCCCGCAGATTCTTTGGCCTTCGTCTAGGGCGGTGTCTCTTGGGGCCGCGTTTCTTGGCATACCTTTTAAGAGTGGGCACGTAGCGCACTGGCGAAGGGGCGTGTGCTGCATATTCCCGTCGGCTGCGAAGAGTGTCCTTGCAAGCTAGCTGCCCTTGGTTATCCGTGCTTTCCTCGCAGGGGGACTTGTAAGATGCGAATCAAGGATTAGGATTTGTTACATGATAAAACCATTAATATGTAAGGGATTTTAGTGCGGGTTATCAAGCGCATAGGACGAGAAGGGGAGGGGTAGGGCATGCAGTGCTTGTTGTAGAGGGATGGCCCCCGTGATGTATATTTAGCCTCCTACCATTAGCAGATCTTGGTTCACACCGAGTTACGTTGGCTGGCGGTCATGGATTTAGGCAAGGCTTCTCCTCGGAAGGATAGACTGAAAAGGGAAGAAGGTGTATAGAAAGGGACGATACCCCATCTACACCATCAGAGTTGTTGCTCAAGGCTTCCTATGGCAGTAATGAGGGTTGCATGCCCTTCACTTGGAGGTGGGAATGGTCACACGACTTTTAAAAGCGTGATGAGAGGACCCAACTCTTCTTCCTGTGCTTCACTATCATTGCTTGTGTGTGTTGATAGTATCTATACAGGGTGACACAAAAATCATTGTTTATATATACATCTATATATATACATATACAAATCCATGTCACCTCACGAGGATAGAAACCAATTGTAGAACTCGGGATTGTACTGAAGCGTGGCACACGCATCTAGTATTCGTGGCAGCTTACTCAATACCGATAGATATTTTGCCATATCAAGTAGCATGGAACCTTGTCTGAGTCTACTAGCAATATGTAACTTCTCCTCAGTGAGAACCTTATCAAGCAGAGCATTCTCTTGGCTAATTTCAGCTAAGTCCGTACCCCGAATGGCAGTCAGCACCACTCGAAGGGAAGTTGGGGCCACATAGGTTGGGTCTCTTTGGGACCGCCATTTGGCCAATTGCTCCTCTGAGACTGTCATAATCTGGGCTCCTAGTTTGGCCGCTGCAACGCGATTTTCACACCAGCATTGTTCAAATTGACTTTGGCCCTCTATTAGTCGCTTTAGTTGCTCTATCTCTAAGAGATTTAGTTGGCAGAGCACATCATTGAACGCGACAGTTAAGCGCAGTTCGTCGGCTTCCTCGTCAGAGATGAGTCGCATGCGTTCATGCAGGAGCCTGTCGTAGTGCTCGTTAAGATGTTCTTGCTCTTCCCAGGATAAAGGAAAGGGCAAGTAATCTCCAAGCTGCTCATTGGGGATTGTGCCCATGTCTGCAAGGACATAAACTCGTGAGAACACCTTGAGCTTAGCATGCAACTCAGCTAAGCATTCTGCGATACTTCTATGTTCAACGAGGGCTTGCTCGGTTGCCATCTCATGCAAGGTTCTAGGAGTTTGTCTAGGCTTTAGCATAGCTGGGGGTTTAGGCCTATATGAGCAAGATTGGTCAACGCTAGGATTGCTCATGCCCTTGGGATTTTCATGTTTCTCTTGAGGCTTCATTATTGCATCATGGTTCTCCTTGGATGTGACTGATATAGATTTTTCACCCTATTGTGACAGCATTGTATCCACTCTTGATTGGTCGATGTGAGTTCTATTGTCGGTGGATTGAGTGTTGAAAGCAACTCTTGATGGCAACGACTGCTTTGACTTTTTAGAGCACACGGATGTGTCTGAGGTTTCACCGCTATTAGGAGAGACATCAATGGATTCACTAGTGGATGGACTTGATGCTTTATTCCCTAGCTCTCCAACGCTCTTGGTCTCAATGTTCTTGGGGTCCACAACCACCTGCAGAGCTGTTGTTGTTTTCGATGTTTTCTCCTCTTTTTCTTGGTCAATGAAGGTGCATCTCTCAATGACTCAGGACCTTGGACTAGGTCAACCGTTGATGTGCTTGGTTGGGCCTCAGCATTCTCTTTCTCTAGTGTGTCCTTACAGGACATGGCCGTGGCCTGCTGAATAGCCTCGCTAGGTTGTGAGAGCACAACTACCTCCCTTTTCGGAGAGTCTAGCCCTTCAGCCAACTCCCTTGTGTTTAACTCCTCCATCCTAGGCTTTAGGCACTTTGGAAGTACTGGAGTTGTCGAGGGATCTGGTTGCGACACCTCCTCCACAGGTAAACTACTAAGGACACGTTCCACAAGGGGCATTGTCACAGCCAAGGGCTGTGACTGCTGTGATCCCTGATTGGAAGTAGTAGCAGCTAATTTAGTGGGCTGGCTACCCTTGGTGGATTGCGGTGTCAAGTCCCTAGGGCGATCGGAAGTGGCCGTGTCTTTTGTTGCCCTTTGAGCACTCATCTGTGTAGATCGAGCACGAGTTGATCTAGTCACATTAGGTTGCTCATGTATATCCTTGGGTTGAGAGCTACAGATGGCGTCATGTCCCACCTCTTGGACATTTGGAAGCTTAGATGGAGATAGAGATTGGAATTGAGTAGTTTCCCTTGACAACCGTTGTTGTGCTTCCTGTGTCCGTTTGGAAAAAGAGGATGTAGGAGATCTAGGACTCTTAGGTGGATTTGGCACTGGCTGAATGATTTGCTCGAGGCTATTAGATGATTGTGCCATTTGCTTTGTTGAGCCATCAGCCTTGCCCTAAGCAATGTTGTGCCTATGATGCATGTTATCCTTTTGGAAAATCAAAGGCTCTTTGGACACTAATGGCTTTTGGGCATGCTCAATGGCTACACATGACATCTGCTTATTAAGCATGCTAGGATGTGGCTCTTTCTTTCGAACACTCATGTCTGGTTTCTTGCCTCGAGACCTAGAGTTTCTCTTAGATTTCCTCCTGTGCTTCGTTGCTTTTGATGCACTCTAGCCCTCAGCTGATAGAGGTGGTTTAGCAAGCGATTTTGGTACCCAAATCCATTGATTACCTGCATAATACCCTTGAGCACGTAGCAACGCTTTGGATATCCATCGCGGCGTTGTGCTGACTCTCCATTGATGCCTGCGTCTATAAGGCTTAGGCTTCTTTTGGGGTCTTCTACGATATTTGTAAGTCCAAAGCCCATCCTTGGCATTGTCTCTTGACCAGTGGTCCGATTTTGGTCACGTCCAATTTCTGGAATCGGACGTTCGATTTTGACAGGTGTCCGGTCCGATTCTAGTAGTCGAATGGTTGGTCCGATTCTGACTGGTCTGAGTGGCTCGATTTCCGAAATTGGACGGGTTGGTCCGATTTTGGTCACGTCCGATTCTGGGAGTCGAATTGGACAAGGTGGTCCAATTTCCTCGATCGGACGAAGCGTCCGATCGGACAGGTTGGTCCGAGTCCGAGTGTCCCCGTGGTCCGAGTGGTCCAAGTCCGAGTGTCCGAGTGGCCAAATCAGACGGTTGTCCGAGCGTTCGATTCTGAGAATCGGACACTGAATCGGGTGTTTGAGTCCGTCGGCCCGAATGCACTTTCGAGCACAAATTCGTCCAAAATCTTAAGGTATTGCTTATTGTAAGCTACAAGATTCCACAGGAATGATGTTGGGGTGATGGGGAAGAGATCTATATAGCTGGGATAGCCAATAAACTCCAAAATTCAAATCGGCAAACGAATCAAACCCTCATGCCTTGTTATGACAGCAGAAACCCTGATGCTTGTTTTCTTCTTTTTCTTTGTTTTTTCCTACCCTACTTCATCCAAATCATAAAGTAAATACCTACACTACTCCATCTCACAACATGAATCTCAAAAAAACAAAAAACCTACTTGCCAAGGAGATCGAATACCATCTTCAACCCCCTCACTTCCTACCTATCTCAAGCACTGGTTCAGGGAAAACCTTACTTCGATGCTCGATTCGAAGCGTGCAAGCACTCAAGGCTTGAATCCGTTGGTCCTAGCAATGGAACCAAAATGTGGGAGCTTTCACTCAACCCCCAAGACCCACGGACCACTTATTATTTCAAGCGTTCCAAGCCGAGCACTAATGGCTACCTCTCACATAACCGACGCGCCATCCATATCTACGGGTGTAGTGAGCTTACCTCTGTGCCATTCGAGTCACCTCCTCTCCCACGCACTCCGGTAGCTCCACGATCCAAGTGTAGGCTTCAAGCAAGCTCCATCCCCAAGCTCCACACTCCAAGCTCCATTGCCGCAAGCAAGAGAAGAGAAGAGAAGAGAAGAGAAGAAGAGAGGAGAAGATGGAGAGCTTCTCCTCCTCGGTCCCTCACCCTCACACACTCACTCCCTCACACTCTCACACTCCCTCTCTCAAGCACAAGCTCAAGCAAGCAAGAAGAAGAAGAGAAGAGCTACTTTTGGCCACACACAAGAATGAGCTTCTCATTCACTTTTCAACTTTATATACAAAACCCTAAATCCCTTTTGAGCGGTCATCCCCTTTTCCCCTTTTTTACATGGCCGGCCGTAAGCTAGGCCCTTTTTCCCATTGTCCTTCTATCTTCCTAGCTTCCTTTCCACCGCCCGTCTACATTTACAATTTGCACGCGTGAGAGCCCGGCGCTCCTTGAATTAAACCATGATGCGCTTGCGCTCTTTTACAAAAGTTTTGACTTGTGCTTTTCCTTGTGCGCCTTTCTCCCTTATGTAGGACTCTTCTCCTTGTGCATATTTGTCTTTCGTTTCGCTTTGCCTTGGCCTTTGTCTTTGTCTTCTGCTTTAGCTTTTCCGGATTTTCCACCTTCGTTCGTTTGAGGGTTAATAGATTGTTTGATTGAGAAGGTTGAAAATGCCTATATTTGATACATTGCCTAAGTACAAGGCAAGAATGGTAGCCAAGAGATTCAAGTAAGAGAAGGGGATAGAATTTGATGAGATCTTCTTGTAAGTAGATATGGTAATTTTCTTGCATGAGAATATTTATATGGAGTAGTTAGAAGGGTTTATTGTACAAGGCAATAAATAGTTGGTATATAGACCCCATAAGAGCTTACATAAGTTTGATACCTTTATGAGGTCTCAAGAATACACTAGGAGTGAGATTGATTATTTCTTATATACACAGACGGCTATGGATGGTAGATTCATGATCTTGATACTTTGTGTAGATGACATGCTTATTGCTAGGAAGTCACTCATAGATGTGAATATATTAAACAAAGCATTGCATGAACCCTTTGTTTTGAAGAAATTAGGGAATGTAGATAATATTCTTGGCATGTTGATGATGAGCGATAGAGATATAAAGCTTCTCTTTCTATCTCAAAAGGAGTAAATTGGAGGGGGTGAGTAGAAGGCTAAAATAACAAAGGTGCCTTGTGCATTCGATGTCAGTAGCTTGATGTATGCTATGAACTTTTCTTGTGTAAGGCAACCCCATTTGGTCATGTGGCCAAAGGCTGGAAATCCATGGTCATGATGTGCTTTTCACGGAGCCAATTCATGACCATCATTGAAATTTAGCCATTTCTATTGTTTGCTTCTAGGGCTTAGTACAATGGACTTCAACATTAGTGCCTTTTTGAGGCACCTTAGTGGTGGCTCAATTGCCCATTACTTGGGCATCCACATTTCTCTTTGCTTTTCATTGTTGTATTGACTATGGTGGTATGCATTTTTAGTAGATAATTGTTGTGGTATGGGACATGGTGATGGTTCCTAAGGGCTTGTTGTTCCCTCATCATTGTATATTTCGTTGTACTTATCACCCATAATCCTAGATAGGGAGTTGGTGTTAGTACATTTCATGGATTTTATGAGTTGTATTTGGAAATTTGAATTGGCGCCTGAGTGGGCATATAGGCTACCTTTTAAGTCCAACCTGATTATTTAAGACCTCTCCTCATTTCCTATTTATAGGTGCCTCCTTTTCATTTTGCATCTGTTAGAGAGAGAAAGACTAGAGGAACTCTAATGTTTGCCATTTTATGTGTGGCTTGTGTGTATCTTCTTATGCTTTGGTATGTGAATTCCATGGCACACTTCATCTTTCATTGAGCTCTTGTATTCTTACTTTCTTGTTCATGCCTTTTAGTTTTCAATGGATGTTTCCTTTCTTCCATGTTGTTTCCTCAGATGGAATGAGGTGACCAAGAACTTGGTCTTGGTGTGCGAGATTTGCTATTCATGGTGTGGTGGTTTTGCTTTGACGATGTTTTTGTTTTCAGAGGCTACTAATTGTTGCAATTTGCTATTCATGGTGTGGTAGTTTTGCTTTGACTATGTTTTTGTTTTTAGAGGCTACTAATTGTTGCAATTTGTTGATGGCATCATCATTTGTATTTGTGGAGATGTTATGAAATTTAGAGCCTACATTTCTTCCATGTGTTGTAGCCATATCATCAACCTAGTGGGGAACAAGAAGCGAGCCTTTTGTGCAAGCTTTTTTTTTTTGCAATTCCTCTATTCTTGTTCCACATAGTTCACGTATTCCACCCTTAGATGTACCCACCTCCATTTCCACTTCCACCATCACTAGCACCACCACTACCTTCACCACCACCACCATTACCACCTACCACCTTTACTCTCTCTATCTCTCTCTTTTCCTCTCTCTCTCTCTTTCTACTTGTAAGCACCTTGTTATTTCTCTCTCCTCACACACATACACATTCGTCATCTCTTTCTCTCTCTCTTCCCATTCCCTCTCTATTGTGTTCAAGCAACCTCCTTTGTCACTCTCATTTTTTCTTTTTTAGTTCTAGCATAGAGATTTAACAACTCCATGTCCTTCATCACCACTACCTTGTTGTCTCCCTCCCTCCCTCCCTCTCTCTCTCTCTCTCTCTCTCTCTCTCTCTCTCTCTCTCTCTCTCTCTCTCTCTCTCTCTCTCTCCTTTGTAGTACAAAATCATTCGTGTAAGCACTCCAAATTGATAGGATGTGTATTATATTGTATTATGAAAGGTGTTGCAACAAATAGTCATCTCTTTACTCTTAAATAGTTCTATCTCTCTATCTTTTTACTCATATATAGTTCTCTCTCTCTCTCTCTCTCTCTCTCTCTCTCTCTCTCTCTCTCTCTCTCTCTCTCTCTCTCTCTCTCTCTCTCTCTCTCTCTCTCTCTCTCTCTTGTCAAAACCAGTAGCAAGGCCAATAGGATTGGAAAATGTCCTTCCCCATACCTCCACACCAAGAATCAGAGGATCGGGTCTCTTCTCCTTGGGAGCCAAACTGTGCCCACATAGCTAGCTTATGTGCATCCTCTGCATCTAGCATTCTAAATAGCAGATTCACATACTTCGATGCTTCAAACAACCATGCACTAACAGTAGCCTCATCTTGAGTACCCACATATGCACCTACAGCAATTAGGGATCCAAGAGTTGTGCCAATCAAGACTCGTCTCCAAGTAAGGTAGGATTTGGGAGGAGGAGAAGCTCCAGTAGACTAGCTGGAAGCTATTTCTAGTCTAGCTTGGGTAGTGAAGGAGAAGGATCATGCACCTTGCATGGTGAAGGACGCCAGAAGCCACGGTTGGCATTGGTTGAGCTGGGCCCTTTGAGATTAGGCCATTCCAGGGCTCTCTCTCTCCTTCCCTCTCATCTCTTGCCCCTTCCCATTCCTCTTCCACCTCCATTGGTAGAGGTCAAGCCATCCTCTTGGTCGGCTTCCTTTGAAAATTTTGACGAATTTGTTAAAGTTATCCTCTCTAAACTCGCCCTTCTTATCAACAACAATATACAATCCTGAACCTCCCTATCTCTCATGGAATGAAATTCATCAAAGATTATCCAAGTAACCTCCTTAAGAACTTCAAAGCCTTTGTAAAGCATCCCTCTTAGAATTTTTGTTGTCATCACAATATAGCTTGCATTGATCTCCAATCTTCTCCTTGAGTTAGAGGGAAAATTCCATGAGCCTTTGTAAAGCATCCCTCTTAGAATTTATATTGTCATCACAATACAGCTTGCATTGATCTCCAGTCTTCTCCTTGAGTTAGAGGGAAAATTCCATGTTCCTCAATGTCTGATTATGTAAATCTTCGACCCTTGAGTCTTCAAAATGGATACCTTCATATGAACCTGTTTTTCCATGCATTGTGTCCTGACAAAAATATGCTTTTGAAAGAGAATTTCGTGTCCAATCATTCATGCAGTCTACAATTAAAAACCATGTAATGCAATCATTCAAACGATGCTTCCACAAAAAAAATAATGAATGCATTGAAGAAATTGTGCCTAGTCTAACTGCATGTGCTCATGCGTCATGTAAATGCAAACAAAAAGACACACACAACGGAAAATAAATTCCTAATGACACTGACTAATGTGTTCAAATTCTTGGTGAAAAACTCCGCCCTTAGGTTTGCAATGGTGGACGTGCAGCGTCACAACAACGTTTGTTAATGTGAGACATAGTATATTGGGACTTTGCGAATGAACTGTATTAAAATTTTTGGATCTTATGGACAAAAATCAACCACTCTCTTTGGGGGATTTTAAAAAAACAAAGAAACTAGCTTTTGCCAATTGTATCCTAAGCTTTCTAGCCTCACCTTGTGTAGTTACTTGCTTCCCTTTTAAATTTATGAATGTAATTTGGCCCTTTTGATAATGAGTGTGGCCATCATTAGGGATTAGCCAATTTATTCCTAATAGACACTCATAGGCTTCTAAGTTCATAACCCTAAACCTCATATTGGTAGGATTGCCTCCTAGGTTAAATTCCACCTCACTAGATTGCTGTGCAGAAATAACTCTTTTCCATTGGCTAATTCTAGAAGGAGTTTGGATGTATGTGCAATGTCTATCCCTAATTTTCTTGCACACTTTGGTGAAATGAATGAGTGAGTGCTTTCATAGTCAATCAAAATGATAAAAGCTTTACCTCAATAAGTCATGGGTATTTGGATCACCGAGAATTGCTGATTTGGCCCCTTTTGTTGAGGGCAACATGAACAGTTGCTCTTTCCATCTCTTCTTCAATGCAAAGTCTTCTTCTTTCTCCAATTCCTTATGTGTCACACCAACAACTTTTCCTTTGCCCCTAGCCACGATAGACCAATTTTTGCCATGAAACTAGGCTTAGCAAAAAGTTTGGTTAAGCTTTGGGTATTGTCTCTTGAAGTAGCCGGTTTCATTGCAATGGGAGCATCTTTGCACATCATTGTTGCCACTTGTCGAGCAAAAAATTCCTAACTACATTTTTATTGGCCTTCTTGCTTTGGTTACGTGATATTGGTCTTGGGCTCTTTTGATGGAGTTGCATGGTCCTCTATTTGGAGAACCTAATCTGCCACTTCTAGGCTTTGACTGAAGCCCTTGAAAGATTGGTCATGCTTGAATTATTATGTCTTGAAGATTAGACAGATGCATTGCATCAAGGAGAGTATCCAATGAAGAGTTCAATCCATGGCAAAACTTTGACATGTGTTGGGAGATATCCATAGGTGGTGCATACTTCTGAAGTGACATAAACTTTGAGTAATAAGCTTCCAATCTTAGGTTCAACTGGTAGAAGGTAAAGAATCCATTCATCTTCATGGTCCGATAAGCTGGTAGGAGATATCTTCCATGCATGGTTTCCTTCAACTTATCCTAGGTGATGGTTAACTCGAAAACTCCTTGGTCTTTACACTATTGTTTCCACCATAGGTAGGTTCCCTTGTTGCTAAATTTTGTCTCTCATTTAACGTTGATGATACAAGTTTCTATAAATTTAAGTTTAAAAAAATGAACTCAATACAACGAGTACACAATTCTGAAAAGTAACAAAGACTCTTTTCATTATTCATGGCTAGCCAATTTTATTACATCAAGTAGAGAAATTATTTCTATATGGCTTGTAGGGATGTAGACCCTTTCTACGTTTAGGATTCCATAGCCTAAGGCATTGCATTTCTCATATATGGATCTAGGAATGATAATTAGAATCATCGATAATGTTAGAATGGTGGTTCACTCACGGATATTATTACAAGCAAAGGTTAGGGAGACCTTCTATGTGATAGCTGCAGTGACTATAGCAACCCTACATGGACAATCTGTTTGTTGGAATCGCTTTTTTCACGTCATCTGAATGTAGTGATCCAAATAGATTTGTCAATTTCTTGTGAACAAGATGGGATTTATTCTAGACTTACATAATATAAATGCCTTCATAACCTTCAAGTTCTCTATCTGAAAGGGAAGTGGAACCCAGGAGGAAGAAGCTTGGCAGTGAGAGCTATGGTGGATGGAGAGCAAGAGCAACCAAGGCCAAGACTAAGCGTAGGGTGGTCATCCTGACCACAGGAGAAAAGACTTCATCAAAGTCAACACCATGCTCTTGCTTAAAACCCTTAGCAACCAATCGAGCCTTGTATGCTGGCTTGGGGTGTCTAGGGGTACTTTTTAGCTTGTACACCCACTTGCATCGCAAAGCCTTCTTACCCTGAGGCAAGGAAACCGAATCCCAAGTCTGATTCTTATGCAATGAGTCAAGCTCAGACTGCATAGCCATCTCCTAAGAGTGACAATCACCCATGTGCATAGCCTCATCATAAGTGAGAGGCTCTCTTGCGTCTGTAACCAGTACATAATCCATAGAGGGCACAAAATGGTCAGGAGGTCGTCTATCTCTAGTGGAACTCCTCAACCCAGGCTCTGCTACCTGACCAACATCTTGTCTAACATCAGCATGTCTAACATCTGGGCCATGAGCATCAAGTGATGCTGCACGCTGTCTAGCTGGCCATGGAGCGGGCTGAATGGGAGCAGGTGGCTCCTTCTGAAAGATAATTCTACCTACCTCAACCACTTTCTCAGACTGTATATACATTTTTTCCTCATGAAAGATGGCATCATGGCTGCGGATCACTTTTCATGCCTGCGGATCCCATAGATGGTAACCCATCTCTCTTGCATCTCCATAGCCAACGAAAATGCATTTGACACTTCTAGGATCCAACTTATTGCATTTGTCCTTGGGCACATGGCAGAATGCCTCACATCCAAAGAAACGCAAATGTGTTAGAGATGCGGGATCTAGAGCATGACAAAGGTGGTAGCTATGGAGGATGGAAGATAAAGACACAAATCATGTTGATATGACAATGTAGACAACTGTTGCACAAGTGAATTAGGTTTCAAGATTGAGACTTGAACTCATAAACACAATCTTGTGTATGGACAACAATGATACAGACACTTGACATAAGAGACAAGCACTATTGCATTATCATCATATGAAAGTGATAGTTCAAGTACATCATTATATAGAGTTCTTTGGTACCCTTTAATATCCACTATGCATATGGGATTTTGTCTCTCTTCCTAGAATGGACTGCATCTCCCTAGCATGGCTGTTCCATACAAAGGGGCATACATAGGGTGTGATTGGAAAATTCTCAACAAAATGATCATAAGAGGGGGGCTTCCCTGCCCATACCTCCTTTGTAACCTGAAGGTCAATGCCACTGCTAGACGACCTATTAATGAGATGCACTACAGTAGTAACTGCCTCAGGCCAAAAGTGTTGCGGTAAGCCAGCCTGGCTAAGCGTGCTATAGACCCTTTCCTGAATGGTCCTATTCATACGTTCAACCATACCATTTCTGGGGAGGGGTGTAAGGGGCGGTCAACTGATGCTTAATATCCCGCTCATCACAAAACTGCTCAAAAGCACATGATACATACTCACCCCCATTATCTAACCTTAAGCATTTTAGCCTTTTCCCAGACTGGTTCTCTGTCAGTGCAAGCCAATGGTGAAATGTGTCCAAGACATCAGATTTTCTCTTTATGGGATAAGCCCAAACGTTACGTGAGTAATCATCTATGAAAGTAATAAAGTACTTTGCCCCACCAAGTGACTGACATGGCATGGGTCCACATACACCCGAGTGCACAAGAGCCAAGGGCTCACCCATGCGTTTCTTACCAAACTTTTTATGCATATTGCTAGTTTGCCTGCCATACAAACAATGATCACAAGAATCAAAATGCGAAGAGTCAAAAGGAGGAAGATACTACAAATCACGAAGCATTTTTATTCCTTTAAGGGACATATGCCCCAAACGAGCATGCCAAAGGGATACATGGAGAATAGAACCCACAGACAAAACATGATCTAAGGTAGCTCCATATACAAGTAAGGGATAGAGGCTACCATACTTGGCACCTCTTACAAGCACAAGCCTGCCACGAGTAATCTTCCATGCAAAGTCTCCAAAAGATACAAAATACCCTCCATCATCAAGCTGTCCAGCTGACATAAGGCTGCGAGTCAACGCAAGTACATGGCGTATATCATGCAAAACAAAGGAACTATCTGAAAGAAACTGCAGTAGCCTAACATCTCCAATGCCCACAATGTGAAGAGACATGTAATCACCAAGACGCATAGAACCAGAGATGGTACGATAGGAATGAAACCAATCTCTATAAGGTGTCACATGAAATGACGCATCTGAATCCAAGAGCCAGCACTACGCATACATAGAATGTATCTCGAAAGCCTGTAAGGTATCACATGAAGACACTACAAGTATGTAATCGTCATCTGAATCAGTGGCCTACATGACATTAACCTCTTCTATCTTCACATTGGACTTTGCAGGTACAATGCTGCACTCAAAATACTTTTCTTGCACTTTCTCTTTTCCCTTTTCCTTGCGCTTATCATCGCGCATTTTATGGCACTGTGGCCTAATATATCCTGCTTTCCCACAATAATGACAAGTAAGATCAGACTTTCGTCCATGAGACTTACTGCGACCACGTGACTTGAACCTGGACTTCTGAGAGTCCCTGTCCTTATGATCATTATCATGCCTGCCATGTCTGCCACCTCTAAGGGTCAATGCATGTGAAGTGCAGGAAGTATCATTGTTTCTCATGTTGATTTCCTCAGTCAATAAAGCACTCTCAACAACTTTGATTTTCAGCCCATCAAGCTTGTTCGTGCATATGGCAATATGGAAGATATCCCATGATTCAGGCAAGGTGCCAAGCAGAAATAACAGGTGCAAGTTGTCTTTGAACTCAATACCCTATGACAACGAACTCTTCATGATAGCATGAAACTGACTGAAATGAGATGATAGGGAGGTTCCCTCCTTCATGCGAAGGTCCATTCAGCCAATACATCTGTGACACAGGACTCTGCTGTGCATAGAGCTCCTGAATCTTCTCCCATAAATCCCATGCACTCTAATTCTCATCTTCAACAACATTATGATGGACCTCTTCTGAGAGTGACAAGATAATGGTAGACTTGCATAGCTCATCAACTTCCATCCAAACATCATCATCCATATCTTTAGGTTTAACACCCTTGAAACGCAAGGGTTTAATCTGCAACTTCTGCACCAAAATCTGCCATATTTGGGACTTCCAATACCCATAGTTGGTACCATCCAACTTAACAAGGTTAAAGAGAGATGTGTCTTTCAAATGACCAGCCATATTGTCCCAAATCAAAGCAAAAAAGCAAAATTGCAAGTTGCTGTAATTAACAAAAAATGCACTAAAACCACTGCTAAAACTGGCTGAAAGAGTGGATATCACTAAGAGAAGCACCTATCCACTAAGTATGACCAAGATAACATCAAATAGTAAGCATTACCCTCATAGAAGTGCTCGAAATCTACAGATTTGAGCTTGCTATAATAAAATGGCAGTAGTATGTAAAATTGTCCCAAAGTAAAGCAATCACTGATACATATGTCACTGTCATTGCTAGGTAGCAAGATATATCCAACAATGAGTGTCAAGGGGCAAGAAGGTACCAAGAACTATCAAACCAATAACCTGTAAGGCAAGAGACATCTCATAGGTCTAGAAGTCATGCATGTAATGGGTCTCGAGGTAAGAGAAGAGACCAAGCACAAGCACAATTGATAGAGCAAGAAGGTCAATACATAACCATCCAAGATGCATACAAAAATGACAAACATGTGATAGAGATAGATGCCTGCCCCAATAGGCGTATCAAATCAGCCCACTATAGACTAACTGCAGACATAAAGCTCTCAAGAGAGCAAGTGCATGTAGCTGTCCCACAAACTCAAGCTCAAGTATAAGTAAGACTCTATGTACATCCGAATATACCAAGAGGCTTCCACATGAAGTAAAGTCAAATGCAAAGAGAGAAAACATGGCTCTAATACATGGAGTACATAGCATCAGACATGCCAAATCCCAGTAGGGAACATCTAGAGCATAAATCCCAAGCTATCTCAGACCCATAAAGCATAAGCCTGAAAGCATTCAAAGAGCATGTAGCTATCAGCCAAATGTAATGCCCAGTAGGTCCAAAATGCTCAAATACATCTGAAGATGAAGCTCCAAGTAACTGTCAAGCATGGGCAAACCAAGTGGGATCCACATCTGACCAAAGCATAAATGCAAGAAGCCCAAATGTCAAGCAGTGACAACAGGCATAAATTGATCCAAAGCATGCCAACTGAAGCCAAATGCCAGTGAATGATGACCAAGGCGGAGCCTATTCCAAGCTCAAAAGCATTCCAGAACCAAAAAGAAGCATTTGACAATCTCCAAATACATTGGTATGATCATTCAAGCCTCCAATAAGCACCCCGTATCCAAGAACCAATGCATACACCAAGTAAATGAGCTTCAGCCCACTGTATTACATCAGTATATTTACTATTTAATGAAGCTCAAATAGTGCCCAAATATGCTCCAAAATCAATCCCAAAGCATATACATAGCATTCCATAACACCCGGGCATCAATAGGTGTCAAACGGGCAATGCCAGGAAGCATCAAACAGTAAATGTCAAGTATTGCCATGTTTTGACAGTCATCATGGGACTGTGTATACAGCAAGGACTGAAGGGGGAAGCACTCGAATTGATCACCAGGAGACAAGCACTAATTCCGGGGAGTCCAACAATGATCGGGAAGGTTGCCAAGAGTGCCAGGAAGCCGGGGAAGAGACGGGAAATGCCAAGAGCAGGTCAGCCCAGCCCCCTAAAAATGCGCCACATTTTGCGTTGCTATTCCTAGGGGTTGGGGGGGTCTTCAACAGTGCTCGGGAGCACTTGGCAATGTCGAGGGGGCTTTGATGTAGCCCTGGAAGGTGCCAATGAAGGTCCGAAAGCTCGGGGAGGAGGCGGGAGATCAAAACATACCTGCAAATGAAGGTGCCATGGCTACCATTGAAGCTGGAAGCTCTTCAAATCAGGGCTGAAGAGAATGCCGAGAAAGCTCGAATGCCTTTGCTCTGATACCAATTGAAAGGGAAGTGGAACCCAGGAGGAAGAAGCTTGGCGGTGAGAGCTATGGCGGATGGAGAGCAAGAGCAAGAGAGAGAGTGAAACTCAAAGTGGGAACTCCAACAACCACAATGTGTGGCTGGCCTTCCTTTATTCAAACTGTAACTAAAAGAATAAAGAATAAGTGATTGTGACAAATGTCCGCCACCTACAGTGTGCAGTGGTGGGTACTATTAGTGTAGTAATACACGGGCAGCTAGGCGGAGGCGACATTACCCCCAACACTATCCACTATATTCTCTTCAAGTTGATGTGGATGTAGGGAAGATAATCAGCATTAACATAGTAGAATTGCATATTCCAAACCCATCATCTCTCTTGATACAATGGTGAAAAATCATATAGCTAGTCCAAGTTGCACATAGCTTCTCTTCTCCAATTGAAGTCAGAGGAATGCATTGCTGACATATACATAGCTTTGCAATACCAAAAAGCATTCCCAAGCTTGACCACTCTACCAAAAGTCCATTCCACATTAGCACTAAGAAAACCTTTAGAAGCCTAATGTATCAAAATTTTTCATATATTTTTTTCAATGTGCCTACTTTTCTTTTAGCTCTGATACCACATGTGACATGCCCGACTAAAGATCCCTCAGTGGCACGAATTTTGTTGGTCCATCAAGAGATATTTCTAAGTGATTTTGTCCAAGATTCCTTGGAATACCATGGAGTTTGGTGCCTAGACTCACTTGAGTCCACCTCATAGGGGAAGGTTCTAGCCATTCCCATAAGGATCAAACTTAATCCGGGTCCCTACATAAACTAAGATCACCTAATGGCCTACTAGCATTGATCTTCGAGCATTTGATTTGTGCAAATTTACTCAAACCAAAGCAGACCCATGTCGCATTTGGTTCGAGGAGAGTCAAAAACAAGTGGGAGTGCCGCACATCAACCCCTCTGTCTGTAGGGCATAGTCTCACTTCAGTCCCCTAAAATGACAACAAATCAAGGTCCTACTAGCTTTCCTAATTAATCAACATGCGATTTTCTAACTAATACGACTTTGAAGAAAAGCTCCTGGATAACTGAGACCATAGCCTTAGGATGAACCATTGGGGTTTCACCCTTTCGCTTTCCTTTTTGGGAATTCTTTAGTTATTTAATTATCTATCATATTTATGTACATATATAAAGGCACCTTCCTTAATTAACATTTAAACATAAGATCCTTCATATAAATTAAAATCACAACACTCAAACATAAGATCCTTCAAATAAATTAAAATCACAACACTCAAACAATTAAAAAAATTCTTGTAAAACAGTCTTTTATTCATCTTGAAGGGTTTTTTTGTTACAATATCTTTTTTGTCCATACAAACAAGTCCAAAAATATAATTGACTAAGTTTTATGCCCTTAACTAGTAACAGGGCCTTCTAGGATAACAATCTTGGGCTCATATGGATCAGGCAAGTCTTACACACATAAGGAATTTACTGCTAGAGCTTGCCTGACACCCATACCACTTACTAACCTAACATTCACCCTATGGAGAGACCTCTAACAAAAAATGGGGCCAATCTTACCCATGGGGGGGGTTTAGTGCAACAACATCAACATGTTATTGTTAAGATTCAATTATAATCCTAAATTTTACAAATATGAACATATCATTTCATAGTGCATCAATCAATCCTTTAAATGCACAATTTAGGATGGAATTTTCCCTAGTAGGTAATTCCTAGGTAATCCTCAGGTTTACTCTTTCACTTGGAATTTTTCCTAGGGTTTCCAAAGTCTTGAAAATTTTCCAACTTTCTTAGGGAACTAAGGTTCTTTCTTATGCTCATCTTAATCATACTCTTTGAGCCTGCTTATATCTGAAATGCTTTTCCATTTTGGCTTACACTCTCTTAATCCTTCAAGCTTCTAAAGTTTCAATCCTTTGGTCGATGGATCTCAAGTGCTTGTGTAGCTTTATCTTTTATTATTCTCCTACATATTGATGAAGACTCAAAGGAGTTTCTGCACTTCCTTCAAGTTGACATGATGATGGTAGTCTCTTGGAATTCTAAGGATGGGACATAGGGTTATGAATTGGGGATTAAGGCCACCTCTTTCTCTCTTTTCAACACTTTAGTCTCAAAAATCATTTTCCCTCCTTTAGGATTATCCCTTGGGAAGGGTATTGTATCGAAGTTTCTTTAAAAACTTAGGCAAAAGATCTATCTTATTTTGTCAATGGCTCCTATCACGGGGATAGCCTTTGGGTCTCATTACTCTTGTGGTCGACTATCACATAATGTGATGTACCTATAAAGAAGGTTTTTCCCTTAATAATCAATGGCCTTCTAGTCCTTATGAGGATTCCAAAAAGGATTATCCCATGTATATGTGAGATAAATATAATCATGAGTATTTTTTATGGAAGATTTATACCCTAAATATCAATACGTCTAACTAAAGTTACAATATCCTAGTTGATTTACTTGATTAATCCAAGTCAAGCCTTACAAAATCGTAAATTGAAATACTTTCTAAACTATAACTTCTTTCTTCTTTCGAAATGAGCATCAAAACATTCTTTTCTATTACAAGGGTTTGTACATAATAGGAGAACCTAGAATTGGTTTGGCAGAGTTGGTGCATTGTCAATGTTGGCTACTATGTTTCATGCTCCCACACTCATAGTTCTTGAGCTTCTTCTCTTGGGGGCCATTATGTAATGCTCCTTAGGTTTGGCAATCTTGATAGAGAATTGCTAATAGAAAGGTCAATATAGTATAGGTGATGTAGCTTTAGGAGTTTTTCACCCATGGATGGAAAGAGTAGGAAAAGCACATGGTCTTCAATGGAGAGGAGGTTTCTCTAATAGAAGTTTAGAAGCTTTCTTTATCCACTTTCCTTGATTCAATCTATCTATCGCTCTCTATATCTATCTTCTTCTCTCCTTATCTATCTCCCTCTCTATCCCTCTCTCTCTCTTCCTCCATCTCTTTCTCTTTCTCACTATCTCTATCACACACACACACACACACACACACTATCTCTCTCTCTCTCTCTCTCTCTCTCTCTCTCTGGGGAATTCACTATATGTATACTCTCTATATCACATGCGTTCAAGGCCTATTTATAAATATCCTTATTTGTGAATTTTTCCTTACTAAAAGATAACCCTTCTCTAGTCAATCTATAAGTAACCCCTTTATATGGGACCCTTTTGTATGTAAAAAAAAGTGTAAAAATTGTATTTTAAAAATCCCTTTTGTTGAACCCATGCAATATATATATATATTTATGATTGACCTCCTCGGGTCTCTCTCTCTCTCTCTGAGAGGAACAGAGTCATCAGACAGGAGATATGGCATATTTATATACAGAGGACATGGGTCAGCCCTGCATAGCCACTGCGATCGAAGATGGCACATTATTATACACAATTCTTGAGCATATTAGAGCAGGGATTCATAGAGATTCCGAGATATATGCAGATCTATATGCCACATCGATTGAGAGTTCTTATTGGACAGCTCAGGGTATCATCACATCAGCTTATGATTGAGAGTGGCAGAGCCAGTGGCATCCCACGGGAGGAGAGGATATGCCCCCTTTGCAGATCAGAGGTGGAGAGTGAGGAGCATTTTGTTCTCAGATGCCCGGCATACTCAGAGTTGAGATCTAGATACACATTGAGCAGCTCACTTCAAGGATGTATGATTGATATGGATTAGAGATCATTTGGCCATTTTCTGGGAGAGGCATGGCACATCAGAGAGCAGAGCACACAGCGGGTCCCAATCAGAGAGGGGCCCACCCAGACGACTATTACACAGTTCTTTCAAACAGACAGAGTGAGAGCTACTGTACCAGCCTCCAACCAGACCTCTGGGCTCACACTACAGCAGGCTGAGGACCAGCGTACCCGACGCCGCACGAGGATCCGTGGGTTTCGAACCCCACAGCCACACCGACAGGAGATCCGGAGGATTCTTGATCTACATCGACAGCAGACTGAGATCCGACGACACTCGACACACTGGATCTCAGACCTCTAGTTTGCTCTTTCTCCACCGCCGATGTACCACATCCTGCATCCAGGAGAGATCACCTGTTATTAGCGACTTGGACGACTGCTACTACATCCCAGGATAGTATATCTCCCTGCATCTGTTACATATACACATCGCACCACTTTATCACAGCCGACAGTTGTTCTCCTATCACAACCGACATTTGTTCCCCTTTTGTAGCCATTATCTGGAGTACCAGAGCTACATATGCACATACACATACACGACACTTATCACACTCACAGCACCATATTTTCAGTTTCCAGTTTTTAGCTTTTCATTCAGCACTTTTATTTTGGATAGCTGGACCTAATCAGTTGTATCACAGTTTGTCTCATAGGCCAGTTTTGGTCTTTAGAAGACGTTAATATAACTTTATTTCTTTCTTTCTCTCTCTCTCTCTCTCTACACACACACTATAATGAAGGAGACAGGAGAGAGAGAAGAAGAAGGAGAGAGAGAGTACATAAGAGAGAGAAAGAATGCAGTAAGAGAGAGAAAGAGAGTGACAAGGAGAGAAATACTAGAAAAAGAGAGAGAAAGATAGAAAGAGAGAGAAAGAAGCCATGAGAGCTTGGAGAAGGAGATGAAGATGAAAGGAGACTTGTATTAAAATCTGATAATGAAAAATCCAATCCCCAACACCTTATATACTAGCCAGTGTAGCTAGTATTTCCCCATTATTAAATCCCCCTCTCTTACATTCCATCCCCACCCGAAGGTTTTTGCCCTCAAAAACAATTTGGGCACTTATGCTAACTAGGTAGGAGTAGATCAGAGTACTACTCTGCTGCATTATTACAGGGGTTTACAAATGAATGAAGAGGTATTATTGTGTATGTCAGGTCATTGGGGTATGTATATTACATGGGTCTTATTGAGAAATTATAAAAATGAAATTTGACCCAAGTATCTTGAGTGAATATGAGTTGCAGATAGTGGACAGCAAGCTGTTTACTACAGGACCCTGCTGTAGTAAATCTGTCATAACTTTTTGTAGGAGACTCCGATCGGGGTGGGCCATACATCAAAACGGAGCTCTCGAAGAGTACTTTCAGCCCATGTATGATATCCATTGCTGTCCATAGTGCAGGGTAAAATCTACTTTGAAATAGAGAGCTATTTGCAATCATTCTGGGAGAAAACGGGGCCATAGTCAGCTAGATTCGGCCAAATCTGCTTCTAGTAGATATGGAAACTCCTCCAAAACTGAAGCTAGCCTCCAAGAAGCTTCCTCAAGTGGTAAACCTTGCCACTTAATCAAATATTCCAGGATGGAATGAGAGCGAAGCTTCTTTTCCCTTTGTCCAATGATTTGCTCGGGTATGTATTGAATAATGCCTTCTTCATTTATCGGTGGTAGCTCCTCAACATAATCCACTGATGATCCAATGAAGGGCTTCAATTGGCTCACATGGAAGACATTATGAATTTTCGTGGATGGTGGTAGTTCCAACTGATATGCCAAGTCTCCCACTCTTTTGATAATCCGATATGGCCCATAGAACTTGTGTGCCAATTTATTGTTGGATCCATCCTTAAGGGTGGCATATCTGGACTTGGGCACCTTCAAGAGCACTAAATCCCCTTCCTGGAATTCAACATCCCTTCTTTTATCATCAGCATATAGCTTCATTTGATCCTGAGCTTTCTTCAAATTGACTTTGCACTACTGAAGTAAGGCCTACATTTTATCCAATTCCTCCTTGCTTTGCGGGTTTATTTTATCATTGAAGATAACCATAGGGAGGGGTACCTTATATCCATACAATGCCTCAAATGGTGAAACTCCAATGCTAGAGTGTATAGAGTTGTTATAAGCAAACTCAGCCAAATGCAACCACAAGTCCCAAGTGCTTTGCATATCATAACAGAAATGCCTCAAGTGAGTTTCTAGCCACTTGTTAACCCTCTCTGTTTGGCCATCAGTTTGTGGATGGTAAGCAGTGGAAGGAGCTAACTGAGTGCCCATAGAGCTGAAAACTGCCAGCCAAAAATTGCTTATGAATTTAGCATCCCGGTCATGCACAATGACTTGTGGTAAGCCACGTAATTTGAAAACATGTTCCATGAATTGGCTAGCTACTTGAGAAGCACTATATTGGATCTTTGTAGGAATGAAATGGGCTACCTTGGGGAGTCTGTCCACAACTACATAAATGCTGTTCCACCCCTTCTTGGTCACTGGTAAGCCGGTTATGAAGTCCATAGTGATATGTGTCCATTTGCCTTCGGGCATAGGCAATGGCTATAGTAAACCGGCTGGTTTTAAGGTGTTGTCTTTATTTTCTTGACATGACATGCAGCTCAAAACAAAATCTTTTACATCCTTCCATAGGCCCTTCCAGTGGAAGCTTTTTGCAATTTTGTCATAAGTTTTAAAAATGCCCAAGTGACCAGTTGTAGGTGAAGAATGCATCTCTTGCATGATCTTTTGCTTGAATGGGGAAGTGTATGGAATGGAAATCCTGCCTTGAAACCATAAGAGACCATTCTTGAGCTGATATTGAGAGTTTTCTTCTACATGCCCTTGCTGTAATTTCTAAAAAATGTGGCTGAAATCAGTATCTAACAAATAGGCCTCCTGAAGCTCTTCTATCCAGTCACTATGAAGTTCTGTAATGGCTTAAACTTTACAAGCCCACATTCTTGATAATGAATCAGCAACTACATTGTCTTTTCCTCGTGTATGTGTAATGTCAAAGTCATAGTTCTGCAATGTAGCTACCCATCTGCTTGTTTGGGGGTAAGATTAGATTGGGAGAGGAAGTATTTGAGGACCCTATGGTCGCTCTTGACCCTAAATCTGCTGCTATACAAGTAGTGGTGCCATTTCTTAATGGCATGAAGAATGGCCAACATTTCTTGGTCGTATACATTCATGGTCATCTCATTTTCAGCAAGTTTGCGGCTCTCAAATGCTATAACCCCATGCTCTTGTAACAATACAACTCCTATTCCTCTGCCATTGGCATCACACTGAATAGTGAATGCTTTCGAAAAATCTGGACAAACCAAGATGGGTGCTGAAGTAAGCAATTCTTTAAGCTGATTAAAGCTCTTATAAGCTATGGCATCCCAGGAGAAGGCCTCTTTCTTAAGTCTATCCGTCAGGGGAGCTGCAATAGTGGCATAATGCCTAATGAATCTGCGATAGAATGATGAGAGACCAAGAAATCCTTTGAGTAAAGTGGTATTTGCAGGTGTGGGCCAGTCTTTAATAGATTGCACTTTCTTAGGATCAGCCCTAATTCCATCTTCACTAACGATGTGCCCCAAGTATTCCACCTCCGTCTGCATGAAAGAACATTTTATTTCGTTGGCAAAGAGCCTGTGCTGCCTCAATACATCAAAGACCTACCTCATATGCCAAAGGTGATCCTCCAGTGATCTACTATAGATGAGGATGTCATCAAAGAAGACCAACACAAATCTGAAAAGAAAGGGCTGAAGTATTTTGTTCATTAAGCTCTAAAAGGTGGCCGGTGCATTAGTTAACCCAAAAGGCATGACCAAGAAATGGTAAAGCCCCCTATCAGTCCGAAATGCTATTTTGATTTCATCACCTGCCCTCATGCGGATTTGGTGATAGCCTAACCTCAAATCTATCTTCGTAAAGTACTTAGCCCCCTTGAGCTTATCTAGCAAGTCATCTATGCACGGAATAGGGTACCTGTTCTTCACGGTGATCTTATTAAGATCCCTGTAATCTATGCACATCCTGAAAGATCCATCTTTCTTTTTGACCAATAACATAGGGGAAGCATACGGTGAAGAACTAGGCTTAATGAATCCCATGTCCAGTAATTCTTTGACTTGTTTGGCAACTTCTTCTCTTTCACACCTAGACAATCTCTAAGGTGGCTTGTTCACAGGCTTTGAATAAGGCTCCAGATTTATGGGATGATCAACCGCCCTATATAGGGGGTAATGATGTGGGCACTTGGAAGAGGTCCTTGTACTCTTCTAAAAGAGTTTTCAATTATGAATTCTTTACTGTTTTAGTGGATTGATCTGGATTTTCTTTATTTAATTGCAATACAAAGATTTGGGACCGTTTCTTGAACTCCTACTTGAGTTGTTTGTTGGTAATGAGCTGAAATTCACTATCATTTTGAATTCCCTGCAAGTGAATGAGCTGTCCCGCACTGAAAAACTCCATATAAAGCAAGGAGAATTCCATGGTTATAGTTCCTAAAGTTTTCAGCCAATCACAACCCAAGACAATGTCTATAGGCCCCATTTCTAATGCAATTAAATCCAACTACTGTCCAAAATTTTCAGCAAACTGAATATGAACAGCAGGGCATACTTGTGTGCTAATTTCTTCATCCCCATTGGCAACTTGCACCTTTAATGGTTGCTGTAAATCAGTGGGAAAACACTTCAGCCTGTCCCCACGACTGCTCTGTTAATGAAACTATGAGTGCTACCACTGTCCACAAGTATAAACGCATCTTTCCCATGAATTTGGCCCTTAATACGCAATGTATTAGGGCTTCTGGATCCTGTCCAAGAATCCATTGATATGGTATAAGCAGTGGGAGCATGTGTTTTAGCATGTGGTTCAATCTTTCTACCCACACTCCATGATAAATGGCCACCGGGATCAAAAGGAAATGAATCAACAGGATCAAAGAACTCTTCTTGAGCAAACTCTTCATCAACATCATCTATTTCAGCAGTTAATCATCATGAAAGCATGTGTATCTTCAGGGTCCTCTTCTGAGTCCTCAAATACCAACATGCTGTGAATCCGTGCCTTAGTATTTCTAAAAGCACATTTTGAAGCATGATCAATTGTATACTTCTCGCCACACTTAAAACAAATCCCCTTTTCTTTTCTTTATTTATACAAATCCATGGGAATGGATCTTGGACTACCAAAGCCTGAAGCATTTTTATTTCTGTCATCCCCTTGCCTATCATCCATTCTTGAACTATTTGCTATCCTTTAATTGCCTTGTGGTCTTGAAGCATTAAAAGTAGGGTATGTGGAGATTTTTGGAGTGCTGAATGACATGTTACCACCACCATAACTGGTCCCAAACTAGCCTGGCCTGGCCTTACAGCACCTCTTTGTTGTCCAGAATATGAGTGCATGTGTCCTCTTTGCTGCCCAAACACTGGCTGAGATGCCCCTCTTTGCTGTCCATACTAAAATGAAGCATCTTGACGATACTTACGAGAGTACCTTTCAACCAATTCAATAGCTTTGAACAAATCCGATGGGTCTTGAGCTGAAACATCGGCCGAGAGTTGGGGATCCAGCCCATACACATACTTGTGTAGTTTGGCATCATCACTAATCGACTCAACATACATGGTAAGGTTGAGGAACTGATTTATATATTCTCTAACAGTAAGACCACGCTGTTCAAGGCCGTACCATCGGCGAGCAAGCTTTTCTTTCTCCACCGGTGAGACAAATACTTGCACCATGAGTACCTTGAATGCTTCCCATGAGTTTACTTGCTGATTTTCTCTTTTAATGTACCTCCACCATGTATGTGCAAATCCTTCCAAATGGATCGTTACAAAATGGATCTTCTGGTCAACATTACGGGGTAGGATGTCAAAATAGTCCTCAATCTTGGAGAGCCACTCTTCAAGTTTAGCTGGGGATGATGATTGGCCATTGAATTTTGAGAAGACAATCTTGTCTCTCAGCTCTCTTTCATGATTAGGTGGCTATCCCACATATCCAAACTCAGGCTGATCCATGTGGCTACCCAAAAATGAACCATTGTTAGAGAAGTTTCTACCAAAAGATGTTTGAGCTCGTATAGATGGCATGGGACCTTGTGATGACTGAAAATTCCCCCTCATTGCATTGTTCATGGGCTCCTCTTGTCTATGTGAAGGCTCTCCTTGTTCAAAAGTGCTGTTAGGAATGCCAATTCTCCCTAAAATGCCTTGAGAGCTCATATTTGCTGCATTCACTGGTGGAACCATCACTCATTCAACATGCATACCCGATCTATCTTCATGTTCCTTCCCTTTCATTTGGGATTCCATCCACTTAGTAATCTGGGTAGCAAGGGTGTCCACAGTGGTCTTCATCTGACCAATGCCTTCCATCAATTCTCTATGTCTCTCAACGTGCCTTGTCTCATGCGAACTGAGGGTATTAGTGAGTGCACTGAGGCTATCCATGCCATGATAATAATCTTCCTCTTCCACCTCAGGGTTAGTTTTATCCCTCGGGGTGTGTGCATCCCTTATTTGTTGCTGCAGGTCATCATTTGCCTTAGTTTTTCCCTTATTCCCTGCCATTGTTAGGTGTAGTCCACTAGACCACCTATCACTATTTTGGCTATAACTTGAGCTAGGAAACTCCAATTGACCTACTTTTTTGTTCAAACTAGAGCCAAGGATGCCCTCTTCAAACTGAGTATAAGCATGCACTCTGAGATTTTATACAGAAAATTCTGTAATAGGAAAAGTACACCTGTATAAAATTCTGTAATAGGAGGCCTGTCTACACCTGTAGGAGACCTGTTTTGACTTGTAAGTATTTTGTGGAGTCCAAATAGAGTTCCAAAACTGATCTAAGCCCTTAGTAGGGCATGTGGACACTCTGCAAGACCTGCATCTGAGTTCTTGAGAGTAGGTATACCTCTATAAATGCAAGTAAATTGCTGTAGGAGTTAAGAAATGGGTTACAATGGATTATCTTGTCAATGCATGACTGAAGGGTCATCCCACGTGGCATAATGCACTGCTCAATCATCCAATTTCATTGTTTGTAGCCTTATTCCAGAACTGAGCATGTCATAAGCATCTTTTAGCACCATTTTTCCAAGCATAGGCATCTCTCATACATCCAAAGCATTGCATTCACTACCATTGACTGCATATATAATCCCATGTCTGCAAATACATCCTCAATAGAATTTTCATACATTTGTAGCCAGTAATACTTATATACATCAGTGCCAAGTCAATATCTCAATTCTTCAAGTGAGTACCTGCACTTGCAAGCGACTTGGGCCCCGGATCATCGGGAGGTGGGCAAAGTTCCCCCCGGGCCGGGTTGTGCACCCCTTCAGGGTCTTTAGTGTCAAGGGGGGGGTCACCCCTCTTTTGTCTTGCCACCTCACCTGGCATCGGGCTTTTTCCTCACTCGGAGTATACATGGGAGACATTTATTATTTAAGCAATCAGCATGCTATGCAGGGTAGCTTGGAAATAATTATTTTCATGAGGTGCATGGAATTGAATTGGGAATAAGGAGAGGGCTTACCAAGCAGTGACTCACTCCTAACTCACCTCATTTACAATGGATTTTCAGGGATTAATATTGTTCAAGCAATCATCACAAGTCAAGAGGTTAGGATGAGGCAATCAGTGAACAGTAATAACAATTTCCAGCATGGAATGGATCATTTTAAATCCAAGGAAGCCTAAGAGAATGACTGAAATTAAATTGACAGCATGTAGGCATTGAAATCTCTTAAATTGGTGAAGCTGGCTAAGAATCAGTAGCCAATGTCTCCATGGTCGGTCTCCAATACTCCCATTAGCTCCATGATGCAATTTCAGCCAATAATTAAGTCTTCAAGCTTGATTCTTCAATGAAAGGTTGAACTCCAATAGTTCTCAGCATGCCTTGAAGATCATAGAAGAAGAATGCCCAAAATCTCACCCCATAATGCCTTCCCGTAATCCATAGCTCTTCCCATTGAATAAGCAAGCTCCATTGACGGTAAAGAATCCAATCTTGAAGCCACGGGACCCAATCCTGAAGGGAACTTGAAGGAGATGAAGGTCGTGGTCCATGGCTATGGCTGCCCCAAATGTCCAGCTTGCAATCTTGCTTCCATCTTCAAATATAAGCCTCTAAATACTTGCTTCTTCAATGATTCCTGAAGATACAAGCTCCTGGGACCAAGGAAGGCAAAAGCCCTCAAGAATCAGTGTGAATGCTGAAGAAGAATCCATGGCTGTCCATGGCCTGCACCTGTTAGGGTTTCAGAGGCTGAAGGATGCTCAAGAGTATGAAATGGTGACTTTAATCTTGATGGAATGATCTCTCAGATCATGGAGAAGAAGACCAGGATGAAGAAGGAGACTGATCAGCTCTGCTGGTTTGCCCAGGATGTAGCCCGTAATTTGCGCCAAAAATTGCGGGCTGCTTCCTGGAGAGAAAAGAAGAGTCCAGCCAGTCCCTGGACAGCTTGAGATGGTGATTTTGATCCCTGTGAGGCTCAATGAAAGTGCTGAAGATCATTGGAGCTGAGGTTTGAAGGATTCATGGTGTTTCTCCTCCATGGAAGCTTCGTAGAAACTTTAGAATGAGGAGAGAGAAGACTGCACATGAAAAGTAACCAGGACTAACTCTTTCCTACTTCTTGTGATCACGGTTTCTAAAATTTTACCTTCAATTTTGGCACAAAATGACCCACGACCTACTAAATGTGGTGTTCCAGCCTCCAATCTTGGTCCAAGGACTCCATTAATGCTTCTGACTACTATCCTCTTGGTCCTTGACCTATATCTCTTCAATGCTCCTCCATTTTTGTGCCTGTCACTGTGCACCTGAAGCTTCTTGGATTTTAAAACTGAAAATGATGGTAACTGAGCATGTAAAGTAACTAAATGGATAAGAACTAGAGCTCTGATACCACTTGTAATGAAGGAGACAGGAGAGAGAGAGAGAAGAAGAAGAAGGGGAGAGAGAGTGTGCACAAGAGAGAGAAAGACTGGAGGAAGAGAGAGAAAGAGAGTGACGAGGAGAGAGAAAGACTAGAAAAAGAGAGAGAAAAATAGAAAGAGAGAGAAAGAAGCCATGAGAGCTTGGAGAAGGAGATGAAGATGAAAGGAGACTTGTATTAAAATTTGATAATGAAAAATCAAGTCCCTAACACCTTATATACTAGCTAGTGTAGCTAAATTTGATAATGAAAAATCAAGTCCCTAACACCTTATATACTAGCCAGTGTAGCTAGTATTTTCCCATTATTAAATCCCCCTCTCTTACACACATATACACATCCATACATACAATGTACCAAGAATAAGATTAAAAAAATACTCATACTAAGGATTAACATACTAAGACTTTAAAATCCTGGGAGGGGGGTTACCCTTTCCTCTCTCCCCTCGTTATGATCCAATGCTCTCCCTCCTTCACATGATTCCATTGAAGTAGATGTGTTTGGCTCACAAGGTTAAGAGATTATGGTTATGTGCAGTGGTTTGGGCAAAATGTCAATGAAATCGATGGTGAAGGCATGCTCGTTCAATGGTCATTGCAAGACATGATTAATCATAATGTGATGACAACATGAATCGAGGTGGTGGTGACTGCTCGATGAAGATAAGTTTTTCTAAACTTTTAAAGTTTGAAATTTAGATTAAAATCCCCCTCCCCTCCCCTACCCCCACCCCCAAGCCCCCATTCACAAGTGATGGGGGGAATACGAATGTTATAAGGTTAGACTAGGTATGTGAGCCCGGGGAGGTCAGTCATAAATATATGTATGTATCGTGTGGGTTCAACATAAGGGATTTTTAAAATACTAGTTTTAAACATTTTTTATATACAAAAGGGTCCCATATAAAGGGGTTACTTACATACTCCTTACATATAAAGGGGTTACTTGCAGATTAAATAGAGAAGGGTTATGTTTTATTAAGGAAAAATTCACAGATAAGGATATTTATAAATAGGCCTTGAACACAAGTGATATATAGGGTATACATATAGTGAATTTCTTGAGTATGTGTGTATCAATGTTGTGGTCTTGTGGGGTTGATATCTCTGGTTGCATTTATCCTTCAATCATGTTCAGTGTCCTAGAGGCATGGATACCGATATTGAGGTCAAAGTAGCCAACAATCTCTCACTCAATTTCTCTTGTTGAACCCTCAATATTTTATTTCCAATGGTCACACTATACTGGTGTTCAATTGTAGCACTATTTGCCTCTAGAGGAGATGATTTGGGCACGTGACTTTCCTCTAGCACCATATGGTAGGAGAAGTGGGTAGTTGACAAGTTGTAGAATTCTTCTTCCACTATGGGTTCAACATCCTTTCACTAAACAAAATCCAACTAGCAAGATCTAGCAAAAATTTACATCCCATACCCTTAGTTTTCCTCTTGTATAATATGTTCTCTTTAGCACTTCATAAGGTTTATTCTATCTAAAGTAGTTTGTCTTAACTTGAAATTGACTTATTTTGTCTTCTTGGTAGGTGCCTGACATAGATATTTTTTCCATTAGCATATTCACTTATATTCACTTTCTATTGGATAAAGTAATTCTATTTGTGTGTGTGTGTGTGTGTGTGTGTGTGTGTGTGTGTGTGTGTGTGTGTATATATATATATATATATATATATATATGTATGTATGTATTTATCTCTTCTCACCCTCTCTTTAAATCAAAGGTAGAATAACCCAAAAGGTCTTATGATGAGATAATATTATAGTGCCTTCTCTTAAGGGCACTATTCTAGGATAAAAGATTTGTTAGTTTGAATATTCCACTCTAATTCTACTTATATCAAAAGTTTATGTTGGTATTTCTTGAAGAATTAACCATCCGCTAAAGTTAATTGCCTTCCTCTCCATAGCCCCCCTTCTCTCTCTATTTTTAGGGTCCCTAGATTGTAAATTACTTTGAGTAAGTAATTCTAAATACATCTCACATGAGTCAATCTTATCATTTAATTGGCACATTTATACCTTGCCTCTTGGTTCTATTACATTATTCTACATTAGAAAAATCAAAGTATTAAGCTTACACCTTCCATCCAATCCAAAACATAATAAAATAAACAAACTATTGTGGCTCTAATCCCCATATGATTGGTTATGTATATGCAATTATCTCATTTCACCATAAAAGTTATAGTGTTTCTCTTAACATCTAAAAACTTAACAAACTCTTAGAGAAGTAGAAAAAACACACTACAAGATACAAGCCTTATATCGACATTCAAAGCAATGAAAATGTTTATAAAGAAATTTGCCCGCATCATTGCCAAAAATGTTGGTATTAGTGACGCCATAGAATAGTCGCTATCAGCGTCGCTATCTATTTGCGTCGCTATTCGCATATGCGACGCTTTGCAATGCACATTGTGACGCCAATAGCGATGCATGCAGTAAATTTGCGACGGTAACAGGGGGAAAAAAATTTGTACCACAAATAGCACTATGTACTTTATTTGGGCCATACAAAAGAGTTTTAATAATGTGTACAATGCTCATCTAAATGAAGGCAAAGTGTACTTGAATCCATAAAACTAATACATAAAATAAATACAAGATCGCATAATGAAAGCGACGGTACAATCATGGCAAGATACAAAGGATGATAATAACATAGTGCATAGAAAATGCCTACATAAATCACATGATCAAAAAAGAAGAGCATGTGCGTTGCACGGATCCAAGGGCGAGCTATAAATCCTCGCCATCCGAAACCTCATCTCGCCGCAAAGGAGCATCGAACGAACTTTGCAAAAAAAAGAAATAACCACATATCAATCCACCATACAATAATGCATTTAAAATTAGTAACTACGGACAAGAAAGATGAGTGACTTACAGGGTTTCCACATCCATACAATCGGTTGATCAATGTAGTGAGACCGTGTCTCTCTGTATATCGAGTCTCCAGGCCGGTGGGATCACGGTTTGTAATGGAGTGTTGCAAAGAAAATAAAATACAATTGTTAGAAACACGATTGCAAAATAGTAAGCAAGCAGAACAAAAGCAAAACTTACAAAGTCCTCCAAATAAATCCTATGGCCACTACTCCCAAGATGATGGACCACTCCTACCTCTAGTCGTGCTCTCGCCGTCACGCGCTACTGTTATCAATACCCCTCTAGGATATGCCTAAGATGTGTCCTCTCCCACCTTCAACCATGCTCCTGGATATATCCAAGAGACACATCTAGTGTACCTATGGGGGTAGTATCTCTCGGAGTAGCACCCATAGGGGTGCCACCTGTGGATGGCTAAGCAAAAGCTGGAATGACTGGAGTAGACATCCCCATAGGTGTGACAAATCCCATATGTAATGCAACTCCAGTAGAACAACGAGACAAAGACATTGCATCGGTATCTCCACAACAACCACCTGAGCCATCGTCTCTCGAACCTGCACAAGAGTGAGAAGTAGCACCTATGTCTTGAGCCAGGCTCACTACATCCACATCTCCACGGCATCCCCCAGAACCACTCCCTCCGTCCGACGGCCCAATTCTGGAGTGTCGACCTTGTCTATTGAAAACTGAAGCATCATAGCACGCCAAAGTAGATCTAACAGAATGGCCTAATGGTGTCCGAGAGATAGCTCCTAATCCACCATATCTCTGAATCGAATCATCTGATCTGGAGACATACGTGTGAAGATCTCCTGTAGCTCCTCATCGCTCATCTCTCGACTCATCGTGTTGATCTAAATATCCACAAAGATCATTTGCACATTAGCCTAATCAATATAAATCAAGCAAAGCACAGTAATATAAATCTTTAAAAAATGATCTTACTTAAAATGCATATCTTATGTATCCTTATAAGCGATTCATCAACGAATTGAGTAGGTGGATACTCCAAGTATGAAGTGCCCTATGGTTCCATGTCAATCTCCTGACACAACTCCGCATACACTGGAAGGTCGATAGACAGGTCACCACAAAAGGATGAGCCAACTCGTTCTCAAAGAATTCTTGGACTCCTGTATTTCCATCATTATTACCCGACAGACAGGTCACCACAAAAGGATGAGCCAATCGTTCTCAAAGAATTCTTGGACTCCTGTATTTCCATCATTGTTACCCGATTTTGGCTCCTCTACGTGCTCCAAGCCTTTGGCGGCCTCCACCCCTTGCAATATCGACCCCTCTATTTACATATTGTCCTCATCTATGCTAGGAGCAGTGCTTTGATCATATACTCTTGCACTTCGGGGAGCTGAAGGTATAACATACCACCATCGAGGTTGTCGAGGGTTTCAATAGAAAATTACCTGTTCAAAATCACGTATAAGAGAGATTTAACTTTTGTGACATGTACCATGTCGTAATAAAATTTAAAAAAAACATGAGTTCATGCACCTGTTCACAATGGGACAGCAATACAAACGTGTCACACAAATCCGTTCATCTTTTTTCAGAATCTATTTCGAGAAATCCTGATGGACCTCGTCAAACTGTTGCTCTAGCTCTAGAAATACATGGGGCGATTTACAGGTTATCAAATTTAGTGCAATGGATCTCACAGAAGGAGATGAAGAAATTCTCTATTGAATCCGTAAGGCAGGGAGCAGTGGAGACGGTCTGTCTCTTTGAGAAATACCTGCCCACTAGCATGCTCACGATACAAATCCACCTTCTTGTGTGAAATCTAATAAAAAAGAAAAATTCTATGCATATTGCACCCATACTTCCTAACTATGGAACAATTCTACCATATGTTCTATGCCATATGTTCTATGTGCATATTATTAGAGAACCTTAGATTTATTTACAAGGAGTTACAAGCTACCCCTTGTGGAGTTTCTTTCCAAGTGTCTAATTTTTCCTCAAAACACAACACTCACTTTCTTATTTTAGCACACCTCACATCCGATGAGAAATGATCATGCCACCTAACTTATAATTGATCTCCGTCTAGTTATATTAGCCCTATGTATTGCACCCCGGTTTATCCCCTAATTTGTGTATTTCCTCTGCCAATCATGCATTGCGATTAGTTGAAATGGGCCTGAGGTTCATACACCTTGGCTTCTTTCCTGACAATGTCACCAACTTTCTCCCCTTGGGAATGAATGGCTAACCATTATTCTCATGGTCATAGCAACCATATTCTCATAGCCAACCATTATGACCATAAGCCTTTCGGAGTTGCATGGTGATCATAGCAACCATATTCTCATAGCCAACCATTATTTAGAGCTTTGCGAGCTCATTTCAAAGCTCCCAAAGCTCCATATAATGGTCGGCTCAACCATACACACCTGGATAAGGTCGACTTAAGAATGATGGACGACTCAAGAATACACATGAGATTCAAGAATACACAGTGGACGGAGAAACTAATCAAAGCATGGCCAATCAAGTATATAATTTGCAGACATGGAGCTCATGTTTTCGAAGCTCCTCGAGCTTTGAAAACAAGGGAGTTAGCATGTTAATTATCTGAGTTGGACCCACATAGAAATACTAGTTGTCGTGCTAATACGCACCTAGGTGGAGAAGTCATGCTCATGCTACATCGGCGAGTCGTCGTGATGGCCTTCAAGTCTCTACACCACCCTTTGAGGGCTTCTAATGTCTCCCAGATGTTCGCGCATTGCTGCGCCACCCTTTGAGCACAATTATTCACTCTTGCATTTCTACGTTTCTAGCAAAATTAGACAGATCATCATCTATTATTGGCCAAAAAGTGAAGCCATAGCGTTTTTTAGTGTTGTTCATTTTTCTTGTCTATGTTAGACCGATTTTCCCTAACATATGTTTTGTCTATTTTGGGTCACTTTATTCTTGCCCACATTTTGTCTATCTTGCATCTCTTTCTTTTGGAGTATGCTTTTTGAACCAAATTTCTTTCCTTATAGCATACCTTGTGCATACGATTTGTTATGCTGCATTTTCATCTCCTCATTTTGTACATGGTGTGCAAATTGTGTGATCTTATATTGTACGTATTCTCTTAGCCAGCTATGTCAAATTAGATAATTGTCAATGGATTTCCTTCTACACAACATTTCGTTCCTCACTTTCAAGGAAAAGGATTCCTTAGGTGGAAAGTAAGGATGTGCTAATTCTTGAAGGTGATGACTTGCATGATATTGTTCTAGTAATTATGAATGTTCGCCTCAACCAATTGATTTGGCTCATGTTAATACCCTTCTAAGTAAATGACCTATTCTCGAAGAATGAAAAACTCTTTATAATGAGTGGGTCAGATGTGAAAAAGTAGCTTGTTGGTAAATTCTTTCTACTCTTCAAGAATCTCTTATGCTTGATGTATATAATATTTCAACCTCTCAAGGTATATGGGAGTATTTGATAGAAAATTTTGAGAAGACCAAGATAGCTACAGGTAGCACGTTTGCAGGCCTCTTCATGGCACTCTCGACTTGAGGGATGCAACCAACTACGAAGTAGTGGACATAGCTTAGTGGGCGGGAGAGTCTAGGGGCGACCAATGAGGCTTTCTAGGGGAGTCAACCATGGGGCTACTAAGTGGCAACATGATGGCTACATAGCACCAGGATGTTGCTGGGCCTTAGGCAATGGGGTGCAAGGTTGATGGCAAGCTCAGGTGGAACGTAGGGCAAGTTTGCCTACAGCATGGGTTGCCCAATGCCTTCATCTAGTGTATTTTGAAGGGACCATTGAGGCTAGTAAGCAATGATGGAGAAAAAAAAGTTCCAAGAAGTGAAGCATTGAGGCTAGCAAGAAAACTGGCCCCACCACATCTCTTTTCCGAGCAGTATCTTTCTTTTTCAACAGGTAAAATATCTAAACTCTCGAGGGTGGTGAAAATCGAGGGTAGGTAGTATGAGTTCAGTAGCATAAAGGAACATTGATATTTTGAGTCAAGAGATGAATATTACTAAAATTTAAAAAATGTGGCATATGAAGCAATCTTTAAGAAGAGAGCTCTTATAGAATAATTACTCATCATTATTAGTGAATAATTACTCATCATTATTAGTGAATAATTAGTGAGGTGGTAGCACTGCTTGTGTGGATGTGTGGTGATGACAGCTAGCATTAGTTTTATGATAACGTGACTCTTTTGCTACACCTTGGCAAGTGGGCAAACCTTATGCAACTATGAAGACTATTATGCTTGCTACTTTGCTACTCTTTTTGTTACGCCTTGGCAAGTTGGCAACCTTATGCAATTTTCAAGACTATTATACCTCCCACTTCGCTATCACGAAGACTAGGCTCTACATGCGTTATATTAATTAGGCTTGCACATTCTGTGAATATGTGACGTCCTCAACTTTTTTTTAATTGTGTGCATATTCACAATTCTTACATGTGGGATTATCCTCACTCTTAGGAAAATGGAAAGTTTTGGTGCAAAAATTGTAGATTGAACCATTGAGACACGAGCGTGTAAAGCTTGAATGCTTTGATGTAGAGGATTGGGCTGAATTGGATGAGTTATGTAACTCTACAATCATTTTATCACTCTCTAAGCAGGTATTCTATAATGTTATCTCTGAAGGGTAGACTACCTAGCAGTTATGGGAGAAGATCCGTAATATCTATGATAAGCAGAGCCCTAACTCTCACATGTATTGGCTAAAGAAGCTCATGGAACTTTGTATGAAGGAGAAAACTTCCATATCTGCCCACTTGAATGAGCTTCATTCCATTTTCAGTCACTTGTCTTCACAAGGATTGACTTTAAGGAAAATCTCCCACCATTATTCTTACTAGTTACATTGCATGAATCATGGGACACATTTCATACTGCTATGTGTGCAAATATGCTTGGTGATGGGCTGAAAGATGTAGAGGGTGGATTATTGAATGAAGAGGTTAATAGAAAGAATGTTGATGCTTCTTATAGCTCTCATGCTTTGATAGTCAAAGGCAATAATGTTAAGAGCGGTAATGACTATCATGGGAGAGACTCTTAGAATTCTCATTCTTAGTTATTGTTAACCCTCAAACGAACAAGGTGGAAAAGCCAAAAAATCTTAAGTAGAAGACAAGGCCAAGGCAAAAATTGAAACAGAAGATGAAGGCATGCCAAGAAGAATCTGGAAACACAAGAAATGTAGAAAAGTCCTAAATCAAGAAAAAAGGTGCACGAGAAAAAGCGTGAATCTATACTTTTGTAAAAAAACGCAAGGCGCACTATGATTTATTTTAAGAGTGTCGGGCTCTCACCTGTGCAATTTGTAAAGATGGATAGGTGGTTGGAAGGAAGCTAGGAAGATAGAATGACAATGGGAAAAAGGGCCTAGGCCACGGCCATGTAGTAAAAAGGGGATAAGGGGATGACTGCCCAAAAGGGATTTAGGGTTTTGTATATAGAGCTGAAAGTGAATGAGAAGCTCATTCTTATGAGTGGCCAAAAGTGGTTCTCCTCTTCTTCTTCTTCTTCTTTTTCTTCTTGCTTACTTGAGCTTGTGCTTGAGAGAGGGAGTGTGAGAGTGTGAGGGAGTGAGTGTGTGAGGGTAAGGAACCGGGGAGGAGAAGCTCTCCATCTTCCCCTCTCTTCTTCTCTTCTCTTATCTTCTCTTGTCTTGCTCACGGCTATGGAGCTTGGAGCATGGAGCTTGAGGATGGAGCTTGCTTGAAGCTTGTACTTGGATCGTGGAGCTATCAGAGTGCGCGGGAGAGGAGGTAACTCGATCGGCATGGAGGTAAGCTCACTACACCCGTAGATATGGATGGCACGTCGACTATGTGAGAGGTAGCCATAAGTGCTCGGCTAGGAACACTTGAAACAATAAGCGGTCCGTGGGTCTTGGCAGTTGAGTGAAAGCTCCCACATTTTGGTTCCATTGCCAAGACCAACGGATTCAAGCCTTGAGCACTTGTGCGCTTCGAATCGAACATCGAAGTAGGGTTTTCCCTGAACCAGTGCTTGAGATAGATAGGTAGGAAGCGAGGGAGTTTGAAGAGGTATTCAATCTCCTTAGCAAGTAGGTTTTTGTTGTTTTAGACTTGGGAAAGCATGATGGAGTAGTGTAGATATTTCCCTTATGATTTTTTCTTGCATTTAGGAAGGATAGGAGCAAAACATTGGAGCAAACAGTAGGGTTTTCTGTTGTATAACAGGCTGAAATAGGGAAAAGAAGGGCAAAAAATGAAATTTTGGGTCAAATGTTGGTGAAGGGAGCAAGACTAAGGTGAGTGCAGGCATGGGTAGGTTGATAAGGGGACAGGAGTGGCAAGAAAGGCCACATTGTGCATTGCACGGCTTCAAGAGAGCAGGAGAGAGGGAGAAAGCTTCATCGTGTGGATCCGCTTCGATCTAGCCATCCAGGAGTTATTTGCCCAGCCCAGGTAATTCCACACCTTCCCTACATGAGTAGGTTGGATTTGGAGGTGCTCAGTACGCAAGAATCCCTCGATCGCTTGGCGCAATGAATTCTTTGAAGTCCAACAAAAATCGCGTCGCGCCGGGCCCATTTGAGTGACGGCGATTCTAGGCAGAGTCCCAGAATCAACCCTCAAACCAATCAACCATTCGGCCCTCAGACCACTCGATCATTTGGCCCACTACACTCGGACGCCTTTCACTCGTCCCGTCCGAGTGAAGCATTCGGACCAACTTTGAAATTCGGCCCCCGGCCTTGCCGACTCGGCCCAACCCCACTCGGACAAGTTGACATTCGGCCCGGTCAAATTCACCACTCGGCCCTCCACCCACTTGACTCGGATCGCACAAAACTCGGCCCTCGAACAAACTTGATTCGGCCCTCGGCACTTGTGCCTTTGCCCGTCCAAGTCACCCACTCAGCCCCTGTAATTCGGACAAGTTGGGCCAAGTATGGACTTTTCCAAAATTTCCAGAAGTTTTACCAAACCCAGCTAGATCTCAGCTACACAACCTGTCGCGAGTCCTGACGCTCAGAACTCGATTCTAGCACAAGGAATAGGCAAAATCATAAGGCGCAGCCACTTAGTAGCTTGCATAGGCTATCGCGAGACCTAGAGTCCTAGAGACAACCCGCTGAGCCATAAACCCCCTCAGAGGGGGCTTTGCCCCCCTCTGCACCTCCCCCAAGTAGGTTGGAGAGAAAACACGTGCCATAACAGGTCCTCCAAACTAGATCCTAGTGTAGTAATGGCTCTACACAAGCATGGATTCTCACTTGCAAATGAGCAACCAAAAGCCCATACCCAAACAAAGATAAATAGAGACCCTAGAACCTCAATGGGCCAATCTAGCCAACAAGGGCAAAAAGGCCACACCGCAAAAACACATATGTGTTGCATTCCGAATGCATCTAGTCAAAGCGGAAAGCAACAACATCAAGCTACGATTGCGAGGATGACTAGATATAACAGTCCTAATGATAGATGCACCTTGAATAGTACTGCATAGACGATCCAAGATATCAGTGGAGAATCCACATCTGGTCATATAGTTGGGGACTCAAGGGCATTTGTTAGAAGGCTTAAGTTTATAAGCCAAGACTCGGAAGATGAAGACATAGTACCGCCTACTTATCTTAGGGTCAAACTCACCGCGAAAAGAGAGCACACTGTCGATGCTTTGATTGATGAAGAAGCAAATTTTAATATCTCGACCTATGAAGCATGGACCCTATTAGGCCAACCAGAGCTCACACTGACTAATGCAACTCTTACCCCTTACAGGGGACACTCCCAAACACTTATGGGGAAGTACAAAATCCTTGTAACCATTGAGGCATTGATTATTTATTATTATTTTGTATGTGCATGGGCGCATGGTTATGTTATTTCTATTTGGACATTGTATTGGGCGTGCCAGACTCTTTAGGCACCGTCCATTAGCTTTATTCCTATTTTTGTGTAAAAGCAAACTCAAAAGCTAAAAGCTTGCTATTTTGTAAATTGGGCTATTATTTTTGAGCATGAAGATGAAATATACATAAAATACATGCTTTGTGGAGCATTCACACAAGGCATGGGGGAGATTGCACCCAATTGGTCTCTTGCTCTTGTCGTTCATGCTTTTTACCTTGTAATTTGTGCAAAAAGTAGAGTTCATTGTTCTTGGGGACCTTCCGGCATTCACTATGCGAGTATACAGCGTCCAATCTGCGCACCAACATCAACGACTGACCTAGTCCAAGGTCCTGAGTCGTTAAGAGATGCATCTTCACACTGACCAAGAAAAAGAGGAGAAAATAGTGAAAACAACAGCAGTTACAAGTGGTTGTGGACCCCAAGAACATTGAGACCAAGAGTGTCGAAGAGCTAAGGAATAAAGCATTGAGTCCACCCATGAATGAACCCACTGTCATATCTCCTAACAACAATGAAACCTCAGACACTTCCATGTGCTCTGAAAAATCAAAGCAACCATTACCATCAACGGTTGCTTGTAACACTCGATCCACTGACAACACACATTGACCAATCAAGAGTGGACACAACACTATCACAACAGGGTGATAAGACTATACTAGTCACATCCAAGGAGAATCATGATACAATAGCAACAAGGCCTCATGAAAAACATGGAGACCCTGAGAGCATAAGCAATCCTAGCGTTGACCAATCTTTCTCATCTAGGCCTAAGCCCCCAGCTATGCTAAAGCCTAGGGAAACTCCTAGATCCCTGCATGAGATGGCAACCGAGTAAGCCTTCATTGAACATAGAAGTGTCGCAGAATGCTTAAGTGAGTTGGATGCTAAACTCAATGTATTTGCACGTGTCTGCGTCCTTGCAGACATGGGTGTATTCCCTAAGGAGCAGCTTGAGGAATACTTGCCATTTTCCCTATCCTAGGAAGAGCAAGAACATCTTGACGAGCACTATGACAGGCTCCTACATGAACGCATGCGACTCACCTCTGACGAGGAAGCCATGAACTACGCTTAACTGTAACATTAAATTATGTGCTCTTCCAACCAAATCTCTTAGAGATAGAGCAACTAAAGCGACAATCAGAAGGTCAAAGTCAATTTGAAAAACATTGGTTTGAAAACCGTGTTACAATGGCCGAATTAGGAGCCCAGACGGTCTCAGAGGAGCGATTGGCTGAATGGCGATCTCAAAGAGACCCAACCTATGTGGCGCCAACTTCCTTTTGAGTATTGACTGCCATTAGGGGTATGGACTTAGCTGGAACTAGCCAAGAGAACTCTATGGCTGATAAGGTTCTCATTGAGGAGGAGCTACATGTTGCAAGTAGACTCGGACAAGGTACCATGATACTCGATGTTGCAAAATATCTCTTGTTATTGAGTAAGCTGCCACGAGTACTAGATGCATGTGCCATGCTCCAATACAATCCTGAATTCTACAATTGGTTTTTATCCTCACGAAGTGACATGGGTTTATAAACATGTATATAAATAAACAATGAGTTTTGTGACTGTGTATAGATAATACCAAAAAATCAAAGCCAACACACACGCAAGCAATGATAATCAAGTGCAGGTGATATACATTGAAGTCAACACCATTGGATTCAGGTAAGTGATGCCTCTTTGAGCTACACCTGTTCATTATTGTTGAAGCATATGACTTGCATGTACTCTCATGAGTGTCTAAGTGAATGCAGGACGAAATAGGTCTCTGTATGAAAGCGTTCAATGTCCAAGTCACCACAAGATCACCAACCCCACAAAGAGCCATTAATGAAGGAAGCAACAGAAATACCAAGAACAAAGAGCCATGACGGAAGCCCCGCTTGCTAGAAGAGAAAATCACCCCTGTAGAAAGCACACATTGCATTTGAGCATGGGCCAAAGCATAGTCATTGGCTACTCTCTCTTTCTTGGCCAAACTCTACATCCGTCTCATTACAGGTGTGCTACCTCAATTGTACCAATGTTTCACATGTTACAAAGAGGCTTGCAAAATCTCAAGTGTATTTCTCCATCTCAACAACTATTCCTCTAGCATCGAGGCTAGTAACACAATCATCTTTGTAATATCCATTTTTCACAGCCTTTAGATCTCCACATTTCTCAATCCAAATGAAAGGCTGATAGCCTCAATGTATTGCATTGGTTGTATTCATTTTATCCAAAAAAAAGGGAAAAAGAAAAGAAAAAGAAAAGAAAAGAAAAAAGTACTCACGATCACAACATAGCATATAGGGGTCCTCAAATTAGGTATGTCCAGTGACCTTAGTCGGCTGGCTCCATCCCTAATCCCCTAGCCCTTTTACACATCCCCTACGATTAAGCAGGACATACCTAGGGAGCTCGTCTCGCCTATGGTTAGACCTGTCACCCTGAACCATTTGCACAATTCTTTCTCGCACTTCATCTCAGCGCCATTGCAATCAATAGTGGTAAGCAAGGCATGGAAGATCATGGAAAGTACATTGTACTCTTCAACCACTACAAGTAGCCACCATCTACCAAAGCTAAGGCATCAATGAGCTCAATTATGCTACATCATGTTGTCAGAATCATAAATGATGTCTCAAGAAGCCTTCAAGTGTACTTCTCCTCAACATCGACAATTTTTCCCACCCATTGAACCCTTGCTTCATCCACACATTGCTACCAAAAACCAGACCAACAGTCTTCTAACTACGTAATATCTATGTATGCACGTTGTCAGAGGGGTTTTTATCGAAAGGTCGAATCCATCGAGGATTAGAGGTAGAAGGAAGTATAGATAGGAGATGGAAGAGAAGAAAGCGAATATAGAACTAGTAAACACAACAAAGACAAATCACAATGAATTGAATCAATATGTATTGAAAGAACCTGGAATCTTTGAACTACTCAAAAGAAATCTCCAGGCATTAGAACTCCTGGAGCTTCTTTGTAGGACAAAACGTGCATCAAAATTACAGCTCCTTCTCTGCTGCTCGGAACCCAAATCTAATGGCTCCGTTGGTTCCAAAAGGAGAGTAAAACCTCAAGACCCCTGCTCACGGATCCCCCAGATCACTCCTTCTTCTTTTAGTTCAATCTGCAGTTTTCAGCCTGTTTACAGCAATCGCAATGCGCGTGATTTCGTCAATCTGTCCCTCTTGTGAAAATCCCCTAATTGGCTAAAAAAGGCACTAGCTTTTTGCATGCCATCCTAATCTAGAAGCTTTTTCTAACTTTTTCAGATTTTTATAATAAATAATATAAAAATAGGCTAAAATTATCTAAAAATCTAGTATTTTTGAATAATCCATGCAACTCACACTAGTACTAATGACTGGGATCACATTGACTCTCTAGATCAATAAAGAAGTCAGATGATGATGCATTCCATACTTTTTCACACTTTGTCCTCATAACATTACGACATCCACCCCCTTTGAACCTACACATCCTCCAGTATGTGCCAAAATCCTAGTTGTCACCAGATTCTGACTCCTCCTCATCCTCTGCAACCATATCCTTTACTTCTTCATCTTCCATATCTTCCTGGCTAGCCCCTGTATCATGACCACTATTTTCTTTCAATTCCGGCAACTCATAGGTAGTAGATTCCCACCTTTTGAATAATTTGATTCTTTTCCCTGCTACCAAAAGTTTGATGGCTATCCCATCTAGCTCATTTAATGCATAAGTAGCATTATCAAACACCTATCTTACCACATAGGGTCCAAACCATCTTTTGGAAACTTTACGCATGGCACTATGCTGGTTATCTAAACTGCTATCATAAACCAATACCCAATCCCCATCTTGTATGGTTCTTGGTCTCAGTCTATGTCTTTTGTCAACCTGTTTCTTATTTTGTATCCTTGCTGCCCTTAACTTTGCAGTTGCTGCCTCTATGTCTTTTGACTTTCTTTCCAACTATCTAATGCGTAAGGCTAACAACTCCTCTCGATTCAACTCCTCCTCCCAAGGTAACACACTCCATGTGACTGTCATCTCTTCTATCGGCATGACAGGTTTTTGACCATACATCAATTCTACAGGCATATATCCTGTAACAGCACTATGAGTTGTTCTGTCGACCCACAAAGCATAAGGGAGCAATCGTGGCCACTCTTTTACCTACTCTCCACATGCTTTTGCCAGTGCCTTCACTTTTTCCATTTCCTTCACGGTTATAGGCTGAAGTTAAAGCAAGCTTTATCCCCAACCATGCAAAGAAATCATGAGCTTCATCTGCATCCAACTCACACCTTTTTGCTATAATTTTTTCCACGCAGCCATACCGACAAAAGATCTCTTCTAAGAGAAAAGTATACACATCATTTATTGTCTAAGTACGTAAATCTTTCCCTTCCACTTGATTATTCAAGTCTTCACAAGAGCAAGCACAAGATACCTCATTTGCCAAAGACCAGTAAGCATTGTGACCAAATCCACCACCCACTTAAAATGAAGAGACAATGGATATGTGGGTCCTGATGTCTCACAGTTGAATACATTTGACATGTCGTACATGTTTCCACAAAGTGAGCAACATCCTTATACATACCTTGCCACCAATATCTTTCTTTGATCTTTGTAAAAGTGCCCCAAACAACTCTATGACCAGCCCACAAGCTTTCATGAAATTCTTGCATTACTTTTACTTGTGAAGCTCTGCCACCCAAAACTCGCAATGGTATACCCTGTTTCTTTTTAGCATGTTTCCATAAGTATCCATCTTTTTTAAAAAACCCATACGCTTTCCTCTTAATTTTCTTAAACTCCTCATTTGATCATTCATCTCTCTTTGTTAATGTACTGAGGTATTGACCAATTCTCAACCATTCTCTTGCATATTTATCTTCTAGAAGCACTTTTACACAAGATACAAAACATCTAAAGTGTCTTCTCTTTGTTGTCCAAGCTTCTAATAATGCTGTAGCAGCACCTTGCATTGCTAAATTTACTCTTGCAACATCATTTTCAACCATAAGAAAGTCATATTCTTCCTCCTCATCCATTATCCCATCTTCATTCTCATAACGTGCTCATAGCAATGTTCGGAGTAGTACAACTAGTAATCATACCCAATACCGGCAAACAATCGGCGGTCTCATGAGCACCCATAAAATACTCCTTATCACATTTAAGGGCTGTCATAATTCCCCATAATTCTCTTTTAACCTGTGGATATCTTATTTGTCATTCAGTCAATACTTTTGCACCAAATCGAATTGCATATCTTTGCCCTTCCTCATCATCTTGCTCAATCGCCCATCCAATCTCGATTGGGCTTGTATCAATAGTAATAATGATAGGCTTTCCATGTGAATAGTCAGCATTTCTCAATGTGGGAGCAAATTTTAAGAGTTGCTTCAATTTCTTCATTGCTTTCTGATGCTTTCTTTCCCAAGGAAATTTCTGACCTTTCCTTAGAAGTTGATAAAGAGCATCGGCTACATGTGCAAAGTGAGGAATCCATATCAAATAGAACACACATGCATCCCACATGCCTTTGACCAATTCATCTAAGACATCTTCCCTAATAGAGGTAACAATAGCAGGTACAACCATAGGGTTAGCCACAGAAGTAGGTGGCTTACTAGATACATCAACTATCTTCCCTGTAACAGTGGGCAAGTTAGAGACATGCAATCTTTCTCTTCTTCTATGCTTCTTCACAAGTGTAGTAATAGCTTCCTTAACATGTCTCACTCTGTTTTCAAACCATTGTGAGAGGATTTTGACACGTCTAGAAGAGGTGCATTTAACTCTTTTTGGACAAAAGTATGTCTTTGGAGTTGAAGAGGTTTTGATTGTTGGGCATATGTGTGGGCCTTATGGGCGAAGACCATCACCAGCAAAGGACATGCTAATGGCTTCAATGATTCCAAGGAAGGTGAATTATTGACTAATTGTGCAACCCCAAAGCTTTAACCATGCTGCAATAGTTTCTGAGCCAAAACTTTGATTGCCAAAAACTGATCTTCCGTCACACCACCATGATCATGGTTGATAGCAGTGGCAATGCACTCGTTGCACCAATCAGAGGAGTAGAGCCTTCTAGACTCCGCTTCATTTGAACTGACAGTTGTGATGGCAACAAAATCAACCAGGGTGATCTAGGAGGAACATATTCTCCTCAGAACATCTTCCTTAACATTGTTGCAAATTAGAGCATGTCCAGTAAGAGCAATTTGCAAGCACACTTTTGATTTGTCTGCCATTGTGAATGGATATGATTCTACCCTTGGTGATAAAGATGTTGCAAAATTGGACGAAAAAGGACAAGAGGAAAGGGGACGAGCAGCAGTCCCTAAGCCTAGATTTGTATGTGGTGTGACAATTTGCAGCATGAGAGAAAGGATTGTGCTGCCTATCAGGAGGCCTTGGCGCGACAGATTATCTTTTGGAAAGATGGAAAGATCCATGCACAAGAAACATGATTGCCTCTTACTTTGAATTTTGGAAAGGGAGGTATACAGAAGTTGTTGGAAGTCTTGACTGTCCGAAATGCTTATGCAGTGGTACATGCTTCTACTTTTGGTGGATAGAATGCATAGCCAAGTGATGGTTGGTCCAAAGGCTGAAATATGGACATATGCTTTACATGCAACTGAAAAGAGAAAGGTCACTAATAGTGAAATGTCTCATGCAGGGCAAGACATTCGTGGCATAACTGGTTGGGAATCACTAGTAGGTGCATATTCAGTGTATGCATATTTAGCAAAGGTACAAAACACAGATGTACTTGTGGAAGAAAAGCGAAAAAGAGATGAAGATATTGCAGGGACATCTAAAAGAATGACAAGGAGAAGTGTGGATCAGTCTAAAGCTGCAAATCAGGCACCTCTAGAGCATGTTATGGAAGAGGTTAGTTAGGAGCAAAAACATGATAACAAACAAGAGGGCCAAAAGAAGGGCAAGCAGGCAAGATAGAAGTTGCAATCTAACATTGAGATAGCCATAGATCTTAAGAAGGTTCTTGAAGAACGAATCTTAAACCGTTGGGTGGAATTTACCTTGGGAGAGGTGTTTGGCATTGCCAAGAGAGAATTTCATGATGAGATCATTGACATAATTAAAAGGAAGCGTCAATTTCCTAGTGATACCACTAGTGCATTGTTGCAATTTGAAGAGGAAACTGGCTTGTTGGGTATTTGGGATGAATATGATCATGAAGTAAGTACATGATTATCTATGCAGGATGCTACTAATCAATGGACAGCATGCGGTAAAGAGAAGAAAGTGGCTGAAAATGCATTGTCTTGTAGCAATATGCATGATAGAGTAAGGCAAATGCAACAATATGGAGAAGAGACTCTAGGATTTATTCCTCAAAGTCTCTACACAAGAAATCATTAGGCTACACCTACCACTGAAATGGTAGTGAAAATAGGGGAGCATGAAACTCCTTGTGTTGCTTTACTTGACCATGGGTCTGAGATAAATGTCATTGAGTGTGGATTGTATGAAAATGGTGCATGGCATGTAGACACTGATCATGGTTGGCGAATGAGGGCTGCAAATAATTCTTCAGGGGAGCTCTATATTGCATGTCCTAATGTAAAAGTGACGATTGGTGATGTACAGGAAGAGCAACACTTCTTTGTGTAATATAATTCCTCATATGCAGTGATTTTGGGACAACCCTATATTACAGGTGTGCGTATGGAAACAAAGGTGCTTGATGATGGTTCTGCTTATGCAAGAGTCAGAAGCAAGGATGGGAGAAAAGCAGTCCAATTTCTTACTGTTTGTGTTAATCATCCTAGAAATCGGGATACGCTTCAAGAGTCTCCTTTGGTTCCAAATGCAAGGGAATTCAAAGACCTGGATTTTCATTAAGCATTGCTGCAATGCGGGGCTACAGTAGTAGTGATCAGTGGGTGTACTCGCCTCTTGATGAAATGAAGCATGCATTTACTATTGGTAATTCTTAGTTTAGAGCAAACAGTTCATGTTGGTTTAAGCCTATGGAGGCTACTAAGAAACTGAGAGCATTGGGGTTGTTAGCTAAAAATGATGGCATTTCAGGTATCTTTTATGGACTGATTGACACTATGGCTGAAATTTTAGCAACTATACATGCAGAAAATAAGGCTGAAAACAGAGTGTTGTCAGTATGCTCTTTGGATATGTATGATGTTATAGCATTGTTTGCTCAGCAGGAAGGATTACAATGGGCCGAAGCACTTGTGGAGACAAAGTATAAGATAGTTGAGAAAAAGGTGAAACCTCTAGAGAGTGAGGGTATGTATGAAAAAGTGTCAAGGCAGCCAAGCTTACGAGATCTTAAAGATATAGGTCATCAATTTACATCTGAAACATTACAGAAATTGAAAGTTGGTGCAGAAGGGTTTCTTTTGCCTGATGAGAGAGACTGTTTTATGCAGATGTTGGCTAGACATGGGAAGGCATTTGAATTTCAGCCAAGTGAAATAGGTTGTGTGGATCCAAATGTTGTCTCTCCTATGGTCGTATTTACTGTGCCACATGTACCATTGAACATGAGGCCTATTCCAGTGCCTAAAGCTTACTTGCCAAAGCTTATGGATTGGCTAAATGAAAAGATTCGCATGAAGATATTGGAGCTTTCTTCAGCCTCGTACTCAAATCGTTGGTTTACTGTGCCCAAAAAGAATGGGGCTTTGAGATTTATTCAAGACATGCAATCAGTCAATAAAGTGACCATAAGAAATGTGGGTGCAAGTCCTATGGTTGATGAATTTGCGGAGGCTTTTGCTCTGCCTCACATCACATGCAATCACTCTAAGGGGCTCCTTTACTTATCACAAAAGGGGTACATCTAGAAGGTCCTTGAGTAGTTTCATATGCAGTATATTAAGCCTATCAGCTAATCCTTGCCTTCTTATATAAAGGTTAGTCAGGGCCATTGTCCACAGTTTGATGAGCAAAAGGATGAAATGGCCAAGATCCCTTATGCATCCATAGTGGGCAATTTGACGTATGCCATGATAGCCACTCATCCTCATATAGCATTTGCAGTGGGAGTTGTGGTACGTTATATGGCTACATCTGGTTGGCAGCATTAGGATGCCATGAAGGGTATCATGAGATACCTTAAGGGCACTACAGATATGCACATATATTATTGTGGCCAGGATACAAGAGTCATGGGGTATACTGACTCTTATTATGAAGGATATGTAGGTAGTAGGAAGTCCACCTCTAGTAGGTTGTTGGAGGTAAAGGCACATGTGCCTATGCCACCTATGTTTTCACTACATTAATAGTACTCACACACTTGTACACTAATAGTACCCACACACTTGTATGCGGCTTGTGTTTCCATTACATTGATAGTGCCCACATACTTCATTACCTTCGTTGCTTCTACTTTTTCTACTCTCATTCGACATTCTCCCTTTAGAATCACAAGTATATATGTTGTTATTGTAATTACCCCCATTGATTATTCATTGCTCCCTTTTTGGATGTTTCATAGATTTCAACATATTGTGCAACAAGAGAAAAAGAGTACAATTCCTACAAGGGAATGCTATGATGCTCTATTACTTTTAAAAAAGAGATCAATATATACTTTCTTCCATGAAAGTCGCTTCCTTGGGTAAGGTTTGCCTAGAGAGACCTTTGCAACGTGTGGATACAATTTGGTCACACCTACCTAGTAAGTGGTTGGGTTACAATGGCTTACCATGTCTATGTACCAAGGTAAGAGCATTTGTTATGCAATGTCATATGATGCAAGGCTTTTAGGCTCACTCTTGGTTGAAATGTTTTGTAGTGTGCAAGAACTAATGAAAATAGCCATGTATGAGATGAAAGAGAAGGACACCGCCAACCAGTTCTTATTTTGGGAGTGGTTAAACTCCATGATGCAATAATGCAGATATCCATGTGCTAATTTTTATGGATTCATGACAGATGATGCAGGTGAAAATTGGTTGGCCATTAGGACTGTATTCAATGGGGACCTAGAAAATGTGATGGTCAGGAGAGAGATATCGTGCATGTTTCAGTGGAAACAAAGCCTACAACAGGCTTACCAAGAAGTTTCTGAATAAAGAACAGCAACATGAGCACCTCTCCATCTATGAGCAGTGGAGGTTGGTGCAAATATAATCTGATGCCAAGACACAAGTAGAATTGATAAGAAAGTGGTGGTGAAAAGGCCATGTCCAAGAGAGTGATATTACCTCCAAGGATATTTAGCTTAGTTGATGGGATAATCGAATTGCTCACTGGGAAAACCCTCATGTCTACTATAAGCATTCTTAATGCATGATTTCATTCTTTGTAATATATGAGTTTTATACTACTTGATTCACTACAATTATTGACTATTGTAGGTTTCAAGGAGTGGTGGAGGTTTTCCAAACACCAAGAACAAATCTCTCAAAGAGCATGCATGTACAAATAACACACATGAAGAAATATGTAACTTGATGAATGTACAATTCATGCTCGAAGCAATCACAAGGAGAGTAGGTTGAGAGACAACCAAAAGAGTCCCAAGTGCACATAGTATGGTTGTTGCAAGTCTTATGAATAAAGTCACCTTTGAGGAACTCAAACATGTTGTTTTTTATATAGCCACAAATAGTGATGGGTTGTGTGAGGTTTATATAAAACTTGAGCCTTCTTGTACATGCCCTAATTTTTTTTTTAAAAAGAGTATTGCTAAGCCTTATCTAGCCTACAAACATCTATACTTTGTATTCATTTTTGGCCTACATGAAAAAGAAGACATGCTCAAACACCAAACTAAGCTTTCTAGCAGAGATGTAGCAAAAATTATTTGTTCGCCTAGATTGTCTACATCCTACGGTAATATTCCAAAATCCTCCACACTAACTGGGTATCACTTCTTGTAGTGGTACTTAATAAGAATGGCAAATTTTGAGTATACATAAGCTACAAGAAGGTGAATGCTACTACTAAAAGAGATCACTACTCATTACCCTACACTAAGCACATGATAAAGCAAATAGTAGGGATAGAAGCCTACAGATTCCTGGCAGATTGTCTAGCTACAACCAGCACAAGTCTCCATCCAAATGAACAAAACAAGATAGAGTCTTTGCCATCGAGCGGGAAGTGCTTGCATACAATCCCTTTTTGCTTGACAAATGCATTGGCAAATCTTCAATGCTTGATTTGCACTATTTTTAAGTACATGTAGCAAACATGGCTTAAAGTATTTGTGGATGATCTTTATGCCAACTCTAATTGGGATGAAAACCTAGAAAAGTTTGAGATATTCTTTAAACAATGTAGGCAACATTATTCTCTCCAAATCCTTTGAGATGTTAGTTTGGGATCAAACTTGGAGTCATCCTAGGAATGTTTATCCAAGAATGTTAATGTAGAAGATATTGTGAAGGTTTGTATCATCATGGATTTACCACTATCAACAATAAAACCTAAGGGCATCCAATGCTTCCTAGACCACCTTGTATATTGTAGGCAATTCATGCTCAACTATGCCGCAATAGCAAGACCCCTATTCAAGCATTTCATGATTTGAGAAGGGATCGAGGAATGCCAATAAGCTGCATAAAAATCCATCAAATAGCCTCTAATGACAACATATCTCTTATGAGCCCGATATTGGATAATAACATTCCATATACACATTGATGCATCGAAGGTTATTATCGGAATTGTACTTTGTTGCTAACCATGTGAGTGCAACATGGATTTTGTAGCAAGCTTTTACAACTATATAACTACAAAAAGGGAAGGTTTAGGCATGGTGTATATGGTAAAAAAGTTTCATTACTATTTGCTCGTCACCCCCTTTATCTTCTTTGTGGACCATTAAGCATTGTTATACTTTGTAAATAGACCATACACCACAGATCATATAGCTCTCAATGGAATCTACTACTATTGGAATTTGGTGTAATATTGATCGTGTGAAAAGGAAGATAGCACTACATGGCTAATCACATGTCTCAAGTGATGAGTGTTGAGAAACATGTGTTAATGACAATCTTTTTGACTCCCACTTATTCAAAATACAATAGGAGGCCCTAGCACCCTATTGGTGGGTAGATGTTGCTGTGTATATTCTTGAGTATGGACTACATGAAAATCATTTGCAACCAAGGAATTCACTTCATTAATGCGATAGTGGTGCATTTTCTCTCAATGTTCTTAGTCGTACACACAGGAAATCAGACATATATTATCCACAAGTGAATGATCAAGTTAAATCCACAAATAAAACTCAACAACTATTCTAAGTTAAATGGTTTTTGGCCTCTTCATCAAATTGGGATAACAAGCTTATGGTAACAATTTGAACTTAAAGTATAGCATGCAAAATATCTAGAAAGGAGGGGGTCTCCCTTTCTTTTCACCCTAGTAACTAGCCCTTTTCATCCTCCAAGTTGGAACCACCACTCTTCCAAAAGTGCCATATCAGCAACTCGAAATTATTTTTGTCCCAAAAAATGACTTTTTTAAAAATTTCACCAAAATTGGGTTTCTATTCTTAAAAGGTACCCAATCATTTTGCAAGTTGATATACTCATTTTCTGTATACTTTTTTGCATTAAAGGCCCTCTAAATCAATTCATCTTCCAAGAAGGGACCACCACTCTTCCAAAAGTGTCACACCAACAACTCTGATTTACTTTTTTCCCAAAAAATGACTTTATAAAAATATTCACAAAAAATAGATTTATTTTCCTCAAAAGGCACCCAATCATATTCATTGGGGTGTCTCTGACATTGAGCAAGTTATATTCTTTGATAGGACCCACGGGCTTCTCCAATCGGCTAGGAAATGGGGCAACACCCACTTTTATCTTTCCTCTTTCTTCTAGAAGTGGCAACAGCTGCACTTCTTCTACTACTCGAGATACTTCTACATCCTCTATCTCTTGGACCTCTAGTCTTATCTCTATAACTGTCTCTATATCCTTCAGTAATGTTGGATGGCTTTGTATTATACCGTTCTATTCTGTATTGTTCTGTTTCTCCCTAGGAAGATTAAACTTCACTGTTTTGGTAGAGGGAAAGTTCTCTTTTGGAACTGTGGGTTCTCTTTTCTTGGCATGCATTATTGCAGCAACTTCCAATTCCACCAAGTTGGAGGTAAGTTCTTGGGTCTTCTATTGGATATTAGTGGTAGCTTCATAGGAGCTGGAGTAGGACAGTCTTTTGCAGTGTGGCCTTCTCCTTTGCATTGACTATATAAGGGTTTGTAGTCCATAAACCTTCTAGGGTTTGGGCAATTTGGTGAGATATGTCCATTTCTCCACATTTGTAACACTCCGCCTCTAATCTCTGGCCACCGCCAGACTGTCGTCCTCTGTAACTCTAAGAGGGAAACCTCCTTGGATCGAAATTAGGATTGAAAACTCTAGGCTTTGGTCCAATATATCGTGGGTGGTCATCTTGGATTTCAACAAGTTGAGTCTTTTTTCTTCATCTTTCTTCCTTTTTTCATGCATCTCCTTCAAAGAGCAGATATCCTCTATATGGTTTTTCCTTAAACAGTACGAACAGAAGGCTCCAAGTATGGTTGGTTTTTTTGTACATTCATTGGCTAAATGTCCCACTTGATGGAACTTTCCGCACCATGTATTAGATCACATCACATCTCTTCCATCTCCTATAGGACTAGATATGTTGGCGGTATTCACCTTCAGCGTCTGTAGTTGTTCTATAATCACATCCATCAACTCCTTCTTGATGCTTGCAACTAAATTGGACATGTAGTCCTTCAAATTTTCTCCTCTTGGAGTACTCATAGTAGGGTTTTGGAATGTCTTTGTAATCACTATATAGACTGGTTGGGTTGATCTAGAGGGTCCTCTGTTTTGATTTTCATTCAAAGCTCCTATTGAGACTGGTGGTTGTTGGTTCCAATTGGTAGAGTTCCACTACTATTGTTGAGTTGCCATTAGGGGAACTGTTTGAGGCCACTGTTGATGTGTTTATACCATCATTTGAGGTATTGTTGTCTGCGGCCACTATGGATTTGGTGTGATGTACTGGGATACTATTTACATCTGAGGATAGGGGTAGGGAATAGTCCTTGGGATTGTATTTGGTGGGTATACCTTTCATGGCATGGGAGGAGCTAAGACTCCTCTTCTTGAGGTCATCAATAGCCTTGCTTCAACTTCATCATGCAGTCTTGCACCTTCCAGTGTGGACAGGCTAACTAGTCTTCTCAATTCCACAAACTTACAAACTTCTGGTTGTAAACCTCTAAGAAAAAATCCCTTCCAGATGCCTTCATCCAAGCGAGGTAATGGTTGGTTCATCTCTTCAGTATGGATTCCATTCTAGAGACATATGCTTCCACCTGTTCACTAGAGGACTGACTTAGGTTTATGAACTCCTCTTACATCCGTTCTTCAAAACCTTCACACATGAATTTAGTAAGGAAGGCCAACTTCAAGTCATTCCATGTGCCAAAAGTTCTTGTTGCTTATCTCTCATATCACTGAAATGCCGCACCTTTGAAAGTGGAAGGCAATATGGCCAACCAATACTCAAGGGTTCTGGCATTGTTGGCTACACATGCTATTATGAACTCAGCTATATGAAGATCAAGGTCTTCATTGTACTCTCCCTTAAAGATGAGCAAGGGAACTAGATTTACTTGCCTGTCATCAATATTTCCAAGATGGATCTGACTAGGAAGGGGAGCTTAAGTCGCCATGGAGACTTTTGTAAAGAGTGCCACTAGGGTGTCAAAGGAGGCTTCTATTATAAGCTTATTCTCGGCTTTGATTTTTTTCTTTTCTCTTCTCATGTACCTCTGGACTCATTCTAGTGATTGCCTCTTAATCGCGTCATTCATCAGGAAGTTAGCTCCACCCAGTTTGTCTGTACTCAACAAAATAGAATCAAAAGGGCCGAAGTCTTTGGAGAACTCTCTTACTAACGTTTCTTCTACTTCCTTCTTTTTTACGTCTCTAAATTCAGCTTTCATTCCACTATAGAGGGGAATATATTTAATTTTGAAGGTATCGAAACTCATTCTTTTGAGAATCATCATACTGCCATTGTCTTGATAATACCAACTTCGGAGCATTTCAATAGCATAGGTTGTAAAAAACACTCTGTCTACTGGCTTCTAGTGGGTTGTTAATTGGACAAACAGAAGGTTGTCAATGCACCAAGCATCCCATGTATCTTGTTGTTGAGCATCCACAAGCATGTTTGGAAACTCTTCTATGAAGGTCAAATCTCCCATGGGTGGTCATTCTCTCTATTTCTGCTTCTCTTTTCAGTTTTGTGGGAAACAATTGGCTATTGTGATACAACTTTCTATAGTTTCAAAGGATAGTGGAATCAATCTATCACATAGAGACTGCATCGGGATAGTGACATGCTTTCGCCAAATCTTGTAAGTGGCTTTGGCAATGAAGATCTCCAATTCTTCAATAGTCGTAGGGATTCGCCAATCTTCCATTACTTTTCTTCCTCTTTAACAATGTCACTTCTTCCATTTTGAGTCTCTGTTGGTGCTTGTTAATGCAGTTTTTCTCGGCTACGCACCAAAAACATGGAGCCCCAAGAGGAATACCAAGAAAACAGGTTGCAAGAAAATCTATCTTGTAAAATCAACAAGCATGTTTTTAATCAATCACAACAGGAAAAACAACACCAATTTTCTCAAATCTTCACGCAACATCATATAACAATTCTCCCACAAATTTATCACAACTAAAATTCAACACATTCTTCATATTCTTCATCAAAAGAATAAGAGAACACAAAGAAATACTCCACTTTGAATGGAGATCATCACATAGCATTCATCTTCAATAGTTTCATAGCCTTCATAGTCTCTCTCATAATCTCTCACAAGATACATTGTTTTGCATGAACAATTGGCTATCTCTCACTCTCTATCTCTCTCGCACATGCTCTCTCTCAATAGTACATTGGAATAATCAAGAATAATTTTCCATAACTCCTCTTTGGTTGTGGATACCCCTTCGAAGAGGTATGTCTAATATGAAGGGTCACTAGAGCCACTACAGTGTCCTTTCGTAGCTCAACAATGTCACTGTCACTTCAGTGTTCATTTGAGTCTTTAGCAACTACTTCTTCCACTTCTTTGATCTATTTTGAGCTTGTATTCATCTCTTGCCAAGGTTAGAAAACTTTCCCAAGCTACAACCTCATCTGACAAAATACTTATAGAGGCATATAGAACAGAAACAGAACAAAGAGAGAGGCTCTACAAATGCTCAACAGAGGGTCTATAGAAAGTCAAAAACAAACATTTAGCTCAACTTAAACAATTCAAAACCATCAAGAATCATTCAATAAGATTCCAAACACTCTTAAACTCCATCAACCATCATTCTATCCTCTCATACAGAAAGTAAAAAGAACAAAAGAATAGACTCAATCAGAGCCAATTTGACACTATTAGGACATCAACAAAATATGTCAGAACATCATGTCTCCACTAAAAACTCTTATGAGCTTCTCAAAACTATTCAAACTTATCTAAAATACTCTCAAAAACTTCCAAAACAATCAATTATCATTTAAATCATACAAAAATCCAACAAAAAAACAGCCAAAAGCATAGTCATATCAACCCTCAACACTCTCATAATCTCAACCATTTAGACTAGATTGACTATATGAGCAGAAGACTTTCTTTGATCCTCTATTCTCGGAGACCTTCTTAGTCCATCTACCTTTTTCTCAATAGTTTTAGGCATAGGATTACTGTGAATATAGGGTTACTTCACCCATCATAAGAATGGCTTTTTTGATGGCATGATTATAGATTGGTGAGCTTTCTCCTTATCATTTGAAGATGACATTTTCTTCTCCTTGAGGGTAGGGACAACTCTTAGGATAGGTTATAGTAGACTACTTCCTTATAAGATGATAAAGTGGAAGAACTTATATTCCCCTTCTCCACGGTATGCGGTTGTTCCTTGAACTGTTGCTACGTGGCACCTACGTAAAGGGATGAGCGCCTTACATGGTTCTCCGTCAATGCAGGGCACGTTCCTAAGAATTATCTTAGGCGAAAGGTCGATGGGGACGCCTATCCTTTCCGGGCGTCGATGTAAGTGTCAACATGGGTGATACCATTTTATCCACACGAATATTAACGTCTTCATGAATTAATTATCGTATGGAATTCCAAATTAATTGATTTATATGGCTAGTTGCAATTATTCAGTTGGTTATTATTCTAACATGATTTTCTGAATTTTTGGCAGCTGATGTATAGACAAAGGTGAATTGGAAAGGCACGCCACATGCAAGCATTTTAAAGATTATTTTCTCAAGAATTTATTTGGCAATTATTGGATTATTGTATTAGATGCACTGCTATTTCTTATAAAGCATGCGCACAGCCTCTATGTAAATATTTATTAGCAAAATAGATTTTTAGAAGATATGTTCAATAAAATATTAATGGTTCTAGAGAGTTGTGGGATGCACAACTGCTAGCATCCATTAATTCAGATTACTCTATCTCTTTTCCAGTACATTCAAACTCTTTATGCAAAGTGATTGTAAAGGGCCTAAATCTGGGCAAAGAAGATTTCATAAGATTAATAAATACAGCATGAAGGGAGCTGCCCACTTCATGTTGGGGGGAGATTGTACCCCATCTTGTGTCATTTCATCTTACTTTACCCTCGTTTTTAGTCTATTTTTAATTTCTCATGAGTCGTATGCAATTTTATGAGTAAAAGAGAAAAAGAGGGAGCTTCTTCCATTCACTACGCGCAAACCACACATTCGTTATTCGCAACAGTGGTATCAGAGCCCAGCCTACCTCTTGGGCTTCCAATCACCTACCCTTTGGCATGAAGGCGAGCCCTCTGCTGCAAACGGGGCTCTATGGTCCTTTTCATCGCGAACCGACTACACAGCTGGATTCCCAGGCCTTCAAAACCCCCAACCCCTCTATCACAGTCAAGAAATTATGTTATTTTCTCAAACATTGAAGAAGACCCACTCGCACATCATGACGCCATGTTTCATGAAGAATTGGAACTTCAAAGTGATTAGCAAGCTTAATTAAAGCCTAATTAAAAGCTTTGCTTAAGCTTAATCAAGAGCTTAAGCTCAATTTTGATTTCGTGGGGGGAGGGGGCATTTTTTGCTGTCACGACAATATCCACAATGTCCTCTTGTCCTAAATCGTCAAGTTTTTTAAGGCTTAAAGCCTTATTAAGCAAGTTACATTACCACTTTCATAATCAACTTCATCTTCTCTTACTTCGTGTCATACATAGACTTTGCAAATCTTCACAAGTCACAGCTGACTATCTCTTCCATAGAGGCACTTCTCAGGCAGTTCTTTCCAGCTTCATAAATTTCACAAAATTCCAATAAAAAATTCCCGCCTTTCTTGCCTACCTCCATTCATAATTTCTTGTCCAAAGACCGCTTAAAATTTTGGTCTTACACGCAAAATTCTTCAACGACAAGCAATGCGTCTTTTCATTTGCAAGGCATCCTAAATCTCTGGATTTCTCCATCAAGCAATCATGCCACACGAAGGGCCATTCAACACTATCAATTTCGACTTTGCATCACCGCTTCCTGAGCCAACCCTGGAGCAGGGTATGGATTTAATATCCATGCAATTTGAAGAAGAGCGTCAACACCGTATACAACTGGAGCAAGAATTGAAGTCTCTCAAGCGTGCTGCCATTGAAATTTCTACCAACGACGACAACCTAGTTCGCACCATCAACGCTACTTTGGATGTCTATGCTAGTCGAAAGGAGTTCAAGATAAGCAAGCGTACATTCACATTTAATTCTTTTGATGGCCTTAAAGATGGTCACAAAATTATGTCATGGTTAAGTCAGTTCAAAGCTTATTTTGACAATGAGAAATACTCAAAAAGTGATAAAATTAAATGTGCATCTCATTATTTTATTGAGAAAGCTGCATTATGGTGGGATGTCACACTTAAAAGCATTGATCGTCCTCTCATATGGAATGACTTTCGCAAGAAGGTTCTTGCAAATTTTCTCCCTGCACAATTTGAGCTCCGCATGCAACAACAATGGGACCTATTCATGCAACGGGAACGTGAGTTTGTCCATCAATACACATAAAGATTTTGGAGCACTCTCTTGCAGCTCCAAATGGTGGAGCCAGTGTGGCTGAGTCTACCTTCAAGAGAAAGTATATGTCTGGCTCAATTCCATCCATCCAAGCCGAAGTCAACATGTTCAAGCCCAATAATCTGGACGGAGCCATATCCCTAGCTCACGACGCTAAAAAGAAACAGTCTAAAGACCGAAGGCAATTTCCGGCATCCAACGGTAACAACATGGATAACAACTTTCGTTTTAATTCTTTCTGTAACTTCAATTCTCAATATGGAAAGAATTGTTTTAACCGACGACCATGGATGTGAAATGTTCTTAATAATCATGGTCAATCAGTTTCCAATTCTAAACCTCCCAATCTACCTTCAAATTTGCCTAAACCTGGTGAACCTAAAAATGTTAACCCAAGTGTCTCCAATGCCATTTCCAAAAATGTAATTTGTTATAATTGTAAGCGTCCTGGTCATATTGCGAGTCGTTGTCCCATGGGCAACACTTGTGATTGGAAGAAACCCACGGCGCATTTAAATTTTCTTGGAGCTGAAGAATCCAACGAAGACCTTGAAGCAATGCCCAACTTCGATGAGGCTACACTTATGGGCGAAAATTCTAACGAACCTGAAGACCTTGCTAGTAAAATTTCTATGCCTGCCTTATTAAAGATGCGATGTAAAATCAATAATAATGATATAACTATTTTGCATGACAATGGAAGTACTCATGATTTTGTTTCAGAAAAAATAGTTTAAAAATTACAACTTAAAGTTGTTCCATCTACCTATAAAATTAAGGCTGCATTTCTAGGACAACGATATAATGGTACTAAAGAAGTTCATAATTTAGAAATTTGTATTGGATCTTATAAGGAAAAGTGAAAATTTTTAGTAGCACCTTTGCAATCTGTTGACGTAATTCTAGAAATGCCATGGCATCACCAATTCAACCCCAATATAGATTACAACACACACTCAATGCACATTGAGCACAAAGGTAAACAAATTTTACTCGAAGGGTTAACAAAAACCGAATTATTTCCAATTATTAGTCATACACAAGCAAAGAGAGCTTTGCGTAAACAATCAAAAGCTTTCTTAGTATGGATTAATGAAGTTGATGTTACAAAAACTGAACTAACTCCAAAGCAATAGCATTTTATTGCTAAATTTTCTCATTGTTTTTCTAATGATTTACCTTTACAACTTCCTCCATCATGACTCGAAGACCACCAAATTGATTTACTTCCTGGTAGTCAACCACCTTGCAAAGCTCCCTATCACCATAACCAATTAGAATAGAAAGAGATTCAGAAACAAATTGAAGAACTTCTAAGTAGAAAATTAATTCGTCCAAGTAGTTCGCCTTTTGGAGCTCCTGTATTATTAGTTAAAAAGAAAAATCAAACTTATCGCATGTGTATAGATTACAGAGCACTTAATAAAATAACGGTTAAAAATAGGTATCCAATACCTAGAGTAGACGACCTTTTAGATAATTAACAAGGAGCAACAATGTTTAGTAAAATTGATTTAAAATCAGGATATCACCAAGTTCATATGTCTACTCTTGACATTTTTAAGACGCACAATTTGGACATTATGAATTCTTAGTAATGCCCTTTGGACTTACTAACGCACTAGCTACATTTAGTAGAATGATGAATAGAATATTTTTGCATTTTCAGCATTGTGTAATAGTCTTTTTTAATGACATTCTTGTTTTCAACAAAACTGAAAAAGAGCAAGAAGAACATTTATCTTTAGTGTTTAGTTTATTAAAACAAAACCATCTATATGCTAACCCTGACAAACGTTATTTCTTTCAATCTGAAATAGAATATTTAGGTCATATCATGTTTGCCAAAGGCATACACATAGATCCACGTAAAATTGAAGCAATTAAGTCTTGGCCAACACCTAAAAATGTACATGAAGTTCGTTCATTTCTAGGACTAGCTAGCTTTTATCGAAAATTTATTAGAAACTTTTCATTGCTTGCTTTACCGTTAACTCTTTTGTTAAAGAAAGGTCTTGTTTATTGTTAGGGCGACAGCCAACAACGATCATTTGAAATACTTAAGCATGCACTCACACACGCACCAATTTTGCAGTTACCTGATTTCAATCAACCATTCTTTCTTGTGGTTACTGATGCAAGTGGTTTTGGCATCGATGCAGTATTGATGTAAGACAATCACCCTATAGCATACTCTAGTTGTAAACTGAAACCTTTTGAAGTTAAATATAGTACATATGACAAAGAATTATTAGTCGTAGTTCATGCATTGCACATATGAAAGCACTATTTAATGGGTTCAGAGTTTATGATTAAAACCGATCAGCAAAGTATTAAACATTTATTGTCACAACCACAAATATCTTATAGAGACATACAATGGGCATCATTTATTCAATCCTTTCATCCACTCATCCAATATCAACCAGGTAAGGAAAATGTAGTAGCTGATGCACTTAGCTGTAGGCCATCATTAAACAATATTTTTGTCATCTCTACTTCTTCGTTAGACACAATGAAAAATACTTATCTTCAAGATCCTGATTTTCATGATGTTTGGGTAAATTTATCTAACAATCAATGGATTCCTACTAATAACTTTTCTATTTCTGATGGTTTTCTGTTTTATGAAAAAGGTTATGTATTACTAATCATTTTTGTCATTTCATTATGCAAGAAGTACACGAGCCGCCTTATATGGGATATTGTGGTATTATCTCCACACTTAGAAATTTATATGAAGATTTTTTCTGGCCAAATATGCAACGTGATGTCTCTAATTTTGTTTCTGAATGCATTGTATGTCAACCCATAAAAAGACATCATGGTAAGTCATATGGTTTACTACTTCCATTACCTATCCCTAATTCACCTTGGGAGCAAATTTCTATGGACTTCATTACATGTTTATCACAAACTTCTTCACTAAATAATATAATATGGACCATAGTTGATAGATTTAGTAAACAAGCTTACTTCATTGCTTGTAAAAAGACCTTAAGTGCTGCACAAGCCGCTAACTTATTTCTCAAGCATATTTTTGTGCACCATGGATTGCCGAAAATTATTGTGTCCAACCGAGATCCTCGATCCTGTAATAATTTTTGGATTACATTGTTTACTAACTTAGGAACTAAGATTGATTTTATCTCTGCATTTCATCCAGAGACTAACAGTGAAACAGAGGCCACAAATAGCACAATTTTGGATTTAATACATGCTTACACAATTTCTTCTCCGGCCACATGGGATAATCATTTGCACCTTCTACAGTTTGCTTACAATAATACCACTCACATTGCTACACAAAAGGCACCTTTTGAAATTGTTTATGGTCACAAATTGCCAACTCCCACATTTCGTCTAACATAGAAAATACCTTCTGTTGACGATTGGATTCAAAATCATTCAAGTATTATGAGCAAGTTAAACAAATGCTAGCAAAGGCCCAACAATCATATGTGAAACAAGTGAATAAAAAGAGGCAAGCCATGATTTATAAAGAAAGAGATTATGTTTGGTTACGTGTTGAAAAACGTAGACTCCATAGTGTAGAAAAGAAACCGAATGTAAAATTAGCTCCTCCTTTCTATGGACATTTTAGAATTCTCCATTGTATTAATCCTAATGCTTATAAATTAGAATTACCTCATCATTAGAAAATCCACAACACTTTTTACATTAGTTTTTTGCGTCCCTTTAAAGGTTCTGTTCTTGTTCACCCTGTTTATGACTCACCACCCTTGATTGCAGATGACCATGAAACCATAATCCCTGAAACAATTATTGATGTTGACTATATGGCCACTAGAAGTGGAAATACTTATCATGTTTATCTTGTCAAATTCCACAATCAGCCAGTTGAGGAAGCTCAATGGATGCATGCTCGTGATTTGCGACCTTTTTCTAATTTATTGTCTCCACATCGAGTCAATAGCAATTGAGGACAATTGCTATCTCACCTCGGGGGTATGTTGCCAGGTGGCACCTACGCAAAGGGATGAGTGCCTTAAATGGTTCTCCTTTGTGTGTACGTTGGCGGGATGAGCACCTTAAATGGTTCTCCATCAATGCGGGGCACATTCCTAAGAATTGTCTTAGGCAGAAGGTCGATGGGGATGCCTATCCTTTCCAGGTGTCGATGTAACTGTGAGCGTGGGTGATACCATTTTATCCACACGAGTATTAACGTCTTCGTGAATTAATTATCGTATGGAATTCCAAATTAATTGATTTATGTGGCCAGCTGCAATTATTCAGTTGGTTATTATTCTAACATGATTTTCTAAATTTTTGGCAGCTCATGTGTAGAGCAAGGTGAATTGGAAAGGCGTGCCATGCGCAAGCATTTTAAAGATTATTTCCTCAAGAATTTATTGGGCAATTATTGGATTATTTTATTAGACGCACTGCTATTTCTTATAAAGCGTGCGCACAGCCTCTATGTAAATATTTATTAGCAAAATAGATTTTTAGAAGATATGTCCATTAAAATATTAATGGTTCTAGAGAGTTGTGGGATGCACAACTGCTAGCATCCATTAGTTCAGATTACTCTATCTCTTTTCCAGGACACTCAAACTCTTTATGCAAAGAGTGATTATAAAGGGCCTAAATCTTGGGCAAAGAAGATTTCATAATATTATTATAAATATGGCATGAAGGGAGCTGCCCACTTCATGTTGGGGGGAGATTGTACCCCATCTTGTATCATTTCATCTTACTTTACCCTCTCTTTTAGTCTATTTTTAATTTCTCATAAGTCGTATGCAATTTTATGAGTAAAAGAGAGAAAGAGGGAGCTTCTTTCATTCGCTACGTGCAAACCACGCATTTGTTGTTCGCAACATGAACACCACATCATGGCTCGCAATGATATTCTTTGCCTCTTGGTCATACTATTTGTAAGTATTTTGCTCAACACTATGATCAAAGAAGATATATTTTGTGCTTTTTTATTTTAATTTTTTTCTCTTATTCTTTGAAACATGTACATAACATTCGTATCTAAAAGTTCTAAAGTGCAAGATGACAGTAACACCCTCGTTCCAAGGGTCCCTCACCACCTAAAACCGCTAGTCTCGGTGGATTCTCTTAAAGGGATGCCATACCCCAAGGTCAAGCGTCAGCTCAAAGAGAAACTAGCTTTCTTAATTAGCTTGTTAAAATGCTATTTTTTCACATAAATTAGGCAATTATACAAATACAACTTCAAATAGTCTTACAAATAGTTGCAAGCAATATATTTATTCACACCTTCTCCAAGGTGCAATAATGTGCTTATGAGGAGTGTTGGGGATTAAAGGCCACTTATGCATAGTTGCCTACATTTACTTTATATACACTTCTCACACACATGTACACTGTAAGTGATGGCCACTCACATTGTCATTTTATTCTTTATTTTTCACTATGATAATAAAATAAGGGAAGGCAAGTTACACATTGCTCCCACACACTATATTGCTCACTCTTACTTGAACCTCCATAGCTCTTGCTTCTCTCTTGCTTTCATGTGTGCTTCCACTACTACTACACCACATTTCAAGGGTTCTTTACTATAGCAAACTTTAGACAATAAGCATTCACAATGAATGTCTATGTATTGAAAGCCTGCATGTTATTTGGATATGTTACATGGTTATGTTGATGCTTAGGATTTTTGTTTATGCTCGAATATGCTTATGTTGAGCTCTACACCTTGGATTTGAGCTTAGTTGGTTGCATTTGGGCAATGGCTACTTGCATTGGATTTTTATTGGTTACAACCTTAAAGGTTCATTGTGGATACATGCTCTTAGATGTATTGCTTTATGTCATTGAGCACCCAGATGTTATGAGGTCTATGTATTGATCTTTGCTTGGCTCTTGGGCATTCTAGATTTGCTTATGGGGGAGCACTTTGATATTTTCTTCATAGAGCTTAGTTCAGTTGAGTCAATGGGAGACTTATATATGCTCAATTGGTTATGATATAGCATTGGGTTATACACCTAATACTTTTCTTGCATTATATATCCCAATTGCTGCCTAGATATTCCTAATAGTGAGAGAGCTTTGCTTTTTTGGTCTTTTGCCCACAATTGTACATTCATTTACTACAATTTGTGATCAGCCATGCTGAAAATTTTAGATTTGAGCAGTTTTTTGATAGTTGACACTTGTATTCAACACTCCAATACTTCTTCTTGTGGATAGCAATGTATTAGCTCCATCTTTTTCCTTGTTACACTCTTTTTGGTTGAGTTTTGGGATGATTTGTAGTTATTACAACAACCCGTATTCTCTTTGGTTTGTAGACATAATGGTAGGTGTTTCAAATACTTCCAATGACAGTGCCATCTTTAACATTGAGAAGTTGGATGGTAAAAACTTCCAATATTGGAAAACTCAAATTTGGCAGGTATTACTATAGAAGAAATAAGTCATGCCATTAAAAGCCAAGGGCATAAAGCCAAAAAATTGGGATAGAGATAATTGGGGTAACCTTGATGAGCTATGCAAGTCTACCATTATATTGTCTTTGTCTAAGCAGGTATACTTTAATGTTATTCCAATTGATGGTGATGCATATGATTTATGGAAAAAGGCATTTGATCTTTATGATGAGTAGAATCCTACCTCTTAGTTGTATTAGTTGAAGAAGAATGTGGACATTTGTATGAAGGAGGATACCCCTATGTCTACTCATTTGAATAAATTCGACTCTATTTTTAGCTAGCTTATCTCGTAGGGCATTCATTTTTAGGATAACATAAAGTCTTTGTTATTACTTGTCACACTACTAGAGTCTTGGGATACATCCCCTTTGAAAAAGAAAAACCAAACCTAAATGACAAGCTAGACCAAAAGATAAGTGAATAAGGGTGGCAATACTGACCCAACTCCCCTGAGGATAAGTAGACCTTAATCAACCAATAGAAAATCCTAGATACCACAATTAGACAAGAACAATAGGCAACAACAATTAATGAAGTGCCTAGTGGAAGAGGAACAATTGAATGGTTGGATTCTTTAAAACAAGAGAGGCAGTTGAATCATTGCAATCTAGTGATGTTGCTTAGCATGACCTAGAGAAGCCCCAAATGAGGAGACAAAAGAAAAAGAAAAAAAGGATGAGCAAATGAGGGACTCAATTGGCTAGACTAGTTGAATGCCCCTAAGTCCCCTGAGCTCGATCCTTCATTGTCCAAAACAAAGAAAAAGAAGAAAAGGAAACAACAGCATTGCAAGTGGCTACAAAAGCCACCAAAACATAACCCATGGATAAAAGTGAGAACATGCTAAACTTGTTGCAAAACCAATCTATGAATACTTCCATGTCTACTTTACCCAAGAATAATAAGCATAATAATACTTCTAAAGATTCTAAGGATTCAAAGCAACAACTTCCACAAACTATTACTAATTATACTTAGTTCATCAAAACTAAAACTCCTACTATCCAATTGAATGTGGACACAAAGCAATTGCAATCACAAGTTGTGACTATACTTGTCACATTCAATGAGGAATAAGCCTTGGTACTTATGGTATATCAAGATAGAAATGAGCATATCTAGAGGACAAGTAATCCAATACCTTACCAATCATGCTCATCTCAACCCAAACCTCCAATTGAACTTAAATCCAAATTAACGTTAGAACACTTTAGGAAATGCAGGAGAACAAGCTTGCATAGAGAATATAACTGTCAGTGAGTGTCTCTCATAGAATTGAATACTAGGATAAGATTATTCACACATATGTATGTGCACAATGACATGGGCACATTACCAAACCAATATGAAGAATACCTAGCATAGCCACTAACATGGGAGAAGAAAGTGCATCTTAGTAAATACTACAATGAGCCTCTAGATGACCTCAAGAGAAACATCTCTATTGAAGAAGCCGCTTAACTTCCACATTCCATGAAATGTTCTACTGGTAAAATCTATTTGAGATACAAGAACTAAAACAACAGGAAAAGGAACAAAAGCCAAATTGAGAAATCTTGGTACACTAATCGATCTTCGATACCCAAACTCAGAGGTTAGCTAATGGCTATCTTGGAAGAGAGATGAGCCAATATGGTGGCGATCACAAAGAGATCCAACATATATAGCCCTTGGCTCCTTCCATGAACTTGCATGGTAAGATACGAGAGCTAAAACACTAAGAAAATGAATGAAAGCCAATTTGAGAAATCTTGGTACAATAATGAATCTTTGATACTTGAACTTGGAGGTCAACAAATGACTATCTTGGAAGAGAGATGAGCCAATATGATGGTGATTATGAAGGGATCCAAGATATATAGCCCCTAGCTCCTTTTGTGTACTTGCTACCATATGAGGCATGGACTTAGCTAGACCAATCCTAGTCATCCCTTGCTTGATAAAATCCTTACGGAGAAAGAGTTATATGTTGCAACTAGACTTGGGAAAGGAATGGTACTACTCAATCTCACACAATACTTATCCTTGCTAGTGAAGCTGCCATGATTCCTTGATACTTGTGCTACACTAGAGTATAATCCCAACTTCTATGATTGTCTTTTACCACATTAGAGTGACACCAAACCATAGCTTATAAAAGTGTACATAAATAAAACATACCTTTCAATGATTGTGTATAAGTAAGATATTAAGAATATAAACTCTACACACCATGTACAAGCAATGATTGTCAAGATGAGGCAACAAGGATCCAAATCAATTAAACTCAATTTTGATTGGTGGTGGTCCTTTCATTCAAGCTCTTTGGTTTTTGTTCAAAGCAAATCATTTGCATGTACTCTCAAACCTTCACCAACTAAATGCAAGGAAACATGTCACTAAATTGCTAGACTAGGTCTCCCTAAGACATCCAATATCACGGATTTCTTTGAAGAACCACTAGCCACAATACTAGCAAAAGCAATGGACTAAATGGAAAATCTCACCAAGAACAAGACTTTCAAGAGCACATATACAAAGACTATCCTCTTCATGCAAGTACATCTTGGATAAGTATACTTATGCACTACTCTCTCTTCCCAATGAATGCCTAACCAACTCTAGTGTGAAAACATGCCTTTATCAATAGCAAAGGTCTCCTCTTGACAACCAAGTTTTAATTTTTAATGATTATAGGCTTCAACCTTCAAGACTTCTTGCTCTTGAAGTTCCAAGGACTACCTCTTGTAGGTATAAGTGAATATGGCAACTTGTAGCCTTTACCCTGAGCTAAGATATTCCATTAGTACTTAACTTTGACCACCCCATTTAGATTTGACCAACCCAACAAACAATGGAAGATCCCAATCTCAAGAACCCCACCTAATCCCAATCACCACTCCTCCTTACATTTGACAAGGCAACTCTACAACCACATTGAGCTCCAATGATAATCATTGCCCTCCTCATAACAACCACACCATTGTTCCGATATTCCTTGTTTGTGGTGTAAGCTAAAGGATTCTATCTTCAATGAAGAGTACCATGGAATTAGCACTCAAGTAGGAGGGGCTAATGTTAATCGCAAAATAGAACGAGCAACAAACCGATAGAAAGTCATAAATAACAAAGACGAATAAAGGTGGAAATGCAACAAAAGCACAAATATAGCAAAGATGCAAGGTGCTAAGAATATTTTATCAATTAGTCCCACTCACAATGTGCACGTAATATTTTCTAATCAATACTATGGTCATATAATTATTTGTAATATTATTTTGAGAGTAGGGCTCATCACTTGTGCAAGTTATAATGTTTCCCGATGTTGGAAAAGAAGATCTATAGCTCACAAGGGCATTGATACTAGCCTTCTGCTCACTTTCGGAAACTAGCTGTGATGTAGACTAAAATTGTGAGCAAAGATGCAAGGAGCTAAGAATATTTTATAAATTAATCCCACTCACGGTGTGCCCATAATATTTTCCAATTAATACTATGATCATATAATTATTTGTAATATTATTTTGAGAGTTGGGCTCATTGTTTGTGCAAGTTATAATATTTCTTGATGTTGGAAGAGAAGACCTAAAGCTCGCAAGGGCACCGATGCTGGCCTTCTGTTCACTTTCGAAAACTAGCTATGCTGTAAACTAGATAAGTGTGCATGAAGCAAAAAAGATCGGTCATGGGCAGAAAAGCACCAAGGCAATTACTTTGAAGTTCATTTGAAAAGTTCATCATGATGTGATTTTTGGGGAGGGAATTTTGTTGGGCCTATCTAGGATAGGATCAAAGAGCTAACTTAAACTCCTATTGGATGTGGTCAAGAAAATGAGGCAGCAATACAAGCTTTTTAGAAAATTTTCACAAAAAGTTTGTTAAGTTGGCTTAGTGCTATGCCTTGAGACATTACTTTTTTTGTAATGCTTGGATCTCACTTACAATTTAATGAATTTTGCGATTAATATGAGATATTGATTCCTTCTCATTTGAAGAGTAAAGCTCTACTCGAGACTTTTGGATATTATTATTTGAGATTTTTAGTCAAGGACTCATCCATTGCTTTCATAATTCTCAATCCAATACTTTGATAAATCTCAAATACCCTAGCTAAACCTACGAAAACTACTTTCTTGGAACACTTTGGATTACATCACCTTGTCTTCTCGACGCATTCTCTATGGTAGTAGCTAGGTCCTTGTGGTTTCATCACCTTGCGTTGTGCCGCGAGTTGACGTCAATGGCTTTATACGAGGCGAATTGGGTACAGCGGCTGCCATGCCATGCATGCTATGACGTAGGAGTGCGTCGTTCACAGGTTGGATTGTTACGTTCTCCTCTTTTAAGAAATTGTTTCCTGACTTTCGTCTTTTGCCCTCGAAAACACACCACGCGGCTGGATTCGGAGCCCGCGTCTATCTAACCCTCACCACGGCAACAACTTGAGGATGCCTGATATCTGCAGCTTCCCTTCCCTTTTGAATGATGAATCGCACTTCGGCGATGTCTGATATCTGCAGCATTCGTTTTGTGAATGCTGAATCCGACCAGCCATGCATCCACGGAAGACGGTGAGGAAGCGGAGGCACACGCGTTGAGTTTCGAAGAGATACTCTCTCGGACCTCGTACCCTAAGGGGTGGTGATTTCATGGCAAGGAAAGAGAATAGAAGAAAAGAAGGAATGCCATGGTTTACGAGACGAACAATCAAGCCTCATCCTTGCCTTGAGGCTTTGCGAGATAGAGATTGGTAAATCGTGCTAAATTGAGATTTAGTTAAGGCCAGCTGCTTTTCTCTGCTTACATATAGTTTATACTATTACTTGGGGGCATTTTTGGGCCTATTCTGTCGCCTTTCATATCTCTCGAAGCAGTCAGAAAAATAGAATAAGATGGTCTACAACATAGACAATGGACAGAATGACTCACACGAGTGGTTCAGATAAGGATATAGACGGTTGCATATCGAGAGACATAAAGGGCATCAGGAGGGGGAGACAAAGGGGCCTTTCTAGTTATATATAATTCAGGAACCTTCTTTCATTTATGGATTCCACACACGGCTTGGCATTGTAGGCCACCACATTAGTTATTTTGACAGTTATTATAATAGACATTCTCCCTTGAGAGGTGCCATATAGCGCTGATAATTGCAAAAGATCCTTCAATAAAGGTATTTTATTGAACATGGTAGAGAATCTATTCCTTGTGCTAGATGTGGGGAGCATGAGGAGACTCAAAGACATTGCTTATGGGATTGTTCACGGGCTCAGGAGGTTTGGAGAAGAGCCCTTAGGATGGCATTTCATGGCACTATGATTGCCACGTGGGGATAGTTGCATGGGTCACTGACAAAGGCCCAACTTATGGTTGTGAGGATGTACAGGGGCGTCATGCTCATTTCATCTCGGGGCAGCTTGTAGGCAGAACTCTCATGCCAGAGTTCTCACAGATAGTATCGACTTAGGGACATTGTCACATATCAGAGCTCATAGCCAGCATTATTGCTTAGTACAAATGGATAGCAAAATGCAGCCAAACTATTGATTTTTTGAACATATCTACTATAGAGACTCTCTCTAGGAACTGGACAGAGACTATGCATTCCCTTCGTGGAAGATGGGAAAGAATACAGGCCAGCTAGGAGACTATGAGAAAGAGGAGAGATGCTTTTCTTAGGACATGGGATTCTGGTAACTTTTTCCTCTTTCAAACCCACATGACTTGGTATTATAGACCTCCTAACTGGCTATATTTTCACTAAAATTTTGAACAAGCAATAATTTGTTCGAGAATAAGAAAGCTAATCTACTAGCAAGAAGACTCCAAGTGTAGAAGAAAATGATTATTTTGTAATCTACACTCTCTTTCATTAAACAAGTGGTTTTCTAACACATTTTTTAAACATCAAAATAATTGTTTTTTTCATTTTAGTGATTATGTATGTTCTACTCACTTGTTCCACGGAAGAATTCTTGCGTATTAATGAATTTGTAACACCGAGTGATGAAGATGTAGAAAACATGGGAAGCTTCAATCAAAAGGTTACCTTGACTTCTGTATGAGGAATTCAACTTATTATCTAGATGCTTAAGTCTCACTAGTTATCTTAATACTTTTACAGGAAGATGTTAGGTAATTCAATGGTGAAGGAGCAGGCTAATGGTTTTTGGTATAACATTGATGAATATCAACTCCAAGTTGGTTTAACCAAAATTTTTCTGGCCCTGTTGATTGGTGAGGTAAAGGTTATGTTGTGCTATAAATACAAAAAATTAGAATTGCAACTAAAATACAATCTCACTTGAGATACTTAAACATTTACCTCAGCATTGTGAAGTGAATAGGATATTGCTCATTGCAAGTTGAATTTGTTATTATCATGGCTTGTCAAGATCAATCAACTTCTTGAAAGCGGTGAATATTAAAGTGAGCTCAATTTTCTTGTCAAAGCTAATGGTGAAGCGTTAGGATAGTCCTATGGAGACACAAAGAAATATCTCAAACATTTTGTTATTTAATGAGCTAGAGGGCCAAGGGAGGCATAATATAGAAGAAGACAATAATGCAAAGGTGAAACTTTATTAATTCCGGATCTGACACAATGTTTATTTTTTATCTTTGATAAATCTAGTTTCCAAACTCATTGGTCTTTTGAAATGGTGCATCAGGTAGAAAGCTCAAATAAGAAAGCAAATGTATAACTATATTTGAATAGAATCTACTTTAAGAAAGTAAAGGTGGCAACTTGAAAGGTCAACGTTTAACTCTTCACAATTCTGATGGGGAAGCACCAACAAGGGCATATTTTGTGATTTGAATTTTACATCAAGAAAATTTTCCAACGTTGTATTCAAAGACTTCGGTCAATGAAGGATTTGTAGAAAGCCCAACAAGAAGTGATTGCCACATTGTAGTCGAAAACTAGCTAAGGAAATTTTGGTTGCTTTCTAGTACAGAAGCTTTGTCTCGATACTCAAATGAAAGGGATCCATTGTTCCTCTTGAATATCTACCCTAATATGACATCCACAGTGTCTTAGTGTAGTGGTTTTTGCACATCCATAATCTCAAGGACAGTTAGATGTAAGGCCTTAGTCCCACATGAGATCATCAAAGATGAGTTAGCAGCCACACCAATTGTAGTAGAGACCCTCATTCGATCAGCCACATACATACACAACTTATGGGATCTACCCAGACATAGATATGCATAACTGGCACTTGAGTCCTCCCAACAACTTGCCATAGAGGGTGATATTTCATGTTGGTATGCATAAATATTATTCTAGTTTGAGCTACATGGCTTTAGCATGGACATGCTACCCCCTTCCAGCACTCCCATGATGCACCATCTCTTTGAGCCGCTCAAAGATTGGCATGGTCATTAGGATGGATCTCACCCATTTGGACACTAGCATGACATGGTTGGCACCAGTGCAGGAGCTAGAGATGAGGATGATTTTCTACAAAGAGTGAGAGCACCTTCTCCATTATAGATGATGGATTTATTGCCCGCTCGAGATACATGGACATCCACTTTTTACATGGGATCAGATGTGCTATTGGCTAGTTGTGTACTTTACATCAATTAGAGATTGAGATTGGCTGATATAGATCCATATCACTAGAGGAGCACGTATGCCAGATATGCCAATTAGAGCCAAAGACAAAGTAGCACTACATTTGCCATTGCCCAGCATACTATGAGATTTGAGGCTATTTCCATTGTCTCTTTAGAAACGGATTTGGACCACTATTTAGAGTAATGGATTTTATTGATTAGCGATGCCATGGTCTCTTTCTCCTTGTGATAGAACAACTTTGTGACACGCTCCTTAGGAGCACAACTCTAAACACTGAGGCTCTATCTAGAGGCAGCTTCTAGATTTCTTCACGAGGGAGACTCAAGAGACTTCAACACAGTTACAATCTTAGTCTACACAAGGGAGGACCATCGAGGACACTCTTAACACCACCATGGTCTACACTTGCATGAGGGATATTGATTACTTGAGTTATCTTGCTTGGTTGATCCAAACTTTCTAGACCCAACACAAATGTTAGGAGCACATCCATAGGGAAATACTGGAGATTATTGCTTGGGCTAGAGCTAGGCTCTCTATACCCCCATGAGATTGTATTGGCTAGAGCTCTGGCTTTCTTCTACCATTGATTTTCATTTATATTTACAGTTCTTTTCAAACAGCTGTGTCATCATACAAATGATTCTAACTCATGGTCTCATAGGTCATTTGGGCTTCTTGCAAACATTAATATATCATTTCATTTAATTTCATTTCTCTCTCTTTGTGAAGAAGTTTGAAATAGTGAATAGAAATATTTACAAAGGGCTTTCTAACGAACCAAGTGGACTAAAGACATGTAGAAAATGAAGATAGGAATCCAAAAGGCTACAAAAGACACATGGCTACAATGATGACCCATTAGACTTGGTGACCCACACTATGTGGATTGAGCAATCTTGAGATGCATATGAAGAGGCGAAGTCCCAATAATATGATTTTTGATAGAATTTCTGATCCATCTGATTAACCATTTCTTATAGTGTAAGATGCCACCCCAATGGATAATCCGTATGTCTAACGACATGATCCCTTTTTCTTGGGAAGGGGGGGTGTGGTGGATTCTCTAGGTCAAAGCAAGTTATACCCCTTCCTATTATAGTAGTGCAGGGTGTGTGTCAAGTTTGTACTGAGGAGTATGCTCTCTTCTTCTTGATTATGGTTTAGCTAGAGAGGTGTTAAAGAAAACCTATGGCAAGTCTACAGCAGGATGCAGGGGTCCGCTAGGATGGAGTAGAGAAAGGCTGAGGCAAGACTAGTGTATCTATGTTTGAGAGAGAGAGAGGTCTACATATGGCCAATGTGGCCTATGAGACAAAATCTAGAGGATATCCATGTCTAATGTCATCTCATCAGTAAGATGAAGATAACATTAAAATAAGTGGCCTATGAAACAATGCTGAAAATAATTGTACGATGGGACTATGCTAGACTAGGTGTTGTCCGATCAGTAGAAAAAAAAGGAAAACCAAATTTGATAGAACCATGTAGAGAAAATGTGGCGCAGATTGTAGGTTGTAGCTGATCTCAAGATCTGCACATGATCTTAGCTATGATGCAGTCCCTAATTGCCCCACTGATAATGCCTAGTCGCGATTCTTTGGTGTCTTGCGATAATGGCGCTGATTTGGTTGTGGTGCGGCTGCCTCAGATGTGGTCCTGTAAATAAATACTTTGACACAGAAACACAAATAACAATCGTACGACAAAACACAGACTGATAAAAGAACACAGTTAAGGTTAGGGTAACTCAGAGACAATGAACACAGAAAATAACTGAAGTGATATAACTGCGGAATATACAATGCTCATGCAGCAAACACACTGCAGTGAATGAATACTGAACCTCGAACTTCTGTATCTCAAGGATCAGGGCAGGGGTAATGAGCTGGAGAGTGTGTCGTACTCTGAACGGATCCCAAATCGCAGCAAGGCAGCCTCCGGATGTCGAACACGAGCAAACACAACATTGAGAAGCTGGATCTAATGCAGACGGTAGTGAGGAGAGAGAATGCGCAGTAAACGCTGGCTGAGGAGAGAGAAAACAGCCCGCCGGACAGCTTGGCGACAGCATGCAGAAGTTGGGTGATAGTTGGAGGAGAGAGAAAAACTGCCAAACACAGGTTGTAGATGATGTGGCAGGCAGTACGTCAGCAGGTTTGTGTAGGAACAGCAGTTGCCTGGCTGCTGGGATCAGCTCCAAACTGTGAGAAGAGGGCTGGAAATCATGCGCCTACTGATACGTGGCAGGCAGTACGACAGCAGGTCTGTGCAGGAATAGCAGTCACCTAGCTGGGATCAGCTCCAAATTGCGGGAAGAGGGCTGGAAATCAGGCACCAACTGATGTAGACACTAATGGACAGCTTCAGCTGAGATGTCCTCCGCGAATGGGGTGTGGGCAACAAGCTGAAACACTTGAAATCTGCAAAAACGAGATTATTGGCTGAATGGAGGGCAGCATATGCATTTATAGAAAGTTTGGGCCCTCCCAAGTGGGTTTGTGCTTATGGGATACAGAAACTCTCTAGGATCGTATTTCTTTTAAATAAACTAGGTTTCTTCATTAATTAATCAAGTTTTGGGGCTGTTTAAGTAAAGCTAATGCATTTTTAGCTCGACAGGTCGTGGTAGACAGGGTTGTCATGCTTGATGAAGTGAAATGGCTCTATCCAATGTGACTCCACGACGCGGAATGTAGGGTGTTTGGCAAGATGGCTTTGTCTGTGTTGGGCAAGTAGTGTCAGTAGGGTTGGGTTTGTGGAAAAAGTTTGTCATTGCTCTTTGTGTGGGTTCCTCTAGGTGAACTAGCCTCTTGTCTCGCAGTAGTGTTGTGTGGGGCCTTTGGATCTCTAGGAGGAAAAGACCTAGGCATCTCTGGTCCTCGTACTCCATGATGCGATGAAGAGGTCCAAAACCATCACGGAAGAGGTAGTGGTACCGTCCTCGTATGTCATAGTATATTGTACATCTGCATATGTAGTGCCTCTCTGTCTCAAGATCTTGGCCACAAAGCTGGCAAGTCCTATCCTTTGTTGCTAGGGTATCGTCCATCTGCTTGTCTCCATTTGTAGCCTATGAGAGGAGGTGTAAATCTGTTTGATAGCAGCCTATATGCTATAGGAGAGATGGGTGTCCTTGTATGCTGGCCAAATAGTGAAACCATCATTAGAGAGAGACAAGAAGTGACTATTGTAGAACTCCATCCTTGATCGTAGGGGCAATGATGGGTGGGTCCATGTTCTCGTTGTTTCAGTCCTCAAGATATTAGCTTTGATCACCTGATTCAGCTCTAGTTGGCTGAGAGAAAGTGTAAGACAGTCAAGGTCGTAGTCATAAGGTGGAAGGCAGTCGATATCCAAACCATGTAGGTTCATCCAAATAGTCATATGTGAAAACCAATAGTTCTTCTTGCCTCCTGTTGCTAGTTGTTTAGATGAAGTTAGTGTCAATTTGGAGTATCTATGATGTGGAAGCTCCCATAATCTGTGCCAAAAGGTCATTGCTTGAAGAGTGCCTCCATAGCCCCTAGCTTTGCTTTGACAATGGGATGTGAGGTGTAGGGATTACTCCTAATCATACATGCTATCATCATGATCAATGGCCTTTCCATGCTATCCCAGCCATCATAATAATATCTCTCTGCTCTAGTCTGATCAGTGAGTGGGCTAAGGCACCTATGGTATAAGTTGTAGCCCTTATATCTCTACTCCATATAGTAGTGTAGGTGTGACTAGGGTATCAAACAACCATAGCTTGGTATGAGGCTCCTGGAACTATGTGAGCACATTGACTCTCGAGTGCTCCTAGTGCTACATAGCCTCGTGCCAAACGTGCCTTTGATGGCCCTCTCAATGAAAATCATGGGCCAGAGAAGGTACTCCTAGATAGACATATTCCCTCACATGCTCCACTATATCTCCCCCAAATGTGGATTGATACATAGATCTAGTCATCCATGCTACTGAAGTATTGAAGACCATGGTTTTGGTCTTCCCTAGGTTCATTGTGAGGTCTCTATCTCTACAAAAGATGTGCAAGCATCTGGGTGTGGTGCTGTAGTCCCTTTGGTGAATCTGAAGTGAGAACAATATCATTTGCATACAGTAATATCTGTATCAACACCCCTTCTAGGCTGGCTTCGGCTTCTCCTCCTTGATCAATGTAATCAGACACTTCATCTATGTATAAACCACGCAATGTGGGTGAAAGCGGGCATCCTTGTTTCACTCCTGTGATACTGTTTGCCCGCTCGGCCATCTTTTCATGAGAGGGCAGCCGTCTTTTACTTCACAGGAAGAACTCCTTTGATCACTAGAATTCGTGCTTGGTTGCAGTCTATGCTTGTTAGTGTGGAGGTGTGTCAGGATGATGCTTTAGGGCAAGTGCAGGCCCCTCTCGTGGAAGAGATTTATGATGGACCGAGGGGTTCTTCTTTTTTGTTCCCCGGAAGTGTGTGCTCACATTATGCAACGTATCCCTTTTTTCATGGATGGTCAGTTAGTACATATGGTTCCATGGAGACCTATGGCGGAGTTTCAGGAGGTACTTAGGTAGGCAAGCCCAAATTGGGTCAAGGTGGTTGATTTTCCTGCACATCTTTGGTGACTTCTTCCTTTGGTTTTGAGATCTCTTGGTGAGGTGTTGGTGGAGCCTCGGTTGGCCCCCCACAATAGGAATAGGGTTTGTATGCTTTGGGATCCAGGGAAACCTCGCCCGTTGTTTTGAGATTCCGGGGTTGTAAACTTTGGTTTTTGAGCTGAAATGGGGCACATTTGCTGGACACTGTTTCATATGTGGCCAATTGGGACATTTCATTTCAAAATGTGATAGAAGCCATGAGGTATTGCAGCGATCTATGGATCTTGACATGGACATGCAAGACCATCATTCCCAGCAGATGGTTCAGTGGCTAGAAGCTGATCCTGAGCTGATTGTCCAACTTGGACAAGATGATGGAAAGAAGGTTGCTTCCCAAGTTGGTATTGAGCGTGTATCACTTTCGGTGGGTCGGAACTTGCCTCCTCATGATAATTCTTGGGTCACTGTGGTTCGATGTAATGCCAGACAGGAGACTCGGTCAACTCCTGTCCACCCATCTTCACAGCCTATCACTTAGACTTTTCAATGCAGAGGTAGGGGGTTCTATATGAAGCCTCAACCTTCACGTGTTCATGCAGTTGGTGCGGATGCAAAAAGGGCTTTTGATTCTACTTTGCGCTTTGACACACGTGGGAGGCTGGTGTCTCCTCGGGATGTTTTCCGTTCCTAGCAACAGCAGCTTCCTTCTTGTGCTTCGATTGCTAGTTTGCAAAGGGCAGATCTGGTAGATGTGATCTGAAGCGAGATGGAGAGATTCCAGGCAACCAAAGCAGTTGATGTAAAAGGGAAAGGGAAAGCGGTGGTTCAGTAGTTTTCTTTTTTGTGATCCATCATGATAATTACTTTATGGAATGTTAAAGGTATTTCTTCAGGCAGTAAGCAATACGCACTGAATTGCAGCATACGCAATCTTTGTTGGCCCATTCGTTGTCCGTGCGTCAGTCGGGGGATACCACTGATGACTTGCTTACATGCATTGAATGGTTGAAAGGTAGAGTTCAATCTCTACAAGAAGAGGAATATACAAAATACAAATTGTTGGCCAGAGCGGAAGCTTTACATGACAATAACTATCAATCTCATCAATTCTTTGCTCGATTACATTAGAAATATGCTCGAGAAAATATTGTGCGTTCGATGGAGGCTGATATTTCGGAGGATGAAGTAAAAGAGGTGTTGTCCCATTTGCCTCGAAGGAAAAACCTTGGTTGGGGGCTTCCTAATGAGTTGTTTTCAGCCCATATTGAATAGCTTAAGGATCCGTTGACTCGCCTGTGTCAGCAAGTGTGGAATTTTCCCTCTCCAATCTCTTTTAAACAATGGAGACCCATTTTTGTTATGGGCTCTTTATACAAAATCTTCTCTAAAATCATTGCCAATAGATTGCAGAAAGTATTTCCGCGTTTGGTTCATCCATGTCAATACGGTTTCATCAAGGGCCGGAATATAATGCACAACATTTTGAATGTTCAACTGGGGATTGACTATACTAAAGCTTTAGGCCAGTAGGTTGTTATGCTTCAACTTGATATTGAAAATGCATTTGATCATGTAAGTTGGTCTTTTTTGAGGCAACTAATGTCCACCATGGGTTTTGGGTCACGTATGGTTTCTCTTGTTGATACTATTAGTCAGGGGGCAGTGGCCCGTATTGCACTTAATGGAGGGATCACTGATGAAATTTCCTTATCTCGGTCTCTTCGGCAAGGCTGCCCTCTCAGCCCTTTGCTATTTGCTTTAGACACTCACCCGATGCTCTCATTGTTGGATAAGTTGGCCGATCATGGTTAGATTGTTGGTTTGTCTCTTCCCAGTAGGGCCCACCTTGTGGGTCAATCTTTGGCAGATGATTCCTTTATGTTCCTTAAGGTTGATTGCTCGAATGTTAATCGGGCAATGGTTGTGTCGAAACTTTTGCTATCGGGACTTATATTAATGTACAAAAATCTACACTGCTTTCTTGTACGGAGAATGATTTGTAGGCTTTGGGCTGTCATGGAATTGTGATTCCTAAGGGAAATATAACCAGACACTTGGGTTATCCTATTGGTGTGGAGGTAGCTCCCTGTGCCTTGTTGGATTGGATGCCATCCCGTATTCATGATCGATTTATGTACTGGAAATTTGAAGGTTGGCCTCTCCATGTGAGACTTAAAGTTGCTCAATGCATTATGATCAACATGATTTCGTTTTTCCCGCCATTGCTTCCTGGTCTAAGAAGTCTCTTTTGGAATTGGTTTAGCCTATCCAATTCATGTTATGGAAAAAGAAAGGGAATTGCCTCGGCTAGGTGTGGATTTCATGGCGGCATGTGACTACTCCTAAAAGGATGTTTCGTATCAGGGCAAAGTGTTCATGTGGAGGTTGCTTATTTGGGCTCTTCCTATTGGGGATGTGCTGTGTGCTCGCAAGATCTCTGCTGGTCGATGTGTATTCTGCACTACATGTGATGAGACAGTGCTCCATCTCTTTGTCTCCTACCCTGTTGCGAGACAAATTTAGAGTTTTGTTTCCTGTGTGTGGTCCTCGGCGACTCAACACTGGATATCAGCTTGTTCATGATTCTGGGAAAGATGACCTCTATGACCTCTTTGCGTTCAGATTGTTCTTGCCTTTTCCATTTCCTTAGATGGATAGCCTTGTGGCATATTTGGCGTACTCGGAATGCCTTCATTTTTGATTCAGTATCAGGCATCCATGGTCATGTGGCCCGTGTTCATGGTTTAGTGTTGTGGCAGATCTCCTCTATGGTGTCTGCTGATCTGGTTCTTCCTGACATTGTTGCTCCCTGGCTGGATATCGTTCGCTTCACACCAATTGTTCTTTCTGCGTGACATTTCTATGTTAGAGTCTTGGCAGACTTTCCTTTATGTTTGTTATTTTCTATGCTAACATAATGGTTTGATGTAAATATTTACTACTTAATTCAATTATCTTCACGAAAAAGAGAGAGAAAGAAAGTTATATTAACGTCTACGAAAGGCCAAAGTGGCCTATGAGACCAAAACGTACATACAAAATGTCTGGGAAACTTTCCAGGTCCGAGTTAGCTACCATCTAATGCTATGATAAACTAATTGAGTAGGTACAAGGTGGTATATAGGCTGGGTACAATTCATATGTGTTCCAAGTATGGTGTGGAACTGCTCATGGATCTTGGTCATCCTAAAATGTCCCGCATGGGTCTATCTAACATCGAGAGGTTGAATCGGCGAGGCAGGGCCCTCTGGTGGCGGCGTAGTATCCCTTGTATCCTTGACATGTGCCTCCTGTGGGGGCGGGGGTCGGTTGGGCGTGGGCGCTGGGCTTTGCTTCTTGTCGTGGCTATGGCTAGGGTGGTCCCCCGCGGCCGGGAGGTCAGTGGGACTGGTGGGGGCTCAGGGGTGGGGATGGTAGTTGGCTCTCGGTAGAATTCTATGAGTAGGCATTGGGCGGCTCCTTGTCTCTGCTCCGAGGTTCGGAGGAGATGGTCTCTGTGTGGCGCCATATTTCTAGCAGGAAGAGCCCAAGGCATCTCTGGTCCTTGAAATCCATCACTCTAGACAGTGGCCCGAATCCTTCTCTGAACAGGCAGTGGAAGCGTCCTCAGATCTCGTAGTACGCTGGGCACCTGCATATGTAGTGTTCTTCTGTCTCCGGCTTGAGCTGGCAGATTTGGCAGATCCGATCTTCTAGGGGGAGGGGGTGGCCCCCGTATCTACCTGTCTCGACCCGTAGCTGGTGTGAAGATGTACGGATTCGTTCGATGGCACTTCTGACTCCATGGGACATGTGTGTGTCCATGTAGCTTGGGCAGGTAATGAAGCCGTCCGGAGATATGTGCAGGAAGTGCTCTTGGTAGAAAGCCTTCTTTGTCCCTAGGTTTTCTGTAGGAGTCACCCATGTCTTGGCCGTGTGTAGCTGAATGATGTCTTGGCCGTGTGTAGCTGAATGATGTCCATTCTGATGATATGGTTCACCTCCTCCCGGCTGAGCTCTAGGTGGGGGCAATCTAGGTTGTATTGTAGTGGGGGGAGGTGGTCCATGTGTAGGCCATGTAACCGTAGCCAGGTCTCTGTTCGGGCATACTAGCATTCAATGTCCCCTTGCAGTGCTAGCAGTTTGGACGACTCGAGTGTGAGTTTGGGGTACCAATGCCGGGGCAAGTCCCATAGTCGGTGCAAGAAGGCCATTGTTTGGAAGAGGGCCTCAGCTACGATGGGCGGTGTCCCCATCTCTGCTCTAATCATTTCGTGTGGCACAGAGGGCTTGCTCTAGATCATCCGTGAGATCATAAGTACCAGGGGTCTCTCCATCTGCTCCCATCCCTCATAGGTGGCCTCCTCCTGAGGCAGTGGCTGGTCTTGTGTGGCCCCCCTCGTGTGGTAAAGACTGGATCCCCATATGGGAGCCCCATACAAGAGTGTTGGTGTGACTAGAGTGTCAAATAGCCAAAGCTTTGTACGGGGGTCTTGGAATTGTACGTGCCCCCCTTGGTTTTCCATGGATCCGAGTGCTGCATAGCCTCGTGTCAATCTATCTTCTGCTGCCTTTCTCAAAGTGAATCTCGGTCTTGAAAATGTAACCCCCAGATAGACGTATCTTTGGACCACTTCCATGGTTTCCCCGCCATATGTGAAGGGGGGTACTGACCGTCGAATCCATTGGGTTGAAGTGTTGAACATCATGACCTTGGTCTTCCCCAGGTTCACGGTGAGGTCTTTATCTTGGCAGAAGGCCTGTAGTGCCTTCAATTGGTGCTGTAGCCCTTCGGGCGTGCTGGAGATGAGGACTATGTCGTCCATATATAGTAAGATGGGTATTAGTATCCCTCCTAGGCTAGATCCCTCCCCTCCCAATCTATCCATGTACTCTGATATCTCATCAATGTAGAGACCAAATAAAGTAGGTGAGAGTGGGCATCCCTGTTTAACTCCAATGGTGCTGGTTATCTCTTTTGACGGCCCCCTTGGTGTTCGGACTTGGCCCGTGACCGATTCGTAAAGTGCTAGTGTTAGATGACGGAGACAGATTTCTTAAAACTGATGGAAGCACGAGTGTCCTTCACCTCCCAGCCACGCCTAGATAAGTGCTGGCCCTCAAGCTTATCTCTTTGCCAGCCGTCAACTTGCTGGAGTCCTACTATTTCTGGACTCCCTTACTCTCTAGGCTCCCCTTAACCCCGTTCGGGCGCCCAAGAGCCCGGACGGTCATTCTCGTGCATGTTCCCCTAAATTTACCTTAATGTAACATTAAATATCCATTTTAATATCACATTCCACACTTATGACCTTAATGTAACATTAAATATTACTTTTAATGTCACATTAATGTCACATTTCCTTCCCCTTAAGAATGGGTTTCGTCCTCGGAAACGATATTTGGAAGGTCTAATTGTAAATCGGGAAACCTTTTCTTTAAAGTACTTACTCGCTCCCATGTTGAGCTTTCTTCTGAACAATCTTTCCACTTAACCAAACATTCTTGATAAATAGTATTCCTCGTTCGTCTATTACGAACATTTAATATTTTTTCTGGTTCATGTGGATTAGATTGGTCATAGAATAACTCCTCAATGTCATCATTTAAGATTAGATTATCCAAATCACCCAGCTTCTTCCTTAGTTTGCTTACATGAAAAACTGGATGTATTTTACTACCAATAGGTAGTTGGAGCTTGTAAGCCAATTCTCCCACCCTTTTAAGTATTATGAAAGGACCACAATACCTTGGTGAAAGCTTTGGACAATGTCCCTTTTTCATAGTTTTAGTTTGTTCAGGCACCTTAAGATAGACCTATTCTCCTTCTTCAAAGGAGATGTCTCTTCCGTGAGGATCTGCATATGCTCTAGCTCGACTTTGAGCCTTTTTAATATTTTCTTGAGCAAATTTTAACATATTATTCATATCCTCCAAAAAGTCTTTAGCTGCCTGAACCTTTTCCTTATGCAGTCCTACTGCAAAAGGAGCTCTGGGCTGAAACCCATACATCAACATAAATGGACTATATCCAGTGGAAGAGTGTTTGGCACTGTTATATGCAAACTCTGCTATTGGTAAATACTCTTCCCAATTAGTTTGCCTTTTGCTTACATATGCCCTAAGCATATCTTCAAGAATTTGGTTAACCCTTTCAGTTTACCCATCTGTTTGCGGATGATCCACCGTACTCATGCTAAGTTTAGTATCCAATTTCCTAAATGCCGCACGCCAAAAATGGCTATCAAATTTTCTATCCCGATCAGAAATTATATTTGCCAGAAGGCCATACAATCGGTATATGTTCTCTACGAACAATCTAGCCAATTTTGGTGTTTTAATATCAGTTGAAGTTGGAATAAACCTAGCCATTTTGGTTAACCTATCCACAATTACCCACACAGAGTCGTGCCCCCTCTGTGTTCTAGGTAGAGCAACAATAAAATCCATGGAGATACTCTCCCATTTTCCCGAAGGAATTTCTAATGGATGGAGAAGTCCTCCCATTTTTAATTTTTCAGCTTTATTAACCTGGCATTTATTACATTTGACCACATAGTCAAGGACGTCCTTATTCATTCCAGACCAATAGAACTGCCTTTTAATAAGACTATAAGTCTTATTAACTCCTGGATGTCCCGCACTAGGGGTATCATGACACTCAAAGAGTATCTGGCGCCTTATTTCTATATCTTTCGGGACACATACCCTACCCTTGTAGAGTAAATAACCATTATCAATGGTAAAATTCTTCCACTTGAATCCAGTTTGAGCAACCCCTGATGCTCCATTTCCTAGTTGAACATCCTCAGATATTCCTTCCTCAGTAGAAGCACTTTCATTTGGATCCCCATTTTTTATTGCTTCCCATATGTTGGAATATGCCGGATCAGCTTGGCATTTCCCTTTTAAAGATTCAAGCAAGTTGGAAGTGAACTGAGTAAAACTCAATTCATTAATGATGGGCATTCTGTTGAGTGCATCAGCTACTATATTATACTTTCCTTTTCTATATCTTATTTCATAGTCGAACTCTTGGAGGAGTTCGGCCCATCTGGCTTTACGCCCATGTAAATCCGGTTGATCATTAAGCCACTTAATGCTTTCATGATCCGATAAAATCAAAAGTTTGGCACCATACAAATAGTGCCTCCATTTCTTCATTGCATGTACTATTGCATACATCTCCCTCTCATAAACAGAATAATTTTGTTTTGCACGATCTAATTTCTTGCTTTCAAAAGCAATTGGTCGACCTTCTTGTAATAAGACCGCGCCTATTGCCTTATCACTGGCATCAGCTTCAACCACAAATGGTTTATTGGGATCCACTATTAATAATACTGGAGCTGTAGCAATAGCTACCTTAAGTTTTTGAAAACTTTCATTTTGGTCTGTTCCCCAATTAAAACTTTTCCCTTTCCCTTTAAGTTGGTCTGTCATTGGAACAGCTATTTTGGCATAATCTTGAATGAATCTACGATAAAATCCAGATAAACCTAGGAAGATCTGCAGCTCTTCCAGGTTCCGTGGAGGTGGCCATTCAATAATTGCCCTTACTTTTTCTGGATCCATGTTGATTCCCTCTTTCGAGATTATATGTCCTAGATATTTGACCTCTTGTGCAAAGAATTCACATTTAGTTTTCTTCGCATAAAGGGAATGTGTTCTTAACAGTTGGAATACTAATAATAAGTGTTCCAAATGTTCTTCTCTTGATTTACTAAAGATCAAGATATCATCCAAAAAGACTACTACAAAATGTCCTAGATAGGGCCGTAAAACACTATTCATCAGCTTCATAAAGGTAGCTGGTGCATTAGTGAGACCAAAAGGCATCACCAAAAAATCATAATGCTCGTATCTAGTACGAAATGCCGTTTTGGAAATATCTTGTGCCTTAATTCTTATTTGGTGATAACCTGATCTTAAGTCTATCTTTGTGAAGAATTTTGCCCCTTGCAATTGATCAAAAAGATCTTCCATTCTGGGCATAGGAAATTTATTCTTCACCGTTATTTTATTAAGTGCTCTATAGTCAACACAAAGTCGCATAGAACCATCTTTTTTCTTTACCAATAAAATTAGTGAAGCCCAAGGTGAATTACTGGGTTGAATAAACCCTTTATCCAGGTAATCCTTAATTTGTCTCTCAACTTCTTGATGCTGTGTTTCACTTAACCTATATGGTGGTTTTGAAATTGGGTGTGTATCCTTATTTATATCAATTGGGTGATTTATTTCACCCCTATCTGGTGGAAGGCCACTTGGTAAATCAGAAGGAAACACATCTTTAAAATCATCTAGTAAACTGTTCAATTCATTATTAACATTCAATTCGCAAACATAGGAAAATTGTTGCTTTATATTACAGAAAGTAAAAATATTCTGTACAGGAAGAGACTATAGGATATATACCTCACAAACTTCCTTCTTTATCAGCTTCTGAACTTCAGTAGAACATAGCAAAGGATTATCAGATACTTCATGTTCACCTTGAATAACAAAAGTCTTACCATCCCTTTCAAATTCCAGTGTATTATGGTGATAGCTACGTTTTAAGGATGGTTCCAATCCCCATAGCCACTCCCTCCCTAGAGCAATATCAGCTCTTTCCATGTTCATTATTTGGAAATCAAGCTTATCTTTATATCCTTGAATCTCGATTTCCAAATTGGATACCATTGTATCCCATATTTTATTGTCTTGGCCTTGCATCATACGCGCAACATATTGATGCTCACTATTTTGTTGGGGAAGTTTCAATTTTTTGACAAGTGCATAATTTATAAAATTATGTGTGGCAGAGTCATCAATCATGACTCTAACCCGTTTTCCAGCTATCAATCCATGTACTCTAAGTAAATCATGTGGCCCAAAAGTAGGCTGCCACAAAGAAGTTGACATACAACACTTATGTTGTATATCCGTGTGCAAGACCTCTAAAGATTTATACTTTTCATGGCCCTTTAATTCTAAGGTCTGCACTACATGGATTTGTTTTTCTTTTCCGTTGCCCTTGTCCTTTCCTTTGTCTTCCCCCTTTTTCTTTTGAGGGCAATTCCAAGCAGCATGGTTAGGAGATAGGCAATTAAAACACAATTTTTGTTTTTTGGCCTTATCAAAGTCATCAGGACTTAGCTTTGGCCTTATATATGGTTTCTTTTCAAAAGGTTGTTTTTTACCTTTGAAAAATGGCATTTTTCTTTTAAATTTGCCCACAAATTTTGAGGTTTCTAATTCCTTAGACTTGGGCTCCATATCAGTGAGACTGGTGAGTGTACCTGGACGCGTACTATCTTCATAAATTAATGCAAATTTAATTGCCTCTTCAAGCGTCTTAGGTAAACTCCGTTTTACTTCCTTTTTACAGGCTTTATCCAGTCCCCTAATGAATCCTCTTGTTTTTTGGAATTCATCAATTCCTTCTAGTTTGAGGATTATCTCACGATATTCCTCCAGATATGCCAGTAGGGGCCGTCCCTTTTGTCTGACATAATCCCAATCTTCCCAATTTCTTTCCATTTCATTTTCAGGAAGAAATTCTTTTAAAAATACGGATTCAAATTGAGCCCAAGTTTCAGGTATTTTATTCGCCTCCTTTAAGGTTCGCCACCACTTATATGCTTTGGGCCCCAAAGTTAAACTGGCCTCCAGTGCTTGGAGATGTGGTGGGGTATTTTTCAATTTATGTAAATCTTCCAATTTTTGGAGGAAATTAAAGATTGTATCTTTATTCCTATCTTTTTCCTCCCCGTAAAATTGAGGTGGTTTCATATCCTTTAAAACCAGATTATCCCTCAATTTATGATAGGTTTGGGGTTCTTTAGAATCTCGAATGGTCGCATCTAAATCTTTCGATGAAGATGGGACATCTGAGATTTCTATCTTATTTTTGTCTTTTTCCAACAATAAAGTTAACTGAGATTTTATTTCAGTAAGTGTTTGAGTTAAAAATTCCATTTGAACCCCCTGAGTTTGCACACGAGCAGAAAGATCATCAAATTGCTCTCTCGTGGCAAAAAATTCTTCCCATTGTTCTTCTTGTATGTCTGGTTCATGGGGATCTACCATAGGTTGATCCCCGGAACTAGAACTTTCCATTATCCTTTCTTTCCCTTTTTCTGCCATTAATACACTGGAATTGGAAAGCAAAAATAAGAAATTTGCATACAAGATAAAATACTTCCCTGATTTTTAATGGCAGGCTGTGGCTTCAGTTATGTATGAAGGCTGTAACTTCAGTTGTGTATGAAATTTTTCTGCCTGTCTCACAGCAGTCGCAGTCCTATCCGTCTCAGGAGCAGTCCTATCCGTCAACAGCAATCTGATACTGGCGGCTCCCTTCTGATCTAGTTCTCGCGGATGCTGGCAGCTTCACATCTGATCTGGTTGGTCCTCACGAATGCTGGCGACTCCACGCCTGGTCCTCGCGGATGCTGGCGGCTCCACGTTTTTTATTTCTTTTCTTTTTTCTGCCCGTTTCTGCCCGTAACGTTTCTGCCGCGGGTCCCCGTAACGTTAGACCAATATTAGATGTCACTTATGTGACGTGGCGCTGCACTTCTAAAGTGACGAGTCGCTTCTCCGTTTTCTTCACGGCTCGTCGATTCTGACGCGACGGGACAGGGCAGAAGTGACGGCACGCGACGGGACAGGGCAGAAGTGACGGCACGCTTTCTCACGCGACGGGACAGGGCACTTCTGACTTCCGTCGACTGATGCTCACACGGCGTTACAAACTGACGACCTGACGGATTTCTTAATGATCAGAAACATAGGCTCTGATACCAATGTTAGATGACGGAGACAGATTTCTTAAAACTGATGGAAGCACGAGTGTCCTTCACCTCCCAGCCACGCCTAGATAAGTGCTGGCCCTCAAGCTTATCTCTTTGCCAGCCGTCAACTTGCTGGAGTCCTACTATTTCTGGACTCCCTTACTCTCTAGGCTCCCCTTAACCCCGTTCGGGCGCCCAAGAGCCCGGACGGTCATTCTCGTGCATGTTCCCCTAAATTTACCTTAATGTAACATTAAATATCCCTTTTAATATCACATTCCACACTTATGACCTTAATGTAACATTAAATATTACTTTTAATGTCACATTAATGTCACAGCTAGTATCCCCCAACACATTTCGGGCAGGACCTCCAGTTCTTGTAGTCTCTGCATGAGCCTGGCTCGTGGTACTGTGTCGAAGGCCTTGTGGAAGTCCACGAAGCAGCAGTATACCCACCTCCCGTGTGCCTTGCCCTCCTCTATAATGGCTCTAAGTGTGAGGATATGGTCAAGAGTTGAGTACCCCCCCTAAACCCTGGCTATCCAGTCGCTCGGTGCTGGTGTTACTCCGCCCACTTGCTCAACTCAAGGTCCAGGATGGATCCATAGAGCTTGGCCAGTATATGGCCAACCATGACTATTCGGTAGTTCGTGGGGGCCATGGGATCTCCAGCCTTCAGGATAGGTATTATGTGTTGGCCGACTAGTTGGCAGGGAAGTCCTCACATAAGGCTCTGTTGAACATGTGGGCTAGAAGGGGTGCAAGTATGTCCTGGGCATGGGTCAGGTGCTCTGCTACTAAGCCTTCATGGTCCTGGCCTCGGCCATTCTGTAGTCTGTCAATGGTGTCCTGAACCTGCTGCGTTCTAAAGAATATAGATGCTGCGGGTCTGCTCCCTGGTAGTCGGGGCAGCGGGGGCTGCTCAGGTATTTGGTAGAGTGAGGTCGCATATGCATGCCATGTGTTTGGGGAGGTAATGCGTGTCTGAGCACGGGCTCCTGGAATGCCTTCCACGCCTCCTTGCTGTCCTGTCCCAAGAATAGCTGGTAGAATTCGCGTTCCACTTTGGATAGGTAGGCCCGTTTCTTCCTTTGTACGAGGCAATGGAAGATCAGGCATGCCTGTTTGTGTGTGTACTCACCGTGCTTCGTCCTGTTGAAGACGAAGCCGGGTTTCCCTGCACTCTGCATCATACCAGCTATTCTGTGGGACATTCTTGTCCGGAGGGGAGGGATGGGGGGATGTGTGGGGGAAGTACTTGGCCGTCGAGGTGTGGAGTGTTCCCGCCAATTGTGCTGTGATCTCCTCCAAGGGTGAGTAGGGGTTCATTTCCTGTAGGCTCCAATAGAGGTGGTCGGAGTAAGCGCTTGCAGTTAACTTGGTGAAGTGGTACTTGGGGAATCTTGGGAGGATGCTTGCTGGGGGGGATTGGGTCATGTCTATAGGCGATGTCAAACTGCAGGTAGGCATGGTCAGCGGCCACTGTGAGCGGGCGGGGTGATATTTTGAAGGACTGGATGTTAGGGATAAGTGATAGGGGCCCGAGTACTGTGCTTGCGCCTAGTTTCTGTGTAGGTGCTCTTGGTGCCCCTCGTTTGTTGCAATTAGCCGCATGCTTTTGTGGGAAGCATGTGAGGGCGTTCGAGCCCGATCATCTGTCCAGCCCGTTGAGGATGGCTAATCTGTGCACGCCCCCTAGTGCCAGTAAATGGTCGCCATACTCGGTGCATTTAGCTGTATCTTGTGATGTACGGTTGAGCCCTATCTCCTCCGGTGCTATCTCTTTGTATATGTGGTCTTCTCTCTCAAAGAAGGGAGTCTGTCTCTATGCTGTGCGGGCATTGAAGTCTCCAGCCAACATGACATTCCCCAAGTTGGAGTAGTGCATGATGTCCTCGTACAGTGGTAGGTATGGTGACTGTCAGAAGTGGTGCAGCAATGGAAGCGTAAACATAAGTTGTAATAAACTGTTGAAACACAAGACAAAAGAGAAAGGGAAAGAAAGAACACAATACAAATGAGAACTCAGATGTATGCTCGGGAAATAAAATCCATATATCAGACACGAGACTGTCGTATACAAGAGTGAGTCACTGGCTGTGTGGGCACCGGCACCGGCTCCTCTCTCCACGGGACCTCCAGGTGGTGAATTGACCAACTGAGGAGGGGGAGCCCAGAATAAATAAGCACAAATAATGCCATAAAATATGTCAGGTTGGCCAACAATAAATGCCCAATATGACCATAAAATCATACAATAAAAAATGCCTAAATAATGTGCCCAAGCCTCTGCAGCTCAGACTCACATATGAGCTGATATATGTGCTAACACCCTCTCTCAGATCATGGGTGATTTGATACAATACAATGATACAATGAGAATGAATCTAAAACCGTACAAGCTGCTGCAAAAAATCAACAAATCAGTCAAAAACTGCCAAAAACAGCAAAAACGGCCTGAAGGTACAAGCGCCCAGCCAGGGAGGAGTTAGGAACACCAAAACATAAGCTGAATACTGCCACAAACAGGCTGGAAAACTGTTGCAGCAGCCTGAAAACTGAAAACGCAGGCAGCAGAGGCACTGTAGACAGCAGGTGATGGCAAATCTGCAAAAAACGCAGGTAAAACAGGTCGCCTGGATGGAACAGCAGTCACTTGATCAGCAAGGGTGAAAACATTCCATTCCATTGCTGCACCACCTCTGACAAACTCCCCCTTCTGTGGCATGTATGGGGAGTGTGCTGGGGGGAAGTAGCACACCGCTATGTAGATGTCTCGAGGGCGATCTGTGTGTATCCGTATCCACATGAACCGGGCCTCCTCATCTTTCCGCATGACTTGCACTATGGGATGTAACTCCTCCTTGTACAGCATTTCGACTCCTCCGGACCCTCGGGTCCCTCCTTTTGTTCAGGCTCTAAGGCGGCCTACTGTCTCCCATTTGTATCCCCTCACTTCGGTTAGGTGTGTGCCTGAGCTCTAGTGGGTTTTTGTGTATAGGATGATATCCTTGCCGATGAAGGTCTCTTGGAATAGTCCTGCATCTTTCTTCATAGCTTCGTTGCAGTTCCATACTGCAAACCTCAGGCGGGTCTCATAGGCCGTGCCTCGTCATTGGCATTTATCTGTGATGATGACCCAGCCGTCTCGGTATGCTGCCCATTTCCTTGCTTTGCGTGCTTCCAGGATTTGTGGCATGCATTCCTTACAGTGTGCCACTTGTGCAGGTGTGAGGTCATCCTCCAGATAGACCTTTTCCCCTTTTAGCGCTGTCCTTTTAGAGAGGAAGACTCATTGGGATTCCAGGTTGGCGAATTTGAGGATGAGAGGTCGGCTTTTGGTGAGATCTTTCCCTACGCGCCATGCGTTCTCCACTATTGTGGGGTCCTCAACTCCTAGCTTTTCACATATCTTCTTGGCGTCTGCCAGGGGGCTGTCTCCCTCCGTCCATCCTACCACCTGGATGTGGAGCGCTCTAAGTTTTCTCCTTTTCTCCTCCTCCAATGGTGCATTCACAAATTCCTCCCTCTTTGTTAGTTCCTTTTTCGCTACTTCAATCCACTTAGAGTTCTCTGCCACCTTTGCTCGTGCTTGTTTCACCATGTTTGCCCATGTGTTGAGCTTCTTTGTCATGTGTGTCTTCAGCTCATAGATCTCGGTTTGCACCTTTGTAGGTGTTGTTTCAGTAATTTCCCCTTCCTCCTTGAGGAGGTCAAGTTGGTTTCTGTAGTCATCAAACTCGTGCCTCAACTCTTCAATCACCCTATTTCTTTCTTGGAGGGATGTTTCAATGTCCCCCTTCCAAGAGGTGAAGTGTGCTATGATCTCCGTGCAGATTTCTTCTTCCATTCTTGCACTTTTGAGCTTATTTCCTCCTTGATTTGGTGTGCCGTTTCCGCGCACATTGCGGCCATGATTTCCTTTATGTTGCCGATGTCTTGGTCGTGCATCTTGCATACGTTTCGGAGGGCCTCCATGCTTTTCCTTGTGTGGTAGTTTGTCACCTTGTCGATGCTGCTCCAGATCGTTGAGTATTTTTCATTTTTCTCCCCTCTTGTGCGGTTGCTTGGCGACGGTGATGCTTTGCTCAAGCCCGTCCTATCGGTCCGCTCGTCTTGCCTAGTGTAACGTGTCCACCTGTTCCCTTTCAGGGCACGTCTTAGCAGTCCATCGGAAAGAGAGTCTAGAAAGCTCTGCCCGGCACTCCCATGGAATGTTATGGGGTTTGTGATCTAGGACTTTCCGTGTCTGCCATGTAGCGGAAGTATTCCGACCGTTCCTACTTAGGACCCGACCTAAATCAGGATTTCCCCTAATGGTCATTTTCCTAAACGGCAACTAGCGTCGAACCCCAAGAGAACTACTTTACGCAGAAATGCCAGGGCCGAAGCGGATTCACGTTGCACTTGGTTCAAGGAGAATGGGAAACGAGAGGGATGCAAGGCTCGGCCTCTCTGCCATAAGGCATAGTCCCATTCCGTTCCCCTAAAACAGCATAAACCGGGATTTTTGTAACCTAGACTCTAGGTTAGCGCCCTTGGTGTTCATTTCCTTTGGGAAGATCTCCTTTACTGTCCATTTTGATTGAGAAAAGTTCCCGCCCAACCTGGACCACCCATCCGTAGGACGGACCCATGGCCACATTCACCGTACTTTCCTCAAGGTTGCTTTAGTTGTCTAATTACCTACCACATTTAATTGGACGTGCATCAAGAAACTTTCTTAATTAGCCCGTTAGACACTGGTTCCTTCATGTAATCTTAGCACTTGACATAGAAAAGGAGTGTCAAACAAGTTCCTTTACAATAGGTTATCTTATTTATCTTTGGAATACATCCATAAAGTCTAGCCAGCAGGCTAATCCATAATCAGCCCGAAGGCTATCCATAATCCGTCCGAAGGCTATCCAGCAATCCACAGGGATTACTAATCCAAGATTCCGCCCGTAGACTAGTATGCGGGCCTCGAGTTCCAATCCCGAGTTACGTTGGTCTCTTGTGCAGGGCTCGGAAGGCAAGGGATTTACGGCCAGAGCCCCCCCTGGCACCCAAGCGTCCTCCTGCTCCAAGTAGTGCTCAACGGAGAGACCTCACGCGGCGGGTTCGGTCCACGTTCTCGGCGCGGCTAACAACCCCCTTGGTTAGGGTCAGACAGGCAGTCGGGGGTAACTGAAGCTGCCTCCCTCTTCAGGCCTTCAACCCGAAGCATTAAATATCTTTCCATCCTTTAGTTCCTTGAGCAAACAATGCAAACAGTGCTCCTAAACTGTTTGCATTGTTTGCTCAAGAAAACAATGCAAACAGTGCTTCTAAATTGTTACAAGAACAATCAATTCTAGTGGTTGTTTATTTGGCCAACTGCTAAGGAGTGAATCCTTCTCTCCGAATGCATCCAGCATTCGATCCGGGATCAATTGCGACTTGGCAAGATCCCCAAGGGTTTGTTGTTAACCCTTTTGTCCTTGGGTTAGGGTCATACCCTGTTAACCCAATTTAACCAATACCTTAGGTTTCATACATTAACAATAAATCGTGGTGACCATGTCGCTCTAAATTATCAACTGATCCTTTGCTTCCAAGCACATACCTAATTTCCCTTAACTTGGAAAATTTTTCCCAAGAAAGGTGTTATAACAGGATGACTACTCATCCTCTTGCAAGTTAAACTTGCGCAAGAACCTGCCAACCTCATTCCAAGGAATAAGCTAGACTTAAAGTCTAGATTGGCTTTGCTCAAAGGCACCGCTTGTGGTCAGAAGCGGAACCGTGAAGACATAGCTGTGAAGAAATGCTCTAAACGCAAAAAGCACAAAACCAATCGTACGACAAAGCACAGATTGATAAACATAGAACACAGTTAGGGTTAGGGTCAAGGTAGCTCAAAGACAGTGAAAACAATGAATAATGAAGTGAATGAATAATGAATGTACAGTGCTCATGCAGCAAAGACACTATGTAGTGAATAGTGAACCTCGCCTGAAACTTGCAAAAACGAGATTGAGGGAGAGTAGTGGGCTGCATGCATACTTATAGAAAGTTTGGGGCACCCAAATCTGGGTTTTGCATGTGGGACATAGTAACTCTCTAGCATCACGTTTCTTTTTAAAATAAGAAGGTTTCTTCATTAATTAAGTGTGTTTTGGGGCTATTTAAGTCAGGCAAATGCATTTTTAGCTCAACAATGGTATCTTAGGGAGACAATCATGGTTCACCGAACACCCTTTGGAGGGACTGTTGTGGCTGCCCAAACACTGGTGTGTCTGACAGCTTCTTTGTTTGCACCCTAGGTCCAATTTCTGTCCGCCTTCAATCTAGACTTTGCTTGGTGCTGCTTGGAATATATTGTGGTGGGATTAGGCTGCCAGTATCAATTCCAGTAGGAGTTAGACTCCTTGCGAGCAGAGGTGGCCGTAGTCTGTCAGGAAAATGTCTCTCTGCGTGCTCAGGTGCACCAGTAGTGGAGGGCGAAATCGTGCGAGTAGTGACATTGACTTTTGGCATGTTAGACAGCACAACTAGATTTTGTAGATTCCATTCGTGATTGCCTGCATGTCGATGTTGAGGCCATTTTTTTGCATGCCTAGCTCGATGGGTTGGAGAATGAGAATAGGGCGACAATATTGTCCTTGGAGTCTCTCAAAGACTTACAACTTGCTTTCAGCAGCAAGTGCGGGAGGATTGGGAGGAAGCAGTGTACAGATTTCGGATGGCTTTGCAGGATCCTTGCATGCAGCTGCCTCCTCTTCCCTATGATGATGACATTCCAAATGCAGATGCTCAGTTGCAATGTGCTCATCCCTTGGAGCTTGCTTCAAGATCACTTCTGGCCCCTGCCCAGACTTCGATGTAAAGAAATACCTAACACAAAAACACAAATAACAATCGTATGACAAAGCAGACTGATAAAAGAACACAGTTAGGGTAAGGGTGACTCAGAGACAATGAACACAGTGAATAAATGAAATGATATGACTACTGAATATACAATGCTCATACAGTAAACACACTATGCAGTGAATGAATATTGAACCTCGAACTCTTGTATCTCAAGGATCAGGGCAGGGGAAATGATCTGGAGAGTGTGTCGTACTCCGAATAGATCCTGAATCTCAGCAAGGCAGTCTCCAGATGTCGAACATCAGCAAACGCAACCAAGGAAGGTTGGATCTGATGCAGACGATAGTGCAAGAAAGAAAGAAAGATATATTAACGTCTACATAAGGCCAATGTGGCCTATGAGACAAAATCCAGAGTACATCCATGTCTAATGTCATCTCATCAGTAAGGTAAAGATAACATTACAAATAAGTGGGTGGCCTATGAAACAATACTGAAAATATACTGAAAATAACTTTAGGATGGGACTATACTAGGGTTGAACCATGTGCAGTGTTGTTTCATCGATAGAAAAGAAAAGGAAGGGAAAGGAGAACTAGATCTGATAGAGCCATGTACAAAAGTGTGGTGGAGACTATGGGTTGTAGCTGATCTCAAGATTTGCACATGATCTCAGCTATGATGCGGTCCCTAGCTACTTCACTGATATGCCTGGTGGTGAGTCTTCGGTATCTTGTGATAATGGCTCTAATCCAACTGTGGTGTGGCCTCCTCGGACGTGGTCTTGGTAGATAGGGTCGTCGTGCTCGACGAGGGAAATGGCTCTATCCAATGTGACTCCACGGCGTGGCTTGTAAGGTGTTTGGCGGGGTGGCTCTGTCTCTGCTAGGCTGGTAGTGTCAGTAGGGTTGGCTCTGTAGAAAAGGTCTGTCACTGCTCTCTGTGTGTCCTTCTGGATGAGCTGGCCTGCTATCTCGTAGTAGTGCAGTTCGGTTCCTCTTGAGCTCCAGGAGGAAAAGACCTAGGCATCTCTGGTCCTCATACTCCATGACACGACGAAGAGGTCCAAATCCATCACGGAAGAGGCAATGGTACCGTCCTCGTATGTCATAGTATACTGTGTATCTGCATATGTAGTGCTCCTTTGTCTCAGGCTCTCGACCACAAAGTTGGCAAGGTCTATCCTCTGCTAGGGTATTAGTCCATCTGCCTGTCTCTGTCCGAAGCCTATGTGAGGAGGTGCAAATCTATTTGATAGCAACCCGTACGCTATGGGAGAGATGGGTGTCCATATATGTTGGCCGAATAGTGAAACCATCATCAGAGAGACACAAGAAATGACTTTCTGTAGAACTCCATCCTCGATCCTAGAGGGAGTGGTGGATGGATCCATGTCCTTGCTGTCTCAATCCTCAAGATATCAGCTCTGATCACTTGGTTCCAACTCTGATCGGCTGAGAGAAAGTGTAGGGCAGTCAATGCTATAATCCAAAGGTGGAAGATGCGGTCAATATCCAAACCATGTAGGCTCATCCAAATAGCCATCTGTGAAAACCAACAGTTCTTCTTGCCTCCTGTTGCTAGTTGTCTAGATGAGGTTAGTGCCAATCTAGAGTATCTATGGCGTGGAAGTTTCCATGGTCTGTGCCAAAAGGTCACTGCCTTGAAGAGTGCCTCCGTAACTATAGGTGTTGCCCCTAGCTCTGCTTTGACAATGGGATGTGGGGTGGAGGGCTTACTCCTAATCATGTATGCTATCATCATGATCAATGGCCTTTCCATGCTATCCCAACCATCATAATAATCCCTCTCTACTCCAATCTGATCAATGAGTGGGCTAAGACGCCTGTGGTATAAGCTGTAACCCCATACCTCTTCTCCATATAGTAATGTAGGTGTGACTAGGGTGTCAAATAACCAGAGTTTGGTGTGGGGCTCCTGGAATTGTATGTGAGCACATTGACTCTCAAGTGCCCCTAGTGCTGTGTATCCACGTGCCAGACGTGCCTCTGATGCCCCTCTCAACAAAAAACGTGGGCCAGAGAAGGTGACTCCCAAATAGACATATTCCCTCACATGCTCCAATATGTCTCCCCCAAATGTGAACTGGTACATAGATCTAGTCACCCATGTTGCTGAAGTATTGAAAACCATGGTTTTGGTCTTCCCAAGGTTCACTGTGAGGTCTTTATCTCTACAGAAGATATGCAAAGCGCCTAGATGGCACTGCAATCCCTCCGGTGAATTTGAAATGAGAACAATATCATCTGCATACAGTAATATTGGTATCAGCACCCCTGCCAGGCTGGCTCCAACTCCTCCTCAGTCTATGTAATCAGACACTTCGTCTATGTATAGACCAATTAATGTGGGTGAAAGTGGACATTCTTGTTTCACTCCTATGGTACTGTCAATCCTCTTTGATAGCCCCCCAGTGCTTGTACATGACCTGTCACTGCCTCATATAATGCATAGATACCCCATCGTATACCCTTTGGTACTCCAATGTCTTGCAATCTCTGCATGATGCGTGTACGAGGCACTGTATCAAAAGCTTTACGAAAGTCTACAAAGCAACAATAGATCCTCTTGTCTCGAGCTCGTCGATCCTCCTCAATAATGGCTCTAAGTGTGAGAATATGGTCCAGTGTGGTATATCCTCATCTGAAACCTGCCTGTCCTTGTGCTCTCTTGCCTTGCATTTCAGCCCACTCATTGAGTTCATGCTCCAATATAGATCCATATATCTTGGCCAAAGTATGACCGATCATGATAGTCCTGTAGTTGCTAGGAATCAGGGGATCACCACTTTTAAATAGTGGGATTATAGTATTGTTTGACCAACTCATAGAGAAACCTTCACATACTGCTCAATTGAACATATGTGCTAATATGGGTGCTAATATGTCACAAGCATGTGAGAAATGTTCTGTTACTAGTCCATCCTCATCCTGTGCCCTCCCATTTTGTAATCTATAAATTGCATCCCTAACCATTTTCCATGTGAAGAAAGACCACTGTGTTGGCCTGCAAGCTTGTGGGGGCTGCATAGGTGGCTGTCCTGGCAGGTCATACAACTGCCTCCCATAGTCAAGCCAAGCATCTGGTGATGTAATCTGTATGGGGGGCTGTCTTTCATGAAACATCTTCCATGCGCTCTTGTTATCCCACCCCAAAAATAGCTGATATATCTCTGCTTCTGTTTTTTCTAAGTAGTCTCGTTTCTTGTTCCACACAAGGCATTTGAAGAACGCCTTTGCTTGGCGATGTGTTTGAGTGTCTAGCTCCACTTCTCTCTGTAGCTCCACAACACAACAACCCAACTACAAAGTAAAAATGTGAATTATGTGTGCATAAATCAAACGAAACCCAAATGCCATGCAATCGTCTCATGACCCACCCCATACATTCTCTACCACATAATCTTGCAAACCTAAAGCTTGCTGGAATTGCCATCAATCAAGCAATGTGGCCTATTATTGCCCAAAGCAACAAGTTAATGCTAATGACCCTCAACACACTAGATTCATGTGTCACGAATGTCCATAACATGCAATATCCAATAATAGATTCTCTATACCTATTGACCCTAATATTTCTACTCACATGGAAAATGCTATTACCATTGACTCCAAAGACGATGAGCTAATTCCACCTACCTACCTTAATGTCAAAATAGGGGTGAGCTCGGGTGACTACACTCATCATCATACCAACTATTTTGGGGAGCAGTAGATCGTGTGGGTCTACATCGGGGCAAGGTGTGTGGGAATGTATACATGGCTGATCCATGTATGGCCTCTGCTAAATCCCTTGTACATTCTTCCAACGATCTACTCAAGTCTAATGTATGTAAACTGGTCTACAGAGAACCACTGTAGATATGTGAGGTGTCTTCTGTAAAGAAGTATTTGGGATGTCTAGGGAGGCATGGTGTTTCATGTTTCATATGTACACAAGAGAGCATGAATGTCAAAATAGTATGATCTGTTGCTATGCCAATTGGTCTCTTAGATATCTTAAAGTTTTGGATGTCTGGTATCAATGCTGGTGAGCCCATCAAGTAGTCCACAGTACTTGCCCCTCCTTTGTGATTCCAACATGTCAAATTGTCAAATCCTGCCATTGTGGCAGACCATTAAATATGGCTAGTCTATGTGCACTTCCCAAAGTCAATAGGTGTGTCCCATAGGTACTCACTTCTTTATCTTGGACTCTCCTGCGTAGTCCTATTTCATCCATGTCGATCTCTTTGAACATGGCATTATCATGCATATGAAAGTTATTGTGTCTATCTCCAGTGCGAGCATTTAAATCTCCTACTAATAATATGTCCCCAATGCTAGCATATCTCATGATATCCTCATAAAGTACATAAAAGGGAGATCCATCTCATGTGGCATAGGTAGAATTTGTAGGAGGGAAGTAGCATATTGTGATGAATATATCCCGTGGTCTTCCTGTATGTATCCTAATCCATAAATATCATGCATCATCATCTCTTTTCATTACTTGCACTATCCCTTTGAGGTCTTCTCGGTATAGTATGGCCACACCTCCAGAACCCCTAGTGCTTCCTGGTTTTCTAGCTGTTGGACGAAATGCACTTAACCACTTGTATCCCTGCACGTCTGGTAGTCGGATACCTTTACATTGGTGTGTTTCTGTGTACATTGCTATATCTATGTTTCGGAAGCTATCTTCAAAGTAACCAGCATCCAAGCGTAGAGCTCCATTACAATTCCATATTGACATCCGAAGTGTCTCATAGGCCTCGTACCGTCATGAAGTCCTTTTGTCAGTGATGATGACTCGTCCAATCCCTATTAACAGCCCACTTTCCCTCTTTACGAGCCTCCAATACCTTGGGCATGTGTTCTCTGCGATGCGCTATTTGTGTTGGGGTAAGGTCCTCATCCAAATAGATCTTCTCACCCTTGAGGGCTCTCCTCTTGGAGAGGAAGGCTTTTTTTTCTCTATGTCCCCAAAGCGACGGAAGCTCTTGTCACTCGCGCCAATCATGTCAGCATCCCCGTCAGTATTTCGTCAGTGATCACGATAGGTCAGGTGATCCCGTCACAGCATCCCCGTTAGCGATCACGATAGCTCAGGTGATCCCGTCACAGCATCCCCGTCAGCAATCACAGTGTCACACTAGAGTTACGGCAGGCCCGTCACGTCACTCCAGGCCCGTCCCGTTACGCACACTAGTGTCACACCAGAGTGACGCCCGTCACTTTACGCACGCCAGAGTGACGCGCATCACGTCACGCACGCTAGAGTGACGCCTGTCACGTCATGCCAAACAGACGAGAGAGAGAGAGAGAGAGAGAGAGAGAGAGAGAGAGAGAGAGAGAGAGAGAGAGAGAGAGAGAGAATATGGCCTATGAGACCAAAGCAGTACATACAATGATGGTGTGTTTCTCATCTAGAACGAGAAAAAAGATGAAAAACATGCCTATAAGACTGAAAAGGAAATGAAATAGTGTCCCATAAAAGGGAAACATGTCAGTGATCTGAAAGTGAGAGTAGAGAAGGGAAAACTCTCCATCAATGATATGTCTGTTCTCTAGGGAGGTGTATCTCTGCATAGCTAAGGCGTCTTGGCATCTGTCTCCTGTGGCGCTCAATGATGGCTTTAATTTGTCTGTGGTGTGGATGTCTAGGCCTTCGTCCGGGTGGACGTGAGCGCCTAGACCGGCTAAGTGCCACTGCTCTATCCAAAGGGACACCTACAGAAGATGAGGTCCAATGATGATGTACTCCTGTAGGCTGTGTGGCAGTAGTAGTGGTATCTGCCATACTCTGTCGTGTATCCATGAAAAAGTTAGTGACTGCTCTCTGTCTATGTGAGCCGAGCTGTGGGGGCCTCCTACTCCGTAGAATTGTTGCTCTGCGCCTCTGGAGCTCCAAGAGGAAAAATCCCAAGCATCTCTGATCCTCATACTGCATGATCTGTCTCAGGGGTCCAAAACCCTCTCGAAACAGACAGTGGTATCTACCTCGTATATCGTAATATACAGTGCATCGGCAGATGTAGTGTTCCTCTGTCTCTGGCTCTCTGTCGCATAGTGGGCATATGCGTTCTTCTGTCTGTATACCCTCCCATCTGCCTGTCTCAATCCTCAGGTGGTGGGATGAGGTGCGGATCTGACCAATAGCTGTGCGTAGTCCATGAGGCAGCTGTGTGTCCATGTAATTGGGTCGGGTGATGAAACCATCCTCAGATACCTGGAGGAAGTGGGTCTGGTAGTGTGCCATCCTCGTGCCATGGGGCGAGGGGGGTCGGATCCAGGTCTTCTCCGTATCTAACTTCAGTATGTCTGCTTTGATCACATGGTTTAGCTCTGATCGGCTTAGGTCAAGTGTAGGGCAATCCAGGCTATAGTCAAAGGGGGGTAGTCTGTCAATCTGCAGACCATGTAGATGCATCCATGTACTCATCTACCAACAGTGTTTGTCACCGTCTGCTGCTAGTTGTCTAGAAGAGGCCAGGGCTAGCCGTGGGTATCTATCTTGGGGGAGCTCCCATAGTCTATGTATGAAAGTCACTGCCTGAACCAAGGCCTCAGCCACCATGGGTGATGCCCCCAACTCAGCTCTGATAATCTCATGTGGGGTCGAGCTCTTCGCTCGTATCATGCGTGAGATCATCATGACCAGTGGTCTTTCCATATGCTCCCATCCATCATAGTATTCCTTCTCTGGTCCATCCTGGTCTCCCAAAGGCTGTCTCCTCGTGTGAAACAGACTCGGACCCCAAATAGCTGCCCCATATAGGAGTGTGGGTGTAACCAAGGTGTCAAAAAGCCACAGTTTGGTGCGCGGCTCATGAAATTGTATGTGAGCACATTGCCTCTCCAATTCCCCTAAGGCTGCATATGCTTTTGCTAAACGAGCCTCTGATGTCTCTCTCCAAGAGAACTGTGGTCCCTTCAATGTGACCCCCAAATAAACATACTGCCTAACCATCTCCACTGGCTCTCCGTCAAAAGTAAACTGGTGCTCAGCTCTTGTCACCCAAGCAGCTGAAGTGTTAAATACCATAACTTTAGTTTTCCCAAGGTTCACCTTAAGATCTCTATCTCTGCAAAAAGCTGATAATGCATCCAAGTGTCTATTTAGTCCCTCAGGTGAGTCAGATATAAGTACAATATCATCGGCATAAAGCAGTAATGGTATCAGCACTCCAGCTAGGCTGGCTCCGGCCCCACCTGTCCTATCCACATATTCTGAAATTTCATCTATATACAGCCCAAAAAGTGTCGGTGAAAGTGGACAGCCTTGTTTCACCCCAATGGTGCTATTGACTGTATCTGAGATGCCCTCAGGTGTTCGTACTCTGCCTGTCACTGTCTCATATAGGGCATAGATACTCCACTGTATCTCTACGGGCACATCAATGTTTTGCATTCTTTTCATGAGTCTAGCACGTGGCACTGTGTCAAAGGCCTTGCGAAAGTCCACAAAACAGCAATAGATCTTTTTCTTGAATGCCTTGCCTTCTTCAATGATTGCCCTCAACGTAAAGATATGGTCTAGAGTTGTATATCCCCTCCTGAAGCCAGCCTGGCCTTTTGACCTCAGGCCATGCATCTCGGCCCATTCACTCAACGCTTGTTCCACGATAGAGCCATATATCTTGGCCAGCATATGTCCAATCATGATAGTTCGGTAGTTACTAGGTAGCGCGGGGTCTCCACTCTTAAAGAGCGGCACAATAATATGGTCTGACCAACAGGTTGGAAATCCCTCACAAACTGCCCTATTAAAGATGTGAGCCAGCGTTGGTGCCAGAATATCACAGGCATGCGTGAAGTGTTCAGCCACTAAACCCTCATGGTCTTGGGCTCTTCCATTTTTCAGCTTCCATATGGCATTCCTCACTTTTTTTTCTGTGAAAAATCTGCAATTTGCTGGTCTTGAGGTTGAGGGGAGTGGCATAGGCTCTTGGCCAGGGATATCATAGAGTGTGCAAGCATATCCATGCCAATCATCCGGTCTAGTAATTTGTAGGGGTGGCTGGCTCTCATGCATCTTTTTCCATGCTCTCTTGCTGTCCTGCCCCAAGAACATGGAATACATTTCTGTTTCTAGTCTGCTCAGGTATTCCTGCTTCTTTTTGCGTACCAACCGTCTGAAGAGTGTTCGAGCATGCTTATGGGTGCATATACCAAGTGCCAGCTCTCGCTGAAAACGTGCTCGTGTCTCTCTGCACTCATCATCATACCAGCCATTCTGTGGAGCATTACCTCGTGGAGGTTTATCTGACGGTGTAGTGTGTGGGAAAGCGTATGCTGCTGAAGTGTGTATTATCTCGGCCAACTGTCCTGTAAACTCATCCAGAGAGGCCTGTGTGTCTAGCTCCCTCAATGCATCTCGCACAGTAATGCTGTATATGTGTGAGGTCGCTTCCACAAAATCATAGCGTGGTAAGTTTGGTATATGTGACTGTGCTTCATGTATATGCCCATATTGCATTGTGAAAGCTAGAATAGCATGGTCTGCTACTAATCCAATTGGTCTGTCCGAGATTTCAAAACTTTTTATGTCAGGTAGCAAGTTGGGTGATCCAATCAAATAGTCCACTGTGCTTGACCCCTTCTTGTTATTCCAACATGTGAAGCCATTAGATCTTGGCCACTGTGGTAGCCCGTTAAGGATGGCCAAACCATGTGCGCTTCCCAGTGCCAGTAGGTGTGTTCCATATTCTGTTATCTCTCTATCTTGGGCTGATCTAACTAATCCCACTTCATCTAATGCAATATCTCTGAACATCTCATCACTAGTGTCAAAGAAAGCAGATTGGTTGTTTCCTGTGCGTGCATTAAAGTCTCGTGCTAGTAGAACATCCCCAATTCTCATGTATCCCATTATGTCCTCATATAGTGGTGTATACGGGGATGCCTCTTTAGGGGCAAACTTAGAGTATGCAGGGGGAAAATAGCATATGGCAATATACATGTCGCGAGTTCTGCTTGTACGTAACCTGATCCACATGTATCTTGCCTCTACATCTCTATGTACCACTTGGACTGTATCTCGGAGCTCTTCTCTAAATAGAATTGCCACACCTCCTGATCCCCTCGTCCCTCCAGGCCGTCTAGGCTGAGGGCGATATACACTTTCCCATCTATATCCATATACATCAGGTAAACGACTGTCTTTACATTGATGTGTCTCAGTATACATAGCAATGTCTATACCTTTGAAAGTATCCTCAAAATAACCTACATCTGTCTTAAGGGAGCCATTGCAATTCCACAGTGTGAACTTCAGGGTCTCATAGGCCGCGCACCGTCATGCCGTCCTTTTCTCTGTGATGATGACTCTTCCATCTCTGTATACAGCCCATTTACCTGCTTTCCGTGCCTCTAGAACACGTGGCATATTTTCCCTCCTGTGGGCTAACTGGGCTGGGGTGAGGTCTTCATCTAGGTAGATCTTTTCTCCTTTGAGAGCGATCCTCTTAGAGAGGAAGGCTCTCTTCTTTTCCAGGTCTCCAAACTTCAAGATGAGGACTTTTGTTTTTGTGTCAGCCTTCCCGACTCGCCAAGCCCCAATGATGGGTATATTTGTAGCTCCAATTTTGGTGGCAAGAGCTGTAGCATCTTCAATTGGGGAGCTTTTCTCGTCTAGTCCAACCACTCTTACGTGGAGTGCGCGTACCCGCCTTTTTGCCTCTTCTTCCAAGGTGGCATTCATGACTTCCACTTTGTTGCCATGCATTCCTTTGTTCTTTTTTGCCACATCTATCCATTCTGCATTTTCTTTGACGGTATTCTCAACATTCTCCATTTTCTTTTGGGTGCCTTCCACCACACTTGCATAGGTGTGCATGTCCTTTTTTAAAACATCCATTTCTTTTTGTAGTTCCGATGTGGTTTGTGGTTCCTTTTGTGTGTCCAGTTTCTTTTTGCATTCGTCTAGTTCTTCTTGTAGATTAGAGATCAATGAGTCTTTCTCTGCCATGCGTGCATCCAAAGTTTGTTGCATCTCCTTTTTTAGTTCTTCCATCATTTCAGCTCGAACCTGCTCTTGTATGTCCTTTTCCATTTCCTTCCTCATGGTACGTATTTCAGCACGGAGTATGGTCAACATCTCCTCATATAGTGTTTCATTAATTTTGCGGGATGTCTTCCCATATCTACTCGACCCTGGAGAGACATTCCAATCTCGGGTTTTACGCCCATAGGTTTTGTATCTCGTGTTCTTTGGCGGTGTATGAAACATTGTCTCCATATATATATATATATATATATAGAGAGAGAGAGAGAGAGAGAGAGAGAGAGAGAGGAGAGAAGTCTTGCCAATGCCAGTCTTGGGAGCTCAAGGAGTTAAGACCTCCAAGCTTTTGGAGAGTGGTGTAAAATTGCAAAAAGAATTGTTATCAAGTTTGTGTTATTACATGGGACATCTTCCTGGTACATTCCTGCTCACGACAGGTCCGCCTCACGTCAAAGAGGTGTTTGCCGCACGATAGGTCTGCCTCACGTCAGAGGAATACTGCTCACGACAGGTCCGCCTCACGTCAAAGAGGTGTTTGCCGCACGATAGGTCTGCCTCACGTCAGAGGAATATTGTCTCACAATAGGTCTAGCATCACGACCGGTCCCTCCCGACAGGTTTGACACCACGACAAGTCGGACATAACGCCAAGTACGTCGCGTCAGGTCCTCACGACAGGTGTGACATCACGCCAGGTACGTTGAGTCAGGTCCTCACGAGAGAGAGAGAGAGAGAGAGAGAGAGAGAGGAGTTTCTCGAGAGACGCGATGCTGCTCCCGCTCCGTGCCGCCCTGCCATCGCTAGGTTTGGCGTGTCCTGTGGTCGCGTTCACCTGCGCCGCCGCCGCCTGAAACCCTACCTGTCGGCACCCCGCGTTCGCCTCAGGCTCCTCGTCGTTCCTATTCGCCAGGCGTTCGCGTGTCATCGTCACCATCGCGGGCTGCATCGCTGCCTACCTCGGCCAGTCGCGTCTGCGCCCTGCGCTGCCGGCGGCCTCCCTGGTGTCATCTTCCGGCTGTCCTGCTCCTGGAGCCGTCGGGAGCAGTCGCCCTGCTCCTGGAGCCGCCAGCGTCTTCTGTTCCGGCCGCCCTGTCCACGCCCAGATGCCCGGTCACTGACGCCCTATTCATGGTAGCATCCTCCTGACGCCCTGTTCCCGGACACTGCTGACGGACCCCTGCCCGGCATCCCAGCCTGTCCCGTCCTGCTGTGGAGACTGCCCGGCCTGTGTTTCGCCTGTCTGCCCCTGCACGGAGACAGGTAAACCTCAGTTTTCATTAGCTCTCCTTGCTGAGTACACCCCTGGACAGCGCCTCTGTACAGAAAAAAGGGAAAGTGAGAGAGCCGGCAAAATAGAGGGTCAGTCCTCCTTCGACATCAAATCATCATATACAATGGCTGGTTTGGATCTGGACTTCATAGATCAAACAGTGGCAGCACTGGGCCCGGATTCTAATGCGGAGGAACCTGAGGATATGGTTCCGTGCAACGAAGAGATGCCCCCTGGTCCCGACATCCAGCCTGCGGGTAAACGTACCAAGCATGCTTCGGAAGAGATAGGCGTTTCTCAGGATCGGTCCTATGCCCAGGTTGCTTCGGATTCGGTGGACTCTCAGGAAGTGGACTGGGAACACTTGCTGGAATTCGCAAACACTTTGCTTGGCGATTATGTTCAACATAATCAGGAAGCCTTTTCTGACTCTGCACTTGACGATGTGCTGGACGCCACCGTGGACCCAAAAACTGTCCTACGCTCCTTTTCGGTCTTTTATGATCGCGCTGTGATACTTTTCTTCACTGGTCGAATCCCGTTGCTTTCCCGTATTCGCTAGTGGTTGCAACATCTGCTACAAGGAGACTGTGTTGAAGAGATTTTTGTTGGCTCCCGGGGTTTTTTTGAGGTCCTGTTGAAATCAGAGACGCACCGTGCTGCTCTCCTGTCTAAACTGCCTTTGTTTTTTGAACGCCGGTTGGTTCATGTGGTTCCATGGCGTCCAATGGCAGATTTTCAGCGTCTGCTGCAAAGTGAATGCCCGGTATGGTTCGAGGTGGAAAACTGTCCGGCGGTTTATTGGCCGCTATTGAAGGATGCTATGGCCATTGTGGGCACTGTTCTGGTCTCTCCCAGTCTCCGGGCTGTGAATCGCAACCGCTTGTGTATGCTATGGGACACTGCAAGAAAAAGGCCTGCCTGGTTACGCCTCAATTGCCCTGGCATGCACCCATTACACTTTCGTTTGAAATGGGGCAATTTTGCAGGGCATTGCTTCTCCTGTGGACAGTTGGGGCACTTTATGGCCGAGTGCCCGGAACAGCAACACACTTCCCATGATGGCCATGCTGTGCCGCCCATGGAGGAGATGGTGTGTGATGCCCCATCGCTGGATGCTACCCATCAGCCCCAAGCTTTGGCCAAAGACAAACAACAGGTTGCGGGTCTGGATTCTAGCGCCACTAATTGGGTGGAAGTACGTGCAAAAAAAGGCAACAGGGTTGTTGCGGCCATGGAGAACAATGTGCCTACTACATCACAAGATTCCATGCGTACATACATGCGAAGGAAGGAAATGCAGTCTTCTGAGCGCTCGGCTCCTGCTATGGTTTCCTCTGCCCCCCGTCATCAGCCCGCCAGGAAAATGTCTTCGGATCGTTCAAAGGGTCCCTCTGCTAAGCTGGCATTTGATACCAGAGGTAATGTCATTACCCCGTGGGACCGTCGTTATCCCCGTTCCATCCCAAAGCCAGCAGATATGCTGTCTACTTCCAAATCTGGTCCGCAGAACTCTTTTGCAGTGTTGGCAGATTTCTTGGACGAGGGAGTCCTGGACATTCTCGCTGACAAAGTCAAATCGAGGCAAGCAGTGCCTCATACCTGATTTTGTTTTGAGTATACATGAAAATCGCCACGTGGAATGTGCGTGGAATTTGTTCTCGACACAAGCAACATGCTATGTGGACTGTGTTGCATGAAAATCAGTGGGATGTCCTGTGCGCTGTTGAGCACAAGAGTCATGATGAAGCCGGAAAAGTGGTAGATTGCCATGGCTTTAGATTGTTTTATGCTGGGTCACAGGCCATGCATTATTCGGGTGTGCTCATGATTGTCCATGACAAATATCAGCCTGTTCTGATTAAAAATGATGTTCAGGGCCGTTTTTTGGTGATTGAAATTATATTCGAAGGGGAAATCTTATGGCTACTTGGCCTCTATGCTCCGAATGATTCCTTATCTCGTCGGGCGCTTTGGCAAACTTTGCAGGCCTCCTTGTCACTTGGCAGACGGGGCTTCTTCATGGGGGATTTCAATATGTGTGTGGATTCCTCCCAGTCCACATCGGAGCATTCGGTGATGGATACGCCGGAAAGTCGTATGTGGCAGGCGCTGGCTCTTGACGTCCTCAAGCAAGATCTCTGGTCCTGGCTACACCCGTCCTCTACAGGGTTTACTTTCCATTCTGCCCAGTATGCAACAACATGGTTGAGATTGGATCGTATATATATCATGCAGAATGATGATTTTCTTCCTGAGCTGCTCGAAATAAAAGTATTGCAGCAATATGCCCTGTCAGACCATTTCCCTCTGCAGCTTGAGCTGCTTGCACAACCCATTGCCCCGTTCCAGCAATTTCTGGAGAGATTCCCTTTGCGTTTCAATTCGTCTTACCTGAAGCATGCCATCTTTTCAGGGCTATATGCAGCAATTGATTGACAGATTTCTCTTCGACTTCTCTTCTCAAGGCACTGCGTCATTCGAACGATTGATCTCTAATGTGCAGCGGGTTGCTCGGCAGTATGGGATCCACCATGCCTCTCTTTGTCGGCAGCGTCGCAAGGCAGCCGAGGACATGCTGGCTTTGGTTCGTTCTCTGCTGGTGGACACTCCGGATGATGCATTCCTGCTCGCACTGGCCATGCGAGTGGCGGATCTTATTAAAGAATTCCAATTGAAATCATATCAGCAGGCCAAACTGCAACATCTGACAGAGACGTTGCAAGATAATGCATGTCAAACCCATAAGTTCTTTCGGGCTCTTCACGCCTCTCCTGCTAGGGAGAATATGACCAGACTTGAGGATGCAGAAGGTCACCTTATCATGGATCCGCAGACTATTGTGTAGATGTGTAGGAATTATTTCCGTGACCTTCTCGGCACCACTTCTCCACCTTCAGATCAAATCACTCAGGCCCGTTCGGATTTTTATGACCTGGTCCGCAATCAGCTACCGCAGGACATGCAAGCTATTATGGAGTCCGATATTTGTGAGGTAGAGGTTATGGACGTCTTGTTACATTTGCCCAAGGATAAAAGCCCGGGTTGGGATGGTCTCACCAATGAGTTCTTTGAAGCTTTTGCTACCCAACTGGCGAAACCATTGCAGGCCTTGTTTCAGCAGGTGTGGCAAACCGGGATCATGCCTTCCTCATGGAAAGAAGGCCTTATTAAACTGCTTCCAAAAGTTCCTTCGCCATCTAGGTTGACACAGTGGCGCCCCATTTCCTTGATGGGTTCAATGTACAAAATCTTTTTCAAAATAATGGCGAATCGGCTTCATAAGCATCTCCCGGCCATTGTGCATCCTCTACAGTATGGTTTCATTAAGGGCCGAAATATTCTGCACAATGTATTGAATGCTCAACTAGCTATTGATTATGCAAGGCATTCTAACCAGGAGGTAGTACTGATTCAATTGGACCTGGAAAAGGCTTTTGACTATCTGGATTGGTCTTTCGTCGCTGAACTTATGTCGGCTATGGGCTTTGGTCCCCGGATGTCTCGTCTAATCTACACCATTAGCGCTGCGGCGTCTTCGCGAGTCATGCTGAACGGAGGTGTTACTGAGCCATTTGTACTTGCCCGCTCTGTCAGACAAGGATGCCCTTTGAGCCCGCTATTCTTTGCCCTCGCGACACATCCGGTTCTTTCCATGTTATCCCATATGGTAGCCTCTTCTCAGTTGGCCGGTCTGTCGCTTCCTTCAGGACAGCACTTCATTAGCCAATCCCTGGCGGATGATACTTTTATGATTTTGCGGGCGGACAAGGACAACCTCAAGCGCGCATTGGATGTTTGGGGCATCTTTGGTCAAGCCTCCGGCCTTCGCATCAATGCGCTCAAATCAGCCATTCTCAGCTGCACGGAGTCGGATTTGCAGTCCTTGGATTGGCAGGGTTTGGTTGTTCCTCGTGGCTCCATTGTCAGGCACCTTGGGTACCCTTTGGGTGTCGACGTTCCACCAAAGCAGCTTCTGCAGTGGATTTCTCAGAAAATGGTGGCCAAGTTTATGTATTGGAAATCTCAAGCCTGGCCCTTCCATGTTCGTCTCAAAGTGGCACAGACAATTATGTTGCCAATGCTGACATATTTTTTGCCATTGTTGCCCTGGACTACTACGACTCTCAATGCTCTTACTCAGTCTATTCGCTTCATGCTATGGAAGAAGGACTCATTGCATGCAGGTATTTCCTGGATTTCTTGGTCGCATGCCTGCACCCCTAAACGCATGGGTGGCGGAGCTATTTTAGATGCCCAAACTCACATGCAGGCACTCCGTTGGTCTCTCTTCCGCGCCATGTGCTCGGATCATCATCCATGGGTCGATATAGCCCGTTATTTCCTTGAGAGCCATGGGCTTCTACATGGCAATACCCAAATCCGGACTTCTTGGTGGCATGTTCTTAATGCTGATTCGAGGTTCTCCAGTTCTTCTTCGTCGCTGCTCAATCATTTGGTATGTTCCTGGAAACGGGTCCTTCTAAAGGCTCAGTGGCATCCACCGGAGGATCGCTTGACTACGAATTCTTTTCAATTGGAATTATTGGCAGTCTCGCGTTTACTTGCATGGGAAGGCAAAAATGAGCTTAGACCACAATTCAACCGGATGGCTCGTTTGGGCTTGTCTTCGGTCGCGGATGCCACCCTTGCTAGTCGCAATGTGCTTATATCTTTTCGTACAGCCAGGAGGCTTTACAGGATTCCGTGGGGATATAGGCCTTTATGGGAACAGCTTTTGCGGATGCTCCAGAGCAGACAACCCTTTCCTGCCCTTGCTTCAGATCATCCCTGGCAGGATTGGGACCTACAAGGCCGGCTGCCGTTAAGCAAAGCTTCTGCTAATCAGGTTTATCATATTCTGATCAAAGATCAACAATGGTTAGTTACCAAAGCCAATGCTTTATGGGGCTTACGAAAATCCAGGTCCTGGTGGAGGGCAACTGTGATGGAGGGCTGGTTGAACAAGACCCCCTTCAAATGTAAAGTATTTCTTTGGAGAGTGATGATTGGTGGTCTTCCGCTTGCGTCGGCTCTTTCCAAGCGACGAATCTCCAATGGCAACTGTTTCTTTTGCACCACTGCAGTGGAATCAGCCCGCCACAGATTTATTTCTTGCCCTATCGCAAAAAAAGTCTGGTTCTTTTTGTCGGCTATTTGGCAAGGAGCGGTTGGATTCACCCTGCGCCCCTTTGATTGGGTTTTCGGGCAGCCCAAATACCCCACTCCTGCACAGCCACATATGAAACTCATGTATCATTTTCTTCGATATTGGGGCTGTTGGCATAACTGGACCATTAGGAATGCTTTTCTTTTTGACTCCACCTATAATGTTCAGCGACATATTGCGAGGCTTAAGGGCCTTTTGTATTGGCAGTTGGATCTTCTCCGGCATTCTGATTTGCTCTCTAGGGAGGACTTCCGTCCCTGGCTTATGGCAATTTCATCTGCCCCCTTGCCATAACTTTGTAACTTGTAGCACTTAGCCCCTCTTCACATGATGGCCTGGATTGGCGTCATGTATCTTGTAATCACGTTATCTTGTACTTTTTTTCGTAATTAATACAATTACCTTTTACGAAAAAGAGAGAGAGAGAGAGAGAGAGAGAGAGAGAGAGAGAGAGAGAGAGAGAGAGAGAGAGAGAGAGAGAGAGAGAGAGAGAGAGAGAGAGAGAGAGAGAGAGAGAGAGAGAGAGAGAGAGAGAGAGAGAGAGAGAGAGAGCGACGGAGAGACCTGTTCGCCATCGCCCTCGCCGGCAGGCCCCGCCGCCGTCGCCTGCAGGCCCCGCCGCCGCCGCCTGCAGGCCCCGCCGCCGCCGCCTGCAGGCCCCGCCAAAAACGCCTCGCCCGAGTGCCCCCCTGCCCCAGCTCCGCCCGCACATCCTGCAGAGGTGCGCTTTGCCAGATTCCAGCCCCTTTACAAGTTGCGTCTGTCCACCATCGTCGACGGCTGCATCGACGCGTGTTGCTGACTGTCGCGCCTGCTCCCGGAGCTGTCCAGACGCCCTGTTTCCCAGCTCCTGTGAAACCCTAAACCTGACCTTCGTCAGAGAGGCAGCGTCCGGGATCGTGTGCCCTCTGCTCTGTACACAGAAAGAGAGAGAGAGAGAGAGAGAGAGAGAGAGAGTGTCGGTCACCAATGGTTGGGCGTGAAAGTTAATGCTGTTTGGGGCCTGCGGAAATCACTGTCATGGTGGCAGGCAACGCTGATGGAGGGATGGCAGAACAAGACACCTTTCAAATGCAAGGTCTTTCTGTGGCGGGTAATGATTGGTGGTCTTCCTCTTGCCTCGGCCCTTTCCAAGCGTCGAATCTCGAATGGCACTTGCTTCTTCTGCACCACTTCGGCGGAATCGGCCCGACATCGTTTTCTTTCTTGCCCGCTCGCCAAGAATATCTGGTCACTCTTGTCACGAATCTGGCACGCGGTGGTGGGGTCTTCACTGACTCCCTTCGATTGGATTTTTGTGCGCCCGAAGTATCCCACACCACCACCGTTACATATGAAGATCTTATTCCATTTTTTCAGATACTGGGGATGCTGGCACATTTGGACCACCCGAAATGCTTTTCTCTTTGATTCGGCTTCTAATGTACCGCGACATATTGCAAGGCTTAAAGGGCTCTTGCATTGGCAGCTAGATCTCATCAGGCACTCTGACTTGCTCCCTCGGGAGGATTTGTATTCCTGGCATTTGGCAATTGCCTCTGGGTCCTTGCCATGATTGGTGTAACTTTTTAGTACCCTAGTCCGGGGATTTCCCGCACGTTGGCCTATGGCCCTCGTGCCTCTTGTACTCGTGTAATCATGTAATCTTGTACTTTCTTCGTAATTAATACAATTACCTTTTACGAAAAAAAAAGAGAGTGTCGGTCAGTCCTTCTGTGAGATCAGTTCGTCATACACGATGGCTGGTTTGGATCTGGATTTCCTAGACCAAACGGTGGCAGCACTTGGCCCAGACTCTGATGCTGAGGAACCCGAGGATATGGTTCCGTGCACTGAAGAATTGCCCCCGGGTCCTGACATCCAGCCTGCGGGCAAACGTACCAAGCACACCCCGGAAGAGATAGGCGTTACTCCGGATCGTTCCTATGCGCAGGTTGCTTCGGATCCGGTGGACTCTCAGGAGGTGGACTGGGAGCATCTGTTGGAATTTGCCAACACTCTGCTTGGTGAATATGTTCAACACAACCAGGAAGCCTTCTCTGCCTCTGCTCCAGACGATGTTCTGGAAGCTACCGTCGAGCCAAAAACTGTCCTACTCTCCTTTTCGGTATTTTATGATCGCGCGGTGATACTCTTCTTCACCGGTCGTATCCCGCTGCTTTCCCGTATTCGCCAATGGCTGCAGAGTCTGCTACAAGGGGAATGTGTTGAAGAGATTTTTGTTGGATCCCGGGGTTTTTTTGAGGTCCTCTTGAAAACAGAGACGCACCGTGCTGCTCTTCTGTCTAAACTGCCTTTGTTTTTTGATCGTCGGTTGGTTCATGTGGTTCCATGGCACCCGATGGCAGATTTCCAGCGCCTCTTGCAACGTGAATGCCCTGTGTGGGTAGAAGTGGAAAATTGTCCGGCTGTTTATTGGCCGCTATTAAAGGATGCTATGGCCGCTGTGGGCACGGTTCTGGTCCCTCCCAGTCTCAGGGCTGTGAATCGCAACCGCTTGTGTATGTTATGGGATATTGCACGGAAACGGCCTGCATGGTTACGCCTCAATTGCTCCGGCATGCATCCGTTACACTTTCGTTTGAAATGGGGCAATTTTGCTGGCCATTGCTTTTCCTGTGGACAGTTGGGGCACTTTATGGCTGAATGCCCCGAGCAACAACACGTTTCAGATACAGCTCATGTTGCTCCGCCCATGGAAGATATGGTGTGTGATGCTCCGTTGCTGTATCCTACCCACCCGCCCCAAGTTCTGGCCAAAGGTAAACAACAGGTTTCGGGTCTGGATTCCCGTGCTACTGATTGGGTTGAAGTACGCGCCAAAAAAGGCAACAGGATTGGTGCTGGCATGGACAGTACTGGGCCTTCTACCTCACACGATTCCATGCGAACATATATGCGCAGGAAGGAAATGATGTCGTCAGAGCGCTCTGCTCCTGCTATGGTTTCTTCCGCTCCCCGCCACCAGCCCGCCAGGAAAATGTATTCGGATCGTCTCAAGGGTCCACCTGCACAGTTGGCTTTTGATACCAGAGGCAACGTCATTACTCCGTGGGACCGTCGTTACCCACGTTCCAACCCCAAGCAAGCCGATATGCCCTCAACTTCCAAATCTGGTCCTCAGAACTCTTTTGCGGTGTTGGCAGATTTCTTGGATGAGGGAGTCCTGGACATTCTCGCCGACAAAGTCAAATCGAGGCAAGTTGTGCCTCGTACCTGATTGTGTTTTGTATACACATGAAAATAGCCACGTGGAATGTGCGAGGAATTTGTTCTCGCCACAAGCAACATGCCATGTGGACTGCATTGTATGAGAATCAGTGGGATGTCCTATGTGCTGTTGAGCACAAGAGTCACAGTGACGCCGGTAAAGTTGTGGATTGCCATGGCTTTCGTTTGTTCTATGCAGGAACACAGGCCATGCATTATTCGGGTGTGCTCATGATTGTACATGCCAAATATCAGCCGGTTCTTATTAAAAATGATGTTCATGGCCGCTTTTTGGTGGTCGAAATCTTATTCGAAGGGGAAATCCTATGGTTACTTGGCCTCTATGCTCCGAATGATTCGTTATCTCGCCGGGAGCTTTGGCAGACTTTGCAGACTTCCTTGTCACTTGGCAGACGCGGCTTCTTCATGGGGGATTTCAATATGTGTGTTGATTCTTCCCAGTCTACATCGGAGCACTCGGTCATGGATGCGCCGGAAAGTCGTATGTGGCACGACTTGGCTCTTGCTGTTCTTAAGCAAGATCTTTGGTCCTGGCTACACCCGTCTTCTCCAGGCTTTACTTTCCATTCGGCCCAGTATGCCACAACATGGTCGCGGTTGGACCGCATATATATCATGCAGAATGATGATTTTCTACCTGAGATGCTCGAAATAAAAGTGTTGCAGCAATATGTCTTGTCGGACCATTTCCCTTTGCAGTTCGAGTTGCTTGCACAACCCATTGCCCCCTTCAAGCAATTTCTGGAGAGACTCCCTTTGCGTTTCAACTCCTCCTACTTAAAGCATACAATTTTTCAGGGCTATATGCAGCAAATGCTTGACAGATTCTCCTTGGACTTTTCCTCTCAGGGCACTGCCTCATTTGACCGATTGCTCTCTAATGTGCAGCGGGTTGCTCGGCAATATGGGATCTATCATGCCTCTCTTTGTCGGCGCCGTCGACAGGTAGCGGAGGACCTGCTGGTTTTGGTTCGCTCCCTGTTGATGGACACTCCGGATGATGCATTTCTGCTTGCACTGGCCCTGCGGGTGGCCGATCTTGTTAAAGAATTCCAGTTAAAATCGTATCAGCAGGCCAAATTGCAACATCTAACAGAGACTTTGCAAGATAGTGCATGTCAGACCCATAAGTTCTTTCGAGCTCTCCATGCCTCTCCTGCTCGAGAGAATTTGACCAGACTCGAGGATGCACAAGGCCACCTTATCCTGGATCCACAGACTATTGTGCATATGTGCAGGAATTATTTCCGTGACCTTCTCGGTTCCGCTTCTCCTCCTTCAGCCCAAATTACTCAGGCCCGTTCGGTCTTTTATGACCTGGTCCGCAATCAGTTACCGCAGGACATGCAAGCTACTCTGGAGTCAGATATTGGTGAAGCAGAGGTTATGGATGTCCTGTTACACTTGCCCAAAGATAAAAGTCCGGGTTGGGATGGTCTCACCAATGAGTTCTTTGAAGCTTTCGCTACCCAACTGGCGAAACCATTGCAGGCTCTGTTTCAGCAGGTGTGGGAAACGGGGATCATGCCTCCCTCATGGAAACAAGGACTTATTAAACTACTTCCAAAAGTTCCTTCGCCATCTAAGTTGACACACTGGCGCCCCATTTCTTTGATGGGTTCAATGTACAAAATCTTTTCCAAAGTAATGGCGAATCGGCTCCATAAGCATCTCCCTGCCCTTGTGTACCCTCTCCAGTACGGTTTCATTACGGGCCGAAATATTCTACACAATGTTTTGAATGCCCAATTGGCCATTGATTATGCCCGGCATTGTAATCAAGAGGTGGTGTTGATTCAACTGGACCTGGAAAAGGCTTTTGACTATCTGGACTGGTCTTTTGTTGCTGACCTTATGTCCGCTATGGGCTTTGGTGCTCGGATGTCTCGTCTGATCTACACCATTAGTGCTGCGGCGTCTTCGCGAGTCATGCTGAACGGAGGTGTTACTGAGCCATTTGTCCTTGCCCGTTCTGTCAGACAGGGGTGCCCTTTGAGCCCTTTATTCTTTGCCCTTGCGACACATCCAGTTCTTTCCATGTTATCACATATGGCCGCCTCTTCCCAGTTGGCCGGACTGTCGCTTCCTACAGGGCAACATTTCATTAGCCAATCCCTGGCGGATGATACTTTTATGATTTTGTGTGCGGACAAGGATAACCTTCGAAAAGCATTGGATGTTTGGGGTCTCTTTGGCCAGGCGTCAGGCCTTCGTATCAATCCGCTCAAATCAGCCATTCTAAGCTGCACGGAGTCGGATTTGCAGTCCTTGGACTGGCAAGGTCTGGTTGTTCCTCGAGGTTCCATTGTCACGCATCTTGGATACCCATTGGGGGTTGATGTTCCCCCAAAGCAGTTTCTGCAGTGGATTTCTCAGAAGATGATGGTCAAGTTTATGTACTGGAAGTCTCAGGCCTGGCCTTTTCATGTTCGCCTCAAAGTAGCCCAGATAATTATGTTGCCAATGATCACATATTTCTTGCCATTGTTGCCCTGGACTCCTACGACTCTGAATGCTCTCACTCAGTCTATTCGCTTCATGCTCTGGAAGAAGGACTCATTGAAGGCAGGTATTTCCTGGATCTCGTGGTCGCATGCGTGCACCCCCAAAAGCATGGGTGGCGGAGCTATTTTAGATGCCCAAACTCACATGCAGGCACTCCGTTGGTCCCTTTTTCGCGCCATGTGCTCGGATGATCATCATCCGTGGGTCGCTATCGCCCGTTCTTTCCTTGAGGGTCATGGGCTTCGGCATGGCAATACCCGACTCCGGAGTTCTTGGTGGCACGTTCTTAATGCGGATTCGCGGTTTTCCAGTTCTTTTTCATCGCTGCTTACTCATTTGGTGTGTTCCTGGAAACACGTCCTTCGAAAGGCTCAGTGGCACCCAACGGAGGATCGCCTGGCTACTAACTCTTTTCAATTGGAATTACTGGCAGTCTCGCGTCTACTTTCGTGGGAAGGTAAACATGAGCTTAGACCACAATTCAACCGGATGGCACGGTTGGGCTTGTCTTCAGTTGCGGATGCCACCCTTGCCAGTCGCAATGTGCTTATCTCGTTTCGTACTGCTAGGAGGATTTTCCGGATCCCTCGTGGAAATAGGCCTTTATGGGAACAGCTCGTGACGGTGCTCCAGAACAGACAACCCTTTCCTGCTCTTGCTTTGGATCATCCCTGGCAGGATTGGGACCTACAAGGCTGGCTGCCTTTGAGCAAAGCTTCTGCTAATCAAGTGTATCATCTCCTGATTAAAGATAATCAATGGCTAGTTACTAAAGCGAATGCTTTATGGGGATTGCGTAAATCCCGCTCCTGGTGGAGGGTCACTGTGATGGAGGGCTGGGTCAACAAGACACCCTTTAAATATAAAGTCTTTTTTTGGAGAGTGATAATTGGGGGTCTTCCGCTTGCTTCGGCTCTTTCCAAGCGACGAATCTCCAATGGCACCTGTTTCTTTTGCACCACTACTATGGAAACCGCTCGCCACCGATTTATTTCCTGCCCCGTCGCTAAGAAGGTCTGGTTATTTTTGTCGGCCGTTTGGCGAGGGGTGGTTGGTATCACACTGCGCCCCTTTGATTGGGTTTTGGGCCAGCCCAAATACCCTTCTCCCGCACAGCCACATATGAAGCTCATGTATCACTTTCTTCGATACTGGGGCTGTTGGCATAACTGGACCATTCGGAATGCTTTTCTGTTTGACTCAGCCCATAATGTTCAGCGACATATTGTGAGGCTTAAGGGCCTCTTGTATTGGCAGTTAGCTCTTCTTCATCGTTCTGATTTGCTCTCTACGGAGGACTTCCGTCCTTGGCATATGGCAATTTCCTCCGCATCCTTGCCATGAAATTGATGGCAGATCTGCTTTCCCCGTGACCTAACGACGAACCACCTGTGCGTTGCGGGCGATCTTCCCCTGGACCTGCGTGGAGGGTGTCGGCCCTGACGTCAGTGTCCTGCCATCGCCTGGACCTTTCGCCTACTTTGCCTACTGACGGCCGCGACCCTTGTCAGCACGTGCCGTTGCTGCGCCCGTCCGTCTCGTGTGCCCACGCCTGTTGCAGCTGCCCGAGCCTTTCCTGCTCGTCTAGGGCAGCCCGTCGCCTCCTGCAGCGGAATCCCTAGCGCCCCCCTTTCTGCCGCCCTGCTCCTGGAGCCGCCAGCGCGTACTGCTCCTGGCGCCCTGTCCACGGCCAGCCGCCCTGTCCCTGACACCCTGTCCACGGTCGCCTGCCACTGACGCCCTGTCCCCGGACGCTGCTGACGGACCCCTGCTCGGCACCCCAGCCTGTCCGGTCCTGCCGTGGAGACCGCCAGGCCTTTGTTCGCCCTTCTGCCCCTGCACGGTGACAGGTAAAGCTCCGTTTTCATTCGCCGTCCTTGCAGAGTACACCCGAGACTCCTTTCGTGCAAAGGCGCCCAGCTCCTGTAAAAACCTGAACCTGACCATCGTCAGAGAGGCAGCGTCCGGGATAGCGTGCCCCCGGCTGTGTACACAGAGAGAGAGAGAGGCAGAGGGAGAGAGAGAGAGCGGTCTCGCTCTGCACTGTTGGTCAGCCCTTCTTCGAGATCAGCTCGTCATACACGATGGCTGGTTTGGATATGGATTTCATAGACCAAACGGTGGCAGCACTTGGCCCGGACTCTGATGCTGAGGAACCGGAGGATATGGTTCCGTGCACTGAAGAATTGCCCCCGGGTCCTGACATCCAGCCTGTGGGTAAACGTACTAAGCATGCACTGGAAGAGATAGGTGCTACTCCGGATCGTTCCTATGCGCAGGTTACTTCGGATTCTGTGGACTCTCAGGAGATGGACTGGGAGCATCTGTTGGAATTTGCCAACACTCTGCTTGGTGAATATGTTCAACATAATCAGGAAGCCTTCTCTGACTCTGCTCCAGACGATGTTCTAGAAGCAACCGTCGACCCAAAAACTGTCCTATGCTCCTTTTCGGTATTTTATGATCGCGCGGTGATACTCTTCTTCACTGGTCGAATCCCGCTGCTTTCCCGTATTCGCCAATGGCTGCAGAGTTTGCTACAAGGGGAATGTGTTGAGGAGATTTTTGTTGGACCCCGAGGTTTTTTTGAGGTCCTCTTGAAAACCGAGACGCACCGTGCTGCTTTCCTGTCTAAACTGCCGTTGTTTTTTGATCGTAGGTTGGTTCATGTGGTTCCATGGCGCCCGATGGCAGATTTCCAGCGCCTCCTGCAACGTGAATGCCCTGTGTGGGTAGAAGTGGAAAATTGTCTGGCTGTTTATTGGCCGCTATTGAAGGATGCTATGGCCGCTGTGGGCACGGTTCTGGTCCCTCCCAGCCTCAGGGCTGTGAATCGCAACCGCTTGTGCATGTTATGGGATACTGCAAGGAAACGGCCTGCTTGGTTACGCCTCAATTGCTCTGGCATGCATCCGCTACACTTTCGTTTGAAATGGGGCAATTTTGCCGGCCATTGCTTTTCCTGTGGACAGTTGGGACACTTTATGTGGCTGAATGCCCTGAGCAACAACACGTTTCAGATACGGGTCATGTTGCTCCGCCCATGGAAGATATGGTATGTGATGCTCCGTCGCAGGATACTATCCATCCGCCCCAAGTTTTGGCCAAAGGTAAACAACAGGTTTCGGGTCTGGATTCCCGTGCCACTGATTGGGTTGAAGTACGTGCCAAAAAAGGCACCAGGATTGGTACTGGCATGGAGAGTACTGTGCCTACTACCTCACAAGATTCCATGCGAACATACATGCGCAGGAAGGAAATGATGTCTTCTGAGCGCTCTGCCCCTGCTATGGTTTCTTCAGCTCCCCGTCATCAACCAGCCAGGAAAATGTATTCGGATCGTCTAAAGGGCCCACCTGCACAGCTGGCTTTTGATACCAGGGGCAACGTCATTACTCCATGGGATCGTCGTTACCCACGTTCCAACCCCAAGCAAGCAGATATGGCGTCTACTTCCAAATCTGGCCCTCAGAACTCTTTTGCGGTGTTGGCGGATTTCTAGGATGAGGGAGTCCTGGACATTCTCGCCGACAAAGTCAAATCGAGGCAAGCTGTGCCTCGTACCTGATTGTGTTTTGTATACACATGAAAGTGGCCACGTGGAATGTGCGAGGGATTTGTTCTCGCCACAAGCAACATGCCATGTGGACGGCATTGTATGAGAATCAGTGGGATGTCCTGTGCGCTGTTGAGCACAAGAGTCACGGTGACGCCGGTAAAGTTGTGGATTGCCATGGCTTTCGTTTGTTCTATGCAGGAACACAGGCTATGCATTATTCGGGTGTGCTCATGATTGTACATGCCAAATATCAGCCTGTTCTTATTAAAAATGATGTTCATGGCCGCTTCTTGGTGATTGAAATCCTATTCGAAGGGGAAATCCTATGGTTACTTGGCCTGTATGCTCCGAATGATTCGTTCTCTCGCCGGGAGCTTTGGCAGACTTTGAAGACTTCATTATCACTTGGCAGACGGGGCTTCTTCATGGGGGATTTCAATATGTGTGTTGATTCTTCCCAGTCTACATCGGAGCACTCGGTCATTCTTGTGTCTGACTTGGTCCTCTACACTGGTGAGGTTTGTTTTTGCTCTTGGCCAATCTGGTGGCTTGCTAGCAACTAACTTGTTCCAGGTGCGCACAGGTATTTGTGCTCACACATCAGTGCGATGACTAAGGACCATATGTTGTTGTAATTGCAGAATGATGATTTTCTGCCTGAGATGCTCGAAATAAAAGTGTTGCAGCAATATTACTTGTCGGACCACTTCCCTCTGCAGTTCGAGTTGCTTGCACAACCCATTGCCCCTTTCAAGCAATTTCTGGAGAGACTCCCTTTGCGTTTCAACTCGTCCTACTTAAAGCATACAATTTTTCAGGGCTATATGCAACAATTGCTTGACAGATTCTCCTTGGACTTTTCCTCTCAGGGCACTGCGTCATTTGAAAGATTGCTCTCTAATGTGCAGCGGGTTGCTCGGCAATATGGGATCTATCATGCCTCTCTTTGTCGGCGCCGTTGACAGGCAGCGGAGGACCTGCTGGTTTTGGTTCGCTCCCTGCTGGTGGACACTCCGGATGATGCATTTCTGCTTGCACTGGCCATGCGGGTGGCCGATCTTATTAAAGAATTCCAGCTAAAATCGTATCAGCAGGCCAAATTGCAACATCTGACAGAGACTTTGCAAGATAGTGCATGTCAAACCCATAAGTTCTTTCGAGCTCTCCATGCCTCTCCTGCTCGAGAGAATATGACCAGACTCGAGGATGCACAAGGCCATTTTATCCTGGATCCACAAACTATTGTGCATATGTGTAGGAATTATTTCCGTGACCTTCTCGGTTACGCTTCTCCACCTTCAGCCCAAATTACTAATGCCCGTTCGGTTTTTTATGACCTGGTCCACAATCAGCTTCCGCAGGACATGCAAGCTACTCTGGAGTCAGATATTGGTGAAGCAGAGGTTATGGATGTCTTATTACACTTGCCCAAAGATAAAAGTCCGGGTTGGGATGGTCTCACCAATGAGTTCTTTGAGGCTTTCGCTACCCAACTGGCGAAACCATTACAGGCTTTGTTTCAACAGGTGTGGGAAACGGGAATCATGCCTCCCTCATGGAAACAAGGACTTATTAAACTGCTTCCAAAAGTTCCTTCGCCATCTAAGTTGACTCAGTGGCGCCCCATTTCTTTGATGGGTTCAATGTACAAAATCTTTTCCAAAATAATGGCGAATCGGCTCCATAAGCATCTCCCTGCCCTTGTGCACCCTCTCCAGTATGGTTTCATTAAGGGCCGAAATATTCTACACAATGTTTTGAATGCCCAATTGGCCATTGATTATGCCCGCCATTCTAATCAGGAGGTGGTATTGATTCAACTGGACCTGGAAAAGGCTTTTGACTATCTGGACTGGTCTTTCGTTGCTGACCTTATGTCTGCTATGGGCTTTGGTGCTCGGATGTCTCGTCTGATCTACACCATTAGTGCTGCGGCGTCTTCGCGAGTCATGCTGAACGGAGGTGTTACTGAGCCATTTGTCCTTGCCCGTTCTGTCAGACAGGGGTGCCCTTTGAGCCCTTTATTCTTTGCCCTTGCGACACATCCAGTTCTTTCCATGTTAACACATATGGCCGCCTCTTCCCAGTTGGCCGGACTGTCGCTTCCTACAGGACAACACTTCATTGGCCAATCACTGGCGGATGATACTTTTATGATTTTGCGGGCGGATAAGGATAACCTTCGAAAAGCATTGGATGTTTGGGGTCTCTTTGGTCAGGCGTCTGGCCTTCGTATCAATGCACTCAAATCAGCCATTCTAAGCTGCATGGAGTCGGATTTGTAGTCCTTGGACTGGCAGGGTCTGGTTGTTCCTCGAGGTTCCATTGTAAGGCATCTTGGATACCCTTTGGGTGTTGATGTTCCCCCAAAACAGCTCTGCAGTGGATTTCTCAGAAAATGGTGGCCAAGTTTATGTATTGGAAGTCTCAGGCCTGGCCTTTTCATGTTCGCCTCAAAGTAGCCCAAATAATTATGTTGCCAATGCTCACATATTTCTTGCCATTGTTGCCCTGGACTCCCACGACTCTGAATGCTCTCACTCAGTCTATTCGCTTCATGCTATGGAAGAAGGACTCAGTGCATGCAGGTATTTCCTGGATCTCGTGGTCGCATGCGTGCACCCCCAAACGCATGGGTGGCGGAGCGATTTTAGATGCCCAAACTCACATGCAGGCACTTCGTTGGTCCCTTTTCCGCGCCATGTGCTCGGATGATCATCATCCATGGGTCGCTATCGCCCGTTATTTCCTCGAGGGCCATGGGCTTCGGCATGGCACTACCCAACTCCAAAGTTCTTGGTGGCATGTTCTTAATGCGGATTCGCGGTTTTCTAGTTCTTCGTCTTCGCTGCTTACTCATTTGGTGTGTTCCTGGAAACACGTCCTTCAAAAGGCTCAGTGGCACCCAACGGAGGATCGCTTGGCTACTAACTCTTTTCAATTGGAAGTACTGGCAGTCTCGCGTTTACTTTCGTGGGAAGGTAAACATGAGCTTAGACCACAATTCAACCGGATGGCACGTTTGGGCTTGTCTTCAATCGCGGATGCCACCCTTGCCAGTCGCAATGTGCTTATATCGTTTCGTACTAAAAGGAGGCTCTTCCGGATCCCTCGTGGATATAGGCCTATATGGGAATAGCTTTCGACGGTGCTCTAGAGCAGACAACCCTTTCCTGCTCTTGCTTTGGATCATCCCTGGCAGGATTGGGACCTACAAGGCCGGCTGCATTTGAGCAAAGCTTCTGCTAATCAAGTGTATCATCTTCTGGTTAAAGACAATCAATGGCTAGTTACTAAAGCGAATGCTGTATGGGGATTGCGTAAATCCCGGTCATGGTGGAGGGCAACTGTGATGGAGGGCTGGGTCAACAAGACACCCTTTAAATACAAAGTTTTTCTTTGGAGAGTGATGATTGGGGGTCTTCCGCTTGCTTCGGCTCTTTCCAAGCGACGAATCTCCAATGGCACCTGTTTCTTTTGCACCACTACTATGGAATCCGCCCGTCACCGATTTATTTCTTGCCCTGTCGCTAAGAAAGTCTGGTTGTTTTTGTCGGCCGTTTGGCGAGGGGTGGTTGGTATCACACTGCGCCCCTTTGATTGGGTTTTGGGCCAGCCCAAATACCCTACTCCCGCACAGCCACATATGAAGCTCATGTACCACTTTCTTCGATACTGGGGCTGTTGGCATAACTGGACCATTCGGAATGCTTTTCTGTTTGACTCCGCCCATAATGTTCAGCGGCATATTGTGAGGCTTAAGGGCCTCTTGTATTGGCAGTTAGCTCTTCTCCATCGTTCTGATTTGCTCTCTACGGAGGACTTCCGTCCTTGGCATATGGCAATTTCCTCCGCATCCTTGCCATGAAATTGTAACTCGTAGTACTTAGCACCTCTTCACATGATGGCCTGGCTTGTCGTCATGTATCTTGTAATCAAGTAATCTTGTATTTTTTTCGTAATTAATACAATTACCTTTTACGGAAAAGAGAGAGAGAGAGAGAGAGAGAGAGAGAGAGAGAGAGAGAGAGAGAGAGAGAGAGAGAGAGAGAGAGAGAGAGAGTGACGATGTCGCCGCCTCCGCGTGCCGCCCTGCCGTCGGTCGTTTGACCCGTCGGCCCTGCCCGCCATCACGCCTGCCTGCCATCGGGCGTTAGACCTACGGGTCTGGGTCGCCGTCGGTGCCTATCAGTCTTGTTCGCCTGCAGACCTGCACGCCGTCGGACCTGCTCGTCGGCCCTGCTTGCCATCCGACCCGCCCCTGTTCGACCTCTCCGCCATCGCACCTGCAAGCCGTCGGACCTGCTCGTCGGCCCTACTCGCCATCCAACCCGCCCGCTGTTCGACCTGTCCGTCGAGAGAGAGAGAGAGAGAGAGAGAGAGAGAGAGAGAGAGAGAGAGAGAGTGAGAGAGGGGAGTCGTGGCGCGCTGCTTCGCGATGGCGGATCTGCTGTCCCCCTGATCACGCGCTGCGATTTTGGTGTCCTGGGCGTCCCCAGACCTGTGTGCAATTCAGCTGGCCTCGTCGTTCACATCGTCCCCGTGATCCTCCGTCCTACGGACCAGTTTGCAGGCGCCGCCTAGTATCCTGTTGGTTTCCGCCTACCTTCGCGACCACAACAGCCGGGTGGTTCCCGGATTTTGCAGGTCTGCGGGACTTTCACAGAGCGAGAAAGAGAGAGAGTGAGGGAGCGAGCGAAAGCGAGAAGACAGCAGTATGGCTGGGCTGGATATGGATTTTCTTGACCGGACGGTGGCAGCCCTTGGCCCTGATTCCGATACAGAGGAGCCGGAGGATATGGTGCCATGCACGGAGGAGCCGCCTCCAGGTTCTGAACTGCCGCCTGCAGGCAAACGCTCTAAGCACACTTCAGACGAGCCAATGGGTCCTCAGGACCGTTCCTATGCGCAGGTTGCCTCTGAACCTGTGGATTCGCAGGAAATAGACTGGGAGCATTTGCTAGACTTTGCCAATACTCTGCTTGGCGATTATGTCCAGCATAATAATGAAACCTTCTCTGCTGCGGCTGCGGATGATGTGCTGGAAGCCACGGTGGACCCAAAATCAGTCTTGCGGTCCTTCTCGGTGTTTTATGACCGTGCAGTTATACTTTTTTTCACCGGTAGGATCCCAGTGCTCTCACATATTCGCCAGTGGATGCACCATTTATTGCAAGGGGAGTATGTTGAGGAGATCTTCCTTGGACCTCGCGGCTTTTATGAGGTGCTGTTGAAATCGGAATCGCATCGAGCTGAGCTCCTGTCCAAGTTGCCACTATTCTTTGATCGCCGCTTGGTCCATGTGGTACCATGGCGCCCTATGGCTGACTTCCAGCGTCTGCTTCAACGAGAATGCCCGGTGTGGGTGGAAGTGGAAAATTGTCCAGCGGTATATTGGCCATTGTTGAAGGACGCGATGGCGGTTGTGGGCACAGTGCTGGTTCCCCCAAGCCTCAGGGCTATGAACCGAAACCGTTTATGCATGTTATGGGATACGGCCAGGAAAAGGCCTGCGTGGCTTCGCCTCAATTGTTCTGGCATGCATCCTTTGCATTTTCGCCTGAAATGGGGCAATTTTGCCGGGCACTGCTTTTCATGTGGTAAATTAGGGCATTTTGTAGCTGAATGCCCGGAACGGCAACCATCTTCTGAGGAGGCGCAGGTTGTGCAGCCCAAGGATGACATGGTGCTTGATGCCCAGACACAGGAGACCCTTCAGCCACCTACTGTCATGGATAAAGGTAAACAACAGGTCCGGGATTTGGTTTCTCCTAGCTCTGACTGGATTGAGGCACGACAAAAAAAGGTAAAAAGTTGGACGTAGGCCTGGCAGACCTGGGCCTAATGCTTCCCCGGATTCCGTGCGCATGTACACGCGCAGGAAAGACATGGTCACCTCACAGCAGGTTGCGCGTACCATGGCCCCGTCCGCCCCCCGTAATCCGTCTTCAAGGAAAGTCTATTCCGAGGGCCCCAAGGGCCCACCTGCTAAGCTGGCGTTTGATGCAAAAGGCAATGTGATTACACCTTGGGATAGGCGTTATCCCCGCCCTACTCCCAAGGTAGTGGATTTCCCTTCTACCTCTAAAGCAGGTCGCCCGAATTCATTTGCAGTATTGGCTGATTTTCTGGATGAGGGTGTCCTAGATGCCCTCGCGGAAAAGGTGCAATCGAGGCAACAGGCGTCTCGTTCCTGACTTCCTTTTTTTTGAAAATATATGAAGATTGCCACGTGGAACGTGCGAGGCATTTGCTCTCGCCATAAGCAACATACCATGTGGTCTGTCTTGCACGAGAATTAGTGGGATGTATTGTGTGCAGTGGAGCACAAAAGTCACGGTGAGGCAGGAAAAGTTGTGGATTGTCGTGGATTCCGTCTGTTTTATGCAGGGACACATGCTAAGCATTCTTCGGGCGTGCTGATGATTGTTCATGAGAAATACCAGCCTGTTCTTGTTAAAAATGATGTGCAGGGCCGCTTTCTGGTAATGGAAGTCCTATTTGAAGGCGAGATTTTATGGTTGCTGGGACTTTATGCTCCGAATGATCCCACATCCCGACGGGATCTATGGTCGACTTTGCAGGGCTCCATGGCACTTGGCCGCAGAGGGTTTTTGATGGGAGATTTCAATATGTGTGTTGACTCTTCTCAGTCCACCTCAGGGCATTCGGTAATGGATACGCCAGAAAGCCGGGTGTGGAACTCCTTTGCTTTGCACGTACTTAAGCAAGATCTTTGGTCGTGGCTTCATCCTTCTGTTTCAGGTTTTACTTTTCATTCCGCACAATACGCAACCACTTGGTCGCGGTTGGATAGAATGTATATCATGCAGGGGGATGATTTTCTTCCCGAGATGCTGGAGATGAAGGTCTTGCAGCAATATGCGTTGTCGGATCATTTTCCCCTCCAGCTTGAGATGCGGGCACAATCTATTGCACCTTTTATGCAGTTGCTGGATAAGCTCCCTTTACGCTTCAACTCCTCTTATTTGAAGCATCCAATTTTTCAGGGTTATATGCAGCAACTGATTGAGAGGTTCTTATTGGACTTCGCCTCTGAGGGCTTGGCTTCGTTTGCACGCCTGCTCTCTAATGTGCAGCGGGTTGCTCGGCAGTATGGGATTCACAATGCCTCTCTTTGTCGCCGACGTCGACTTGCAGCAGAGGACCTATTGGCCTTGGTCCGTTCCTTGCTCCTGGATTCCCCAGATGATGATTTTCTGCTGTCACTGGAACGGCGTTTGGCCCATCTTATTCAAGTATTTAGCTTGAAATCTTATCAGCAGGCCAAGCTGCATAACTTGACTGACACATTGCAAGATAGTGCCTGCCAGTCTCATAAGTTCTTTCGCGCCTTGCATGCTTCTTCGGCTCGCGAAAATATGACTCGACTTCAGGATTAGGAAGGTCGCATGGTCACTGATCCGCAGACCATTATCAATATGTGCAGAAATTATTTTATGGATCTTTTTGGTTCTTCTTCCTTGCCGTCTAGCCAGGTTACGCATGCCCGCTCGGTCTTCTATCAGCTGGTCCACCAGCAGGTTCCGTTTGATATGCAAGCCTCTTTGGAGGCGGATATTTGCGAAGAGGAGGTTATGGATGTTTTGTTGCACCTGCCTAAGGATAAAAGTCCTGGTTGGGATGGTCTCACTAATGAATTTTTTGAGCACTCGGCCACGCAGTTGGTAAAGCCATTGGTGGTCATGTTCCAGCAGGTTTGGGAAACAGGGGTCATGCCTTCTTCATGGAAAGAAGGCCTTATCAAACTGATCCCCAAGGTCCCTTCGCCGTCAAAGCTGCAACACTGGAGACCAATTTCGTTGATGGGCGTGATGTATAAAATCTTTTCCAAAGTGCTGGCAAATCGGCTTCACAAGCACCTTCCAGCTCTTGTGCACCCTCTCCAATATGGTTTCATTAAGGGACACAACATTTTGCATAATATCTTAAATGTGCAAATGGCTATTGATTATGCACGGCACTCCAATCAGCAAGTGGTCTTGATTCAATTGGACCTGGAAAAGGCGTTTGACTGTGTGGACTGGTCTTTCCTTGCAGATCTTATGTCTGCTATGGGCTTTGGTATCCGCATGTCCCGATTGATCTACACCATTAGTACTGAGGCTTCTTCAAGAGTTATGCTTAATGGTGGGGTGACAGAGCCATTTCTCCTTGCACGCTTGCTCAGACAGGGCTGCCCTTTGAGTCCTCTCTTCTTTGCCTTGGCGACTCACCCGGTCCTTTCAATGTTATCCTCCATGGCGGCTTCTGCCCAGCTGGCAGGGTTATCTCTTCCTTTGGGGCAGCCCTTCATTAGCCAATCTTTGGCTGATGACTCCTTTATGATTCTGCAGGCGGACAGGGATAATATTCGCAAGGCATTAGATGTTTGGACGCTCTTTGGTCAAGCTTCTGGTCTTCGCATCAATGCCTTCAAGTCAGCCATTCTCAGTTGCACGGAGCCGGATTTAGAGTCATTAGGCTGGCAGGGCCAGGTGGTTTCCCGTGGCTCAATTGTCAGGCATCTTCGATACCCATTGGGGGTGGATGTACGGCCAAAGGACCTGCTGGAGTGGATTTCACACAAACTGGCCGCGAAGTTTATGTATTAGAAGTCGCAAGCCTGGCCGTTCCATGTCCGCCTCAAAGTGGCTCAGACAATTATGCTACCAATGCTGACGTATTTCCTGCCATTACTGCCATGGACGCCCACTACTTTGAAGGCTCTCACTCATCCCATTTGTTTCATGCTATGGAAGAAAGATTCACTGCAGGCAGGCATTTCCTGGATTTCATGGTCACATGCATGTACCCCTAAGCGCATGGGTGGTGGAGCTATTTTGGATGCAGAAACTCATATGCTGGCTCTTCGTTGGTCTCTGTTTCGTGCCATGTGTGTGGATCATCACCCGTGGACCATCATAGCCCGTTATTTTCTTGAGGACAGCGGGCTCCGCCAGGGTAACACACGGCTTCGGGCCTCATGGTGGCATGTCCTTAATGCTGACTCTCGATTTTCCAGTCCCTCTTCCTCTTTGTTACTGCACTTGGTCGGCTCTTGGAAAGTGGTGCTCCAAAAGGCCCGTTGGCATCCTGTAGGGGACCGCGTGCAGACTAATTCTTTTCAGCTGGAATTGTTGGCAGTATCCAGATTACTTTCATGGGAAGATAAACATCAGCTTAGACCAAGATTTAACCGCATGGCCCGTTTGGGTGTCACTTCGATTGCGGATGCTACCCTTGCTACTCGCAATGTCCTTGCATCGTTTCGGACTGCTAGGAGACTTTTCAGGATCTCGCGCGGATACCGTGATTTATGGGGGAAGCTTTCCTCGGAACTTCAGGGTAGGCAACCCTTTCCTGCCCTGGCTATGGATCGCCCTTGGCAGGACTGGGACCTTGCAGGCCGGTTGAGTCTGGAAAAGGCCTCTACTAATCAGGTGTATCATCTTCTCATTAAAGATCACCAATGGCTGGGTGTGAAAGTTAATACTGTTTGGGGCCTGTGGAAATCACTATCATGGTGGCAGGCAACGCTGATGGAGGGATGGCAGAATAAGACACCTTTCAAATGCAAGGTCTTTCTGTGGCGGGTAATGATTGGTGGTCTTCCTCTTGCCTCGGCCCTTTCCAAGCGTCGAATCTCGAATGGCAATTGCTTCTTCTGCACCACTTCGGCGGAATCGGCCCGACATCGTTTTCTTTCTTGCCCGCTCACCAAGAATATTTGGTCACTCTTGTCGCAAATTTGGCACGCGGTGGTGGGGTCCTCACTGACTCCTTTCGATTGGGTTTTTGTGCGCCCGAAGTATCCCACATTGCCACCGTTACATATGAAGATCTTATTCTATTTTTTCAGATACTGGGGATGCTGGCACATTTGGACCACCCGAAATGCTTTTCTCTTTGATTCGGCTTCTAATGTACCGCGACATATTGCACGGCTTAAAGGGCTCTTGCATTGGCAGCTAGATCTCATCAGGCACTCTGACTTGCTCCCTCGGGAGGATTTGCATTCCTGGCATTTGGCAATTGCCTCTGGGTCCTTGCCATGATTGGTGTAACCTTTTAGTACCCTAGTCCGGGGATTTCCCACACGTTGGCCTACGGCCCTCGTGTCTCTTGTACTCGTGTAATCATGTAATCTTGTACTTTTTTCGTAATTAATACAATTACCTTTTACGAAAAAGAGAGAGAGAGAGAGCGAGAGAGAGAGAGAAAGAAAGTTATATTAACGTCTTCTAAAGACCAAAACTGGCCTATGAGACAAACTGTGACACAACTGATGAGGTCCAACTATCCAAAATAAAAGTGCTGAATGAAAAGCTAAAAATTGGAAACTGAAAATACGGTGCTGTGAGTGTGATAAGTGTCGTGTATGTGTATGTGCGTATGTAGCTCTAGTACTCCAGATAATGGCTACAAAAGGGGAACAAATGTCGGCTGTGATAGGGGAACAACTGTCGGCTGTGATAAAGTGGTGCGATGTGTATATATAATAGATGCAGGGAGATATACTATCCTGGGATGTAGTAGCAGTCGTCGAAGTCGCTAATAGCAGGTGATCCCTCCTGGATGCAAGATGTGGTACATCGGCGGTGGAGAAAGAGCAAACTGGAGATCTGAGATCCAATGTGTCGAGTGTCGTCGGATCTCAGTCTGCTGTTGATGTAGATCAAGAATCCTCCGGGTCTCCTGTCGGTGTGGCTGTGGGGTCCGAAACCCACGGATCCTCGTGTGGCGTCGGGTACGCTGGTCCTTAGCCTGCTGTAGTGTGAGCCCGGAGGTCTGGCTGGAGGCTGGTACAGTAGCTCTCACTCTGTCTGTCTGAAAGAACTGTGTAATAGTCGTCTGGGTGGGCCCCTCTCTGACTGGGACCCACTGTGTGCTCTGCTCTCTGATGTGCCATGCCTCTCCCAGAAAACTGCCAAATGATCTCTGATCCATATCAGTCATACATCCCTGAAGTGAGCTGCTCAATGTGTATCTAGATCTCAAATCTGAGTATGCCGGGCATCTAAGAACAAAATGCTCCTCACTCTCCACCTCTGATCTGCAAAGGGGGCATATCCTCTCCTCCCGCGGGATGCCAGTGGCTCTGCCACTCTCAATCATAAGCTGATGTGATGATACCCTGAGCTGTCCAATAAGAACTCTCAATCGATGTGGCATATAGATCTGCATATATCTCGGAATCTCTATGAATCCCTGCTCTGATATCCTCAAGAACTGTGTATAATAATGTGCCATCTTCGGTGGCAGTGGCTGTGCAGGGCTGATCCATGTCCTCTGTATATAAATATGCCATATCTCCTGTCTGATGACTCTGTTCCTCTCAGAGAGAGAGAGGGTGTAAGTGGGAGCCTGAGTATCATATAGAAGAGGTGGGAGTCTATCAATGTCCACAGCCCATGTCTGTCAAGCCAAGCTCTAGTCTGTGCATACCATGATGTGGTATCCCCCGCTCGAGCCATCTCTTGAGATGCCATATATGCTCTATATGCAATGCGATCTCTGTCCATATCCTGAAATCTGTGTAGGAAGCAGACTGTCTGAAATAATGCCTCGACTAGCATGGGCGGTGTGGCAAGCTCTGCTCGCACAATGTCATGTGGGACTGAGGCCTTGCTGCGAAGAGAGAGAGAGAGTAAAAATTTACGAAAAAAGAGAGTAAAAATGCAGGTGAAGAGAGAGAAAGACTAAAAATGCAGGCTGCAGGAGAGAGAAAACAGCAAACGTAGGTAGTGGAGAGAAAAACTGCTGAGACAGGCTGAGGAGAGAGAAAACTGTCAAATGCAGCTGTGAGGAGAGAGAATGATGGTGACAGCAGGCAGGGGAGAGAAAACTGCAACGACAGCAGTTAGGAGAGAGAAAACTGCAGCGACAAGTCAGGAGAGAGAAAACTGTACTGGCAGCAGCTGGGGCCTACAAACGCAGGAGTATGCTGATGTGGCAGGCTACGACAGCTGTGCAGGTGGTCGGCAGGAGTCTCCTGGCTGGAAACAGTAGCAAACAGGAGGTGGAGGGTTGGAAACAGGCATAAGTCTGTAGATGACAGAAGGGACAGCTGAGACAGCGATGTCCTCCTCGAGAGGGGTGTGGGCAGCGAGCTGAAAACATCTGAAATCTACAAAAATGAGATTAAGGGTTGAATGGAGGGCAACATACTTATTTATAGAAAGTTTGGGCCCTCCCAAGTGGGTTTGTGCTTATGGGACATAGACACTCTCTAGGAATGCATTTCTTTTAAATAAACAAGGTTTCTTCATTAATTAAGCATGTTTTGGGGCTGTTTTAGTAAAGCTAATGCATTTTTAGCTCAACCCCTCCCCTTAGGCCCAACAACGGGGCCACGAGAAGGAAGTCCAGCCAAGCCCTTTTTTGTTATATTTTACCGCAAGGCGTTTGACCCCAAAGCAGAGCATCGGACAAAAGGTTCGCGTCGGCTGCCCAGTCGCCTACTAAGACTACAAAGGCTATGGTTATCTTACCAAGGGAGCCCATGTGATCACCCTAGAGAGGACAGGGCATCGGACAAAGGGTGCTCATTGGCTGCCCAATGGCCTACCAAGCCCTATAAAGGTTGATGGAATCAACTATGGACTTTTTTTTGTTTTTTTGTTTTTTTTAAAAAGGGCTTTTTAGATTTGATAGATTTAGTATTAAATGAGGGTTGCAAATCAGTTTTTGTCCTATTGAGTATCTAATCTCAATACAGGAGAGTGATAAGGGATGGTCAGACCCAAGACCTTAACAAAACAAGCATACTATTCCTACCATTATTGGGTGTCGATGAAGAAGGAAAATGGCTAAGGTGTGGGTATAGCAAATATGTGAAGCAATCAAGACAAGGAAAGTAAGCAAGCAGGTTAGGAAAAAACTGGCTTAGAGATTGCCATGTGCAATGCCACGAATATGGTGGATCCAGAATCGACCGCTCCAAAAGACTGAAAAGGGATAAATGCGCACAGATGCATGTTTACATGAACAGAATGCCAATGCATGGGGTAATGCAAAGGGAGATGCAAGATGTCATGCTCACGCAAAATGAAATGCAACAGTGCCACTTGAATAATGCCCTCGAAGGGGAATTGTTCACTTGCCCAAGCGCCCTTTTACAATCATATAATCCTGACAATGCGGATGAAGTTACAAATGTCCATAATACAATACAAAAGAATAAATGAATGTCTAAAAAAACTGTAAGCATCATCACTATCACTATTAAGAGAAGAAGCCACTTCCTCTCAAACTGGAGGGAAATGAAGAGGGAAGCACCCTCTCCCCATCAATCTGAAGAAGTAGGGGAGGGTGTACCCAAGCCGATCCTGGGTAGCAGGTATTGAAGAACCGGCTGGTTGACTGCTTTGGTCAAGATGTCTGCAAAATTATCTAATGAAGGCATTAACTCTAGGTGAATAGTGCCTAGCTCAACGTGCTCTCTGGAAAAGTGGAAGTGGACTCCCACATGTTGCGTCTGTGGTGTGATGATCGGATTGCTCGAAAGGGCAATGGCACTCTGGTTGTCCCAGTAGACAACGGTGGGAGAGTCACAAGAAAAATGAAGTGCCGCCAGTACGATCCTCAAGTAGATGGCCTCAGTGGTGCCATCAAATAGAGCCCTATACTCAGCCTTGGCCGTGGAAGCTACCACCGTCTCCTGCTTACGACTAGACCACGAAATGGGAGCCGTGCCGAAGGTAAAGAGATAGCGACCATGGGAACGTCGGGTGTTAGGACCTCCTGCCCAATTAGAATCAGTGTGCCCCTGCAAACATAAACTAGAACCATATGTCAAGCCATAAGAATAAGTATACTGTAAATAACGCAACACATGAAGACATGCAATCCAATGTGACATCCTAGGTGTTGTGAAATATTGACTGAGTATGCTAACTGAGTAAGCTAAATCTGGCCTAGTGTGAATTAACCAAAGAAGTTTCCCTACGACAGATCGATAGATATGTACATCAAAGGACTGACCTAGGATATCCTTTGACAAGTGGACAGTAGGATCAAGAGGTGTGGCCATTGGCCGTGTCTGATCTGAAGTGTGCTGTTCCATGAGTTGAAGTGCGTACTTTTGCTGTGACACAAAAATATAGCCCCCAGATCGAACTACCTCCATCCCTAAGAAATAAGACAACAAACCAAGGTCTGTCATCTCGAAGGTAGCACTAAGCTTGGCCTTAATTTTTGCTATGGTAGTAGAATCTGAGCCTGTGATAAGTAGGTCATTAACGTACATCAGGGTATAGCTGACCCCCTTTGTAGTAGATCGAACATATAAGTTCGGGTCATAAGGGGTAGAATGGTATCCATGAGTTTGTAAGAACTCGTCCATCTCTTGGAACCAAGACCGCGGTGCTTAAGAGCTTTCTGCAAGCGGAATACCTTATCCCTCGGGTTCCTTGAAGGAAAACCTGGTGGCTGCTCCACATAGACTTTCTCCTCCAAATAACCATTCAGAAAGGCACACTTGACATCCATCTGATATATCGGCCAACCGTGGTGAGAGGCTAGTATGAGAAGTAACCGGAAAGATGTCAACCGCGCAGTAGGAGCAAAAGTCTCTTCATAATTAATACCATGCTTTTGTCGAAACCCTTGCACTACAAGGTGAGCCTTGTACTTGTCTAAAGTCTCATCAGCTTTTAGCTTGGTCCTAAAAATCCACTTTGTCTCGATGACTTTCTTGTGGCTTGGACGATCCACTAATTTCCAAGTCACATTTCAGTCAATACTCTCGAGCTCCTTTTCCATGACATCTCGCCATTGAGGGTGCTGAAGAGCTTCCTGCCATAATGCACTATATAATGAGTCGTAAACAACGATGCAAATAATGCTTGAGGAGCAAGCCGGGCAGATCTTCTAGGTCCCTCTGGAGTGGAATCCAGCGGTAAGATCCTTGAATCTCGCATGGTCTGCTGGTACCAGTGAGGTAATGGGTCTCACGGAGGGGGCCTAGGAGCTGAAGAATTTGCAGGAATGTCAAGAGTGGGAAGTAGGCCAGGCTCAGTAGGCACAATCTCCGATGATGTGGAAGGAGGAATCGGATCGGAATCCGATATAGAGAATTGCACGGAACAATCACCTTATTTGTCCGAGGATCAAACAAACGATAGGCTTTCGCTTTAGAGGAATATCCATAAAAAATAAGGAGATCAGCTCGGGGAGTGAGCTTTCCTATCTTATCATCAAGTGTGTGTGTGTAGGCACGACACCTGAAGACTCTGAAGTGGGAAATGATAGGCCGAGAGCCAAAGAATGCCTCATATAGGGTCTTCTGAGGAAGAGCCGCAGTTGGGCACCAGTTGAGGATATACATCGAGGTGTTAACAATCTCAACCCAAAGGCGCTCAAGGAGCTCTGTTGCGAACAGCATAGAGCGTGCCATTTCCATGACTGTCCGGTTCCTACGATTTACGACTCCATTCTGAGAGGGGGAGTTGGTAGAGATGAGTTGGCTGTTAAAATATTGAGAATGCATGCTATGGAGGATCACTGATGAGTAAATAGACAATCATAATGAGGCAGAAGCATTGACAAGGAAGAACAACTAATATTATCCAAGCATACTGTAAGTACAACTGATTGATAATGATTGATTTAATGAGTGTGGGGATGAGTGCCTTTTATAGGCTTACAGTAGGTGGTATTGGTAGGTGGAGATAGGTGGAAAGGGACCATGGCATTCAACAACCGTGGTTTTGATAAACCGTGCATACGTGACGCTGATCAGAAACGAACTGCCGCCTGTCCACGCTGACCACGTCAGCTATCGCCTGATTGTCGCTGAGCAGATTTGGCTGTTGCCTGTCCACGCTGACCTGTTTCTGACCTGGTGACTGTCTGTCCAGCTGTCGCCTGTATAAAACGTGACCTGAACACTGTTGCCTGACTGTCCTAAACAGAAACGTGACCTGGAAAGATGACGACCTGACTTGTGCTGACCTGGAATGGCTGCGCGTGACCTGTCTGGTTACAAATTGAGCAAAAACGAGCCTACAGCACTGTCGCCTGTTTCGCGCGTGCTCTCGTCTGACCAGCAGAGATGACAACTTGCTGATTTCGCACGAGCGAAGCACTGGCGATGTCTCGCACAGGCTCCGGGAAGCGCGCACACCTTAGCTGTAGCTCTGATACCAGTTTGAAGGAATGCGAAAATGCCCAAGTGGTGTGCGCAGCGAGACTGGAGTGTGTTCAGCAGTAGAGAGTGCAGAGAGAGTAGAGACTTGAGTTGGGTGTGTACCAGTGTGGCACACACAAAGAATGAAAGAATGTATTTAGGGTATAGTACATTTACACCCGCAAGAGTGCGGTCACATGTATAAGCAAAATATATACACGGGAAGTGTAGCAAAGGGCCTTTACACCCAACACCTATAGGTTGTACGTGCTACATCCTCATATATTCAGATGGGTGCTAGTAGCATCGGCCACAATGGTCAAGAAGTAACCCTTGTATAAGTACTATGATGATGCTCTAGCATCCATCTGAATGTCCAAGCATGTAATGGTACGGATATTCTGTTGGTATCATTTAAGACGATCCTCTAGTGCATAGGCTATGAAGGTGGATCATAAGAAGGGGCAAGTATGACACAGTGTGAAGAAGGCCTTGGGTCCATCCTTGGTGATGAGAGGTTTTGTTAAGACTTCAAGCTGTCTATTTGTCTATGTGTGTGACCGACAGTCTAACTGTATGTCCAGCTGTACACAGCAAGTGTGGGACATTTAATAAGTCGGTGGTCTTTGACTTAACCACAGTTAGTACATTGGCTAGATGACCTAGTTGTAACTATTCTGCTCTACTAGTTACTTGAGGGAATAATGAAAGAAATGGGATGAGCTGACTGCTCACTCTCTGTTGCTCCAAACCTACTTTGTCATTTAACATGGTATCAGAGCTATGAACCATGGAATTCCTGAGAGCTCATAGCCTGGCATTGGCATTGTAAAAGCTGGAACTTGAAGGAAAAGTTTGAAGCTGCAGGATAAATAAGCCATAGCCAACATTGGAGCAGTATACATCAGATTTGGATCTCCTACACATGTTAGAGCTTGTTGATGTATGCATGAGGGATCATTGGCAAGTGATAGAGCCTATCATTGAGCTCATTTGTAGTTAGTATAAGCAATAGTATGCAGACGTGATGCAACAAATGTGCGTCTGAAAAACGTGAGCAAATCTGTCCACTACTAATCATCCACTTTCTTGAGCAATCATATGGGACATTTGAGGCATACATTGGAGCCTCCAGTGAAGAAGCATTAGCTTGCAAGTGACTAGCAACTCGTTGACCAGCAGCAGGGCTAAAAACGTGGCTTGTAGAAGTTGCGCCTGTTGTTCCTACAGCTATTCCTGGATAGATTTGAAAGCAGCCTTGATGTATAATGTATATGCATTAATGTGACATATTACTTGCTAAATGGTTGAGCATTGGCATGAGCTCATGGAGCATTATGTATGTTGTTGTCACAAGGACGTGAAAATTTGATTCTTTGCTTATGTTTAATTGACATTTGATTAAAGGATTAATCAAATGTGCAATTAAAAGATGCACATGTGTTGCACATGTGAGGTGCAAGCTACTTTTTCACAGTTGAAGGCCGAAGGACCCTATGAAAAAGATAGGTGTCAAAGGCAAAAGTTATAACAAGTTACACTAGTTAGATTCTAGGTGAATTTTGGTGTTAGTTTGCCCCTAGGACCATTAATTGGCCATTAAGTGTCAGTGGTGACACTAGAGACTAGGCATTAATTAATGGATTAATGCTTGTCCAAGGGTCAATTAATGCATGGGACCACTTTGGGTTGCAAATGGCCTAGCCAATTAATTTTTGGATGGGCAAGGTCAATTTTTTGGGCATGGATTAAGGGCTGAATTAATTTTCAGAATTAATTAAATCTGAAAATTGATTAAATGGCTGGAAATTGCTGAAAATGGATTAAGAAAGCTGCCACTTGGCAAAACTTTCCCATGAAAGTGGGGGAAAGGTTAAATAGGGCTGAAGGGAGAGGGAAATCTCGTTTTTTCATTGTGGAGCTGTTGGGTAGAGGTGTTGGACTGTTGCTGCCAGCTTTTGGGGCCATTTTCCAACCATTGGAGACCATTTTGGTGATGGAGATTGCATATTCTTGAACTTGGGAAGGTGGCAATTGCTGCTGATGCACTTTCTCCTGAAGATCACAGTCTCTGATGCTCCTATTGTTGTTGGTGCATCCGTTTGGGGCTGGTACAGCAGGGCAGCAAGAACTGATTTTGATCAGTTCTTCGGACAAATCTTAGAATTTTCTCTCTCTACAGCATTCTCTCATCTCCTTCAGCCTATGCTCAGCAATTCTCAGCCATTCGGAGGAGATCTCAGCCATTTTTGGTGGGCTGATCTGTAATTTCTGCAATAAACCCTAATTTACAGCAGAAATTAGGGTTTAGCAGCCACCTTGGGGTCCGTGCCAAAGGTTGAAGGCTCAAGGGACTGAAATCAGCAGCTGATAATTGAAAATTATCAAGGGATTTTAGGAGCCAGCCCATCCCAAATTGATTTGGGGTAGCATTTGGCGAGCCAAGGGTCAAATTGGAGAAGAAGTCTTGGGTGAATCAAGGGGCAAATGACCCAAAAGGCTTGTTGGTCATTTATGACAGCAAGAGCAATTGGTTAGCAGGAGAAGATTGAAGAATCTCGAGTTGTACTCCTTCCAATTGAATGAAAGCTAAAGAAATACCACAAGGGGCGCCAATTTTGGGGCCAACAGGGTGTCTACTGTCCAAGAATGTTATGATAAAGTGTGTATTTCTTTTTACGTGCATTTATTTATTGCTGTAATTAAGTGCTTAATTAGGTTAAACCACCCTATCCGAGAAGGAAGGCTGGTTACAGTTGTAGCAAACTGATGTAAAGTAGTCTAAATGTGACCACCAGACCTGTGTAATGCAGGCTGAATACACTTGTTGTGTATGGTAACTTATAGGCAACATTGAATCTCAACAGACAGTGATCATTGAAGAGCTTATACTTGGTGGATGCTTGACAAAACATATGTGTTATCTCTTATGTTTTTGATCTTGGATTGGGAGTGTCAAATGCTCAGTGTTTGAAGATAATGACATGCTGAAATATGTCCAGAAGTTTTTCAGCACTAATACAGGGCACCGTTTGATCTAGCAATGCTTTGGAATGATGGATATGACTATCAAGAATGCTTGATAAATGTCTGTGCAATACCCATGTACACCTAGGCATGATTAAAAGGGATTAAAAATTCAATTTTGGAATGCATTTACAGATTTGGAAATTACAGGCTGAAATCTGTAATTTGAATGTATGACAGTTATCACTCGAAGGTTGAAACATACTAACATCCATTTGGTACCTGTAAGGCTTGAGTCATGCCATTGGAGCTATAGGTATTTTTGTGGGATATTGTGAGTATTAAATGTGCAAATTTGGACTGATTTGCTGCTGGCTATAGCAGGGTATTAACTGTTTTTATTAGCTGGAAGAATATTTACTTCCATACATGATGTACATGCACTGCAATGTGTCCAGATGGACATGTATGGATACCTGCATGTAGTGGCAACTGTCTGAGATGCTGTGGGCTATGTTGAGGCATAAATACCCTTGCTTTGGCTGAGAAAAGGCTGCCAGTTAGTGTGTTTACATACAGAGTATGCAGTAAATGCAGTCCATACAAATAGGTTGTTATACCTAGATGTATGGCCACTTGACTTGGGATATGGTTGACATGTTTATGGACCGAAATACTCTGATTTGAACAAAGGGTAGCTGCTGAAAACTGTCATTGAATTGGAAGGCTGAAACTGATCAGTTAAGAAACCTTGGTTTGCAGGAAGTCAGGCAGTGTTTACAACATGACAAATGCAAACAAAACAGATAACATAACCGAGATAGTGGGTGAGAAAATTGGTAGCAACAACTATGCCATCTGGAAGTTCCACATAGGGAACTTCCTGATAGGAAAAGGATATTGGGATTTGGTAACAGGAGCAGAGGCTGAACCCAAATCGCCTATTGATGGGAATCCCACTCCAGATCAGGTGAGAGCTCATAGATCTTGGACGGAAAGAGTACGAAGGGTTTTACATTGGCTATCATCATGTATTTCGGATGCTATGGTAATGCAAATTATCAACTGTAGCTCTCCAAAGGATGCATGGAATACCTTGATTATGTACTATGGCACTACCACAAGTGCCAAGAAGATATAACTGAAGCAAAAATTCAATAATATGGAGAGAAAGAGTGGGTCTATTCAGGACTATGTCATTGAAATCAAGACCATTGCGGACCCGTTCGCGTCCATTGGCACACAGGTGGAGGATGAAGACATGGTTGTAGTTGCATTAAATGGCTTGGGGCTTGAATATAAATCTTTTGATACTTCCATATCTGTGCGGGCTGAAATGCCAGATTTTAATGAGCTTGTGGCATTGCTCATTCATGAGGAAGTCAAACTGGGATTGGCTATTGGCTCTAGCAGCTCTAAGAGCAAGGATGCTGTCTTTTACTCGAATCAACGCAGCTGTGGTAGCCATGGTAGGGGATTTGCTCGTGGCAGAGGAGCACCACAGAATATGTCTCATGGCAGTAATACCCAATAGGGTTCAAATGCAAGAGGAGGTGGCAATTTTAGAGCCAGGGGGAGATCTAGCCCTAGGGGCAGAGGCTCATGGCAGCCACAACGTGTCTCTCACAATCCTAACAAGGATAAGAATTGTCATTACTGTGGCAAGTACGGACACATCGCCAAGGACTACTGGAAGAAGCAGGGCAATCAGAAAGGCAAACAACATGGACATTATGCATCATCCAGCCATATAGAGGATGATTCCATAGATCGGTTGTTTGCTATGACTTACGTGCAGAACAGGACTGCTAAGAAGTCGAATGCAGATGATGTCTGGTATATTGATTTTGGAGCATCAAATCATATGACACCTCATGGTGACTGGTTTACAGATATGGTGTTTGACAAGAATGGTTATGTATGTACATGCAATGATACGCAACATAGCATTGAGAACAAAGGCATAGGACCTTTGGTAATTCATGATGGCAAGAAGAAAAACTTGCATGATGTGTTGTTGGGAATAAAGGGCCATCTAGCCTTTTATATGTGTACGGGTGTGAACACACCCTTAGCACATTGTACTTTCATACATATATCTATCTAAAAACCTAAAGTTGTACACTCGTTCATTGTACTGAAAAACATGTTTACTCTCTACTCTGCTCTCTTGCACTCTCTTTGACTCTCTCACAGCGTGCAACGATTGTCTACCTCAATCTCTGTGCCTAACCTCGCCCTACAAACTGGTATTAGAGCCATAATGGTTCACTCAGGCCACAAGCATTAGTCGCTAGTTGCAAGCCCGACAGATGAGAAGTTGTAACCAGAGGCTATAGTCGCAGGAAGAAGTCGCATGCAGAAGACCAATGAACAAGTTGTGCAAATAGCCAACGAACAGGTTGTCAAGAAGACCAGCGCAGGTGCTCACGATTGGGCGGCAAGTCCAATAGGGACTAGGCGACAGGAAACAGCAGTGGGAGTACGCGGAAGCTCAGGAGGCTCGTGTGACGAGCTGGCAGTCTAGCGGGGGCGATGTGGGCTTCAGGCCAGCGAACGACAGGGTCTAGTGGGGGATCAACATGGAGGCGCATGTGGCGGATGGGCAGGTGAGTTGACGCGGATTGCATGGCTGGACTGTACGCGTAAAGGCGAACATGCACACAACTGACGGGTCTGTTGACCTGTTAGATTTTTTCAAAAATTCAATCTTTTTTTGAAATTTCTTTCACCCATTGATGGGGTTTCGCGCAGTAAGCACAAGATCTCAGATCTATGCAAAATCAACTCAGAAATTTGGGGCTTTTCCCAGATTTGGGAAATTTGATGTAGAACAAGCAGATTTGTCTCAGAAATTGTAAGAATTTGTGACATTTTGTCCCCGAAATTTGGGGCTTTTCATGTACATGCACAAATTGGGCTGAAATTGACCCAATTTCTCGACATTGAGGCACATTGGACCTCGTGCAATTTGGGGCTTTTGCGATTTGGGCAAAATTTGTGCAGCATTTGGCCATTTCATGTACATGCAGGTTGAACTCCACGCAATTTGGACATCGACACTTGGTAAAGTTTGGGGCTTTTGCTGAAATTGCTTTATTTTGGCAAAATTGGACAGTCCTATGCACGACAGAGGAAATGCAGATGTGTGTTTGACGCTTTGAGCACAAAACTTTGGGGCTTTTGACTGTTCGTGTCAAATTTTATGCCCGTGGGTACATATACAACAGAAATTGCAGCTGAAATTTTGGGATTTCTCATGTAATGTGATGCACATGCCCTTTGGAATAGCTGTAATTAATTGGATAATGCTGTAGTACTTGGTTTGGTGCTTCTGAAAACTTAATTACAGATCTAAAATCTGTACTTCTGCGTGATCATTTATTGCTGATTGGTACTTGTTTGTACCTTGGTCACTTGGGTGACAGTTTGGGCCTGCATTTGCTGGTCTTTTTGTCACATTTGGGCTGAAAACCATGGCTGGCAGAAATGATAGTAGTAATTTGATGCATATAAAGAAGCTTGAAGGCGCACATAATTTTGCAGTGTGGCAAAACAGTGCTACAATATCGTGTTACAAAAGAAGCAAGCAAAGCCGATCAAAACCAAAGGGGCAAAGCCTGCGGACATGGATCAGGACGATTGGGATGAGTTGAATGAGCTTGCACGCTCAACCATAGAGCTATCGATTTCTAATGCCTTGTTGTTCAACATTGAAGGTTTGGATTCTGCATATGCTATATGGACTAGATTGGAAGAACTGTATGCACAGAAGAGTGCTGCAAGTAAAGTGTATTGGCTGAAAAAGCTTATGGATTTACGTATGAAAGAAGATACAGCAATGTCTACTCACTTGAATGAGTTTAACACCATTCTCAGCTAGCTGGTTGCCTTGAAGTTCATGATTGATGAGAAATTTAAGGCTAATTTCTTGCTTTGCACTCTACCAAAGAGTTGGGATACATTCAGGACTGCTATGAGCAATTCTAATGTGATCTTTTTTTATGCTGATGTAGAGAGTGCTCTACTTATGGAAGAGATGAATCGGCAGAACAATGCATCTAGTAAGTTTCCAGTGCTTTGCATACTAGGGGCAGATCACAACAAAAGGGCAAATATAATAGCAAGGGACACAGTAAATCACGTGGCAAAGATGTTGAATGCCATCATTGTGGCAAGAAGGGTCACTTTGTGACTGCTACAAATGGAAGAAAGAGAAAGGAAAAGGCAAGAAGACATATGATTGCAAGAAAGAGAAGAAGGACAGTCAGCCTAAGAAGAGCAATGTAAAAATGGAAGAGGTGAATGTAGTCACTCATGACAGTGACAGTGGGAGTGATGTACTCTTTGTCTCTTCACATTTTGGTACACATGCTCTACTTGCAGATACAGATGATGACATGCATACCTGGATTCTTGATTTAGGTGCTTCCTTTCATGTCACCACTTATTGTGAGTGGTTTTCTGCCTATACAGGGGGTCGACATGGTGTTGTCCATCTTGGGGACAACTATGCATGTGAGATTGCAGGTATTGACAGTGTGCAGTTATAGTTTCAACATGGCTCTCTCTTTACACTTCAGTATGCACGGCATGTACCTTAGCTCAAGAAGAGCTTGATTAGCACAGGGCAGCTAGATGATGATGGTTTTCATACCACCTTTGGTGATGGAAAATGGAAGATCTATAAGGGATCTAGGGTTATTGCCAGAGGTTGCAAGAGTGACACTTTGTATCCACTTCTTGTATCTAGTGTGCGTGACCAAGTTGTTGCCGTGACCGAGCAGCCAAGCGTTTCTTTGTGGCATGGCCGGTTGGGACACATGAGTCAAACATGAATGAAAGTGCTTTCTCATTTGGGTTATTTGCCTCGTCTTCGTTATGCTGATTTTGAGCATTGTGATCATTGCATTTATGGCAACATGCACAGACGTCTCACAAAAAGTCTCTTTCTTTGAAATCTTCTCCTCTAGAGTTAGTACATTCGGATGTATGTTAGGACTCCCACTTTGTAGGCATTCATGATGTGACATCTTTTCAAAAGTTGTATGGCTACAAACCTAATGTCACTCACATGAAAGTATTTGGTCGTATTGCTTATGTGCATATTCCTGATGAAAGATAAGGAAGTTGGATTTGAAAGCACATAAGTGTGTCTTTATTGGTTATGCGTAAGAAAAGAAGGCATATACATGTTTTAATCCCTCTACACAGGAGACACTTGTGAGCAGGGATGTTATATTTGATGAGATGGCTACTTGGTATGCAGCACCTACAGCAGTATCGTTTGACATGTCTTACTACAAAATATAGGTCTTATACCGACGTTAAAAGCGACGAAAATGCAAATAACAAAATTTGCCCCTGTCATCGCAAAAAGTGTCGTTATTGGCGACGCCATAGAACAGTCGGTATCAGCGTCGCAATCAGCGTCGGTATTGGTGTCGGTATGAGCTGATACCGACGCTGATAGTGATGGTTTGTGACGAAAATAACGACGCCAATAACGACGCGAGCTGTAAATTTGCGACACTAATAGCGACGGTAACAGGGAATTTTTTTTTTGTGCCAGGGCTGCCCTGCCACATATAGCACTGTGTGCTTTATTAGAGCCATACAAAATAGTTTCTGCATTGTGTACAATGCGCTTGCAAACAAAAACCAAGTTTAATGAAATCATAACACTGATACATGAAATAAATACATGATTGCATAATAAGCGATTGGTACAATCATGACAAGATATCATTGATACATAGAAAATGTCTACATAGATCAGGTGACCAAAAAATAAAGGTGTGTGAGCTCTAGGGATCCAAGGGCGAGCTTCATATCCGTGCCCTCCAAAAGCTCATCCCGCCGCAAAGGAGCATCGAACGGACTCTGCAAAAAAAGAAACAACACATCAGTCCACCATACAATAATGCATTCCAATTAAACATGGAACTACGGACAAGAAAGATGAGTGACTTACAGGGCCGCCGCGTCTGTACAATCGGTCGATGAATGAAGTGAGACAGTGCTTCTCTAATTTAAAAAATTCTTGGCATTGGCTGAAAATCAGACAGATAAGACACTTAAGTGTCTTCGCTCTGAGAATGGTAAGAAAAATGTGTCCAAGGCCTTTCAGGCATTTTGTGACAGCAAAGGAATAAAGAGGGAGCTCACTGCCCCTCATAATCCACCCCGAAATGGAGTTGCAGAGCGTATGAATCGGACCATACATGATAAGGTCCATACGATGCTATTTCATGCTGCATTACCCTGTGGTTTTTGGGCAAAGGCTGTTATGACAGCCGTTCAGTTGATTAATCGGTCACCAAACAGGTCTTTGGGGGGGGGGGGGGGAGCTCCCCAAGAAGTGTGGTCGGGCAAGCCACGTTCATATGCTCATCTGAAAGTGTTTAGCTGTGAGGCTTTTGTGCACATTCGTAAAGAAAAACGCAGCAAACTTGTGCCAAAGTCCTGTAAATGCATTTTCCTAGGATATCGTGATGAGAGTGAAATGAGGTATACATTATGGGAACCCGAGAAAAGGAAAATAGTAAGCAGCAATGACGTTATCTTCCGGGAAGATCGCATGCACAAACAGCCCGAAAAGACTGAGGAGGTCCGTAGGGTTGTATTCCGGGAAGAAATACCTTTTGGACAGCAAAATGTGCCCGCTGTACAGCAGCAAATACGTGCTGTAAATGAACCTGTAAATGCAAGAAATGGTGCTGGAAATGATCAGCCAGCTATTGCCCATGAAAATGAGCCACTACATGTGCAGGAACAGCCAGGACAGCATGATGAAAATGTAAATTTGCAGGAACATCCAGCAAACAATGACCATTGGGTTAGAAGATGGTCTAGGGCTACTAGACAACCTGACAGATTTGTTCCTTGTGCAATTAATGTGGCTGAGTATGTCATGTTGACAAACTGTGGTGAACCGTCTTGCTTCAAGGAAGCAATGGACAAACAGGTCAGCAAGAAATGGTATAAAGCCATGCTGTCAGAGATGGAATCTCTTGAAAAAAATGGCACTTGGGACTTGGTGCAGTTGCCTAAAGGGCAGAAAACCCTTCCAGGCAAATGGGTTTACAAAATGAAGGTCACTTCTGGTTCCTCACCCAAGTACAAAGCAAGATTGGTTGCAAAGGGATACAATTAGGAGCATGAAATTGACTTTGATGAGATTTTCTCTCCTGTAGTCAAGATGACTACATTGAGAACCATTTTGGGCTTGGTTGCAATTGAGGATATGGAGCTCATACAGATGGATGTAAAGACTGCGTTTTTACATGGTGATCTGCATGAAGACATTTATATGCAGTAGCTTGAAGAGTTTGTTCAACAAGGGAAGGAAAAAATGGTTTGTAAACTCAAAATGAGTTTGTATGGGCTGAAACAAGCACCAAGAGAATGGTATCATAAGTTTGATACATTCATGTAGTCCCAAGGCTTTCATAGAAGTCAAGTGGATCACTGCTTGTACACCAAGAAGGCAACAGATGGCAGCCTGATTATCTTGGTCTTGTATGTTGATGACATGTTGATTGCTGGTAGGGATACTCATGCCTTGGATTCATTGAAGCAAAGTCTTCATGGCAACTTTGACATGAAGGATCTGGGTGATGCAAATCACATTCTTGGCATGCGAGTACTCAAAGATAGATCTAAAGGCTTACTCTATCTATCTCAGCAGGAGTATATCTCCAAAGTTTTGCAGCGTTTCAATATGGAGGGGAGGAAAACAATTGGGGTTCCATTGCCTCCATATGTGAAACTCAGTGCAGAGGATAGCCCTACATTTGATGATGAGAAGGCTGAAATAGCCAAGATACCATATGCTTCAACAGTTGGCAGTTGGATGTATGCCATGGTTGCTACATGTCCTGACATTGATTTTGCAGTGGGAGTGGTTAGCAGATACATGACAACCCTTGGCAAGAAGCATTGGGATGCAGTGAAATGTATTATGAGATACCTCAAAGGCACAAAGGAGTTGTGCATCTGCTTTGGAAAGCAGATGCATCTGGCTTTACGGATGTAGACTATGCTGGTCATGCGGACTGCAGGAAGTCCACTTCTGGGTATGTGTTTACTTTCACAGGAGGAGCGGTCTCTTGGATCTCCAGGCGACAAAAGTGTGTTGCATTGTCTACTACAGAGGCAGAGTATGTAGCTGCCACTGAGGCATGCAAGGAGGCTTTATGGCTTTCACGTCTGGTGGGAGAGCGTGGCATCATAGAGGTACCTGTTCTCCATTGTCATAGTGAGAGTGCTATCATGCTAGCACGAAATCCTATCTTTCATGGAAAGACAAAGCACATACAGGTGAAGTACCAGTTCATTATAGATGTACTTGACAACAAGAGCATTGAGCTTGTCAAAGTGCATACAGATGATAACCTTGTGGACCTTCTTACGAAAGGTCTTCCAGCAGAGCAATTTGCTCATTGCCGACAGATGATGGGAGTTGGATAGATATATTTATTTCAGCTTTGTACATACCTAGACTTAGTTGATTATTTTCTCCTCTTAAGGCACATTGCCTTTAGGTGGGAGGTTTTTGGGAATAAAGGGCCATTGTGCCTTTTATATGCGCACGGGTGCAAACACACCCTTAGCACATTGTACTTTCATACATATATCTATCTAAAAACCTAAAGTTGTAGACTTGTCATTGTACTGAAAACGTGTTCACTCTCTACTCTGCTGTCTTGCACTCTCTCTGACTGTCTCATAGCGTGCAACGACTATCTACCTCGATCTCCATGCCTAACCTTGCCCTACATGTGTTGCATGTCCCATCCATTACAAAGAATTTGTTGTCTGTGGGTGAGATGACTGAGCAAAATTTGCAGGTCCGTTTTAATAAGCATGGTTGCCTCATTGAAGAGTTTGGTAATGGCTGCAAATTGATTGCTCGTGGTCATAGACATGGCAGGATGTTCACATTAGATGCCACTTTACCACAGTTGAAGTCAGCAATGTTTGCTCATGGTTCAGGCATAGTCAAAGACCTAGAAATATAGCATAAGAGAGTGGGGCTTGTAAATATTCAGCGGCTGCAATTGATGTAGAAGAGAGCTTGTGACAGGCTTACCGAAGTTTACCTACATTGATCTTGGTCATGTATGTGATGCTTGTCAATTTGGTAAATAGTCATGATTGCCTTTTGTGAGGCATGTACGAAACAACACAAGACCTTTGCAGTTAGTCCATTCTGATGTGTGGGGGCCAGCCCATAATGCATCTATGGGAGGCTCTAAATACTATGTGACCTTCATAGATAACTTTAGCTGCTATACTTGGGTTTATATACTGAAAGCAAAGGATGAGGTGTTTGCTGTTTTTAAGCAGTTTCAGAAGCAGGTTGAGAAAGAATTTGATTGCTACATCTCGTCTGAGATCCGATAGTGGTGGGGAGTATGTGTCACATGAATTTGACAGTTTTTTGGCTGAAAATGGTATTTGTAGGCAGCTTACATGTAGCTACACTCCATAACAAAATGGAGTAGCTGAATGGAAGAATGGGATATTGATGGAAGCTGCCCGTGCTATGATGAACGAGAAGAATATGTCGCTTTACTATTGGGCCAAGGTTGTTATGACAGCCATGTACATTTTGAACAGGACTCCCACTGCAGGCATTCATGTTGCGACACCCTTTTAGAAGTTGTATGGCTACAAACCTGATGTCAGTCACATGAAAGTATAAGCAAGGATGTTATATTTGATGAGATGGCTACTTGGTATGCATCACCTGTAGCAGTACTGTCTAATATGCCTTTTGCACATGCTTCTACAGTCGGTTCTATAAACGCCCCGAACAACGTAGTATGCTTAACAATTATGATATTCGCTTGTTTTCGAGATTTAATATAAAAGAGAATGAACACTTAAAGCTGAAAATGAAAATTACTCACAAAATTACAGCCATGAAAATGTAAAAGTAATGGAGACAAGATTGAGGGTTGAAGATGGGCAATCCCCCCCCGAAGGAATGTATTTCTGCTCAACCCAAGTCCCTTAGGGAAGAGCTCAGTTACAATCAACTTGAGAGTGAGGAGAATTAATTCTCACTCTCACAAGATCATGCAAAGATGTACAAACACACATGCATTATCTATTATGCAATGATAAGAACTGATTTCTTTACAGTATGAGAGAAGAAAGAGGGAAAATCAGCCTTTCCTCATCGTTGATCAGCAGTACATGGATAGGGCTTGCTTCTTGTTGCTAAAATGGAAGAAAGAGCTCGAGAAGGAGGTGCTGTAATGAATTTACAGGCTTGCTGTCCTGTAAAACAGCAGTGATAGAAGAGGGAATATGGAGGAATTTGATAATGGAGAAGTGGAGGATGATGATGGGGATGTATGGTGCCAGTTTCTGGCTATCTGTGGGTGCTGTACATGAGTTTACAGCAAAGAAAAATGATGGTGAATGAAGAAAAACGAGTTCTTATCTATAGGAGAGGGAAGAGCTAGTACAAAAGGGGAAAGTGGAGTAGCACAAGACAAGTGTCCAGCAACATGTCATGAGATGTGACAAGTGGTGGGACTCTTGGAAACTTGTGTGACAAGTGTCTTGACACTTGTCTCTTCTCTATGGCCTTCCTTTTTAGTAAGCACAGTCAGAGTAGAGAATTTTAGGATTAGCTTTTTTAGGCTAATTCGAGGCTCCTAAAATTTAAAGACCTCCTAAAATTTAGGGACCCCCCCAATATGGGTGTTATATGAAAGCTTTTTCCGTATACATCGCAAAAACGGTATCAGAATCTTAATGTGACTTTCCTATGCAAAGAAATGTGCATTTCAAGCTTTCAGCCCACACATGCATATTGTACAAGCATTTCATGATCATGCCATCTTGTTGATTGTAACTGTTTGTTCTGGCGGATCTAGCCCACACTTCAAAGCATCAATCCTTTTTGTGTGCGAGTCTAACCCTGATATGCGTGAGTTCTGGTCACAGGCGCCCAATCGGGCCATATAGGTGGAAGTGTGAACTATCTTTTCTCTAACCCACCGCGTGGGTCCACCATAACCTGTGACCACTCATCAGAGGCCAGCTCCAATGCACTTTTCTTTATATCTAATTAGTGCAAATGAAACAAATTTAATAAATCATTATATAGACAAATTAATGAAAAAGGATACAAAATCTGTTTCTATAGAGTTGTGACAGGTTCACAGTAGAGTACGACATTGACAGGTCCTAGTGTATCATCCCCTGTATCTCCATGGACAGGGAGATTGCGGAGTTTTGGCTCATCGTCCACTGAGACAACCACTATGTCAGTGAGGGGGAGATATGACATGATGGATAGCAAAGGGAAAGAAAAAGTTTTTGATGATACACCTGGCATGATGACTTCAAGCTATGACTCGGATGATAGTCTTGATAGTGAACTTGGTATTCCTACTGTGTATACACCTAGTACTCGGTAGAGCAGGTACATTCCACCTCATGAAAGAGGGGAATCTTGTAGTGCACCACAGCTTAGACGCTCGCAGAGGGTTAGGTATCTTGTGGATAGACTGACTTACAGTGGTTACTTTGCGAAGTATTATGCTTATATGACGAAGGTTATGGAGGTTAAAGAACCTGCCACTTATGTTGGAGCAGTGATGGATAAGAATTGGTGCACAACCATGGATGAGTAAATGGCTGCCTTGGCTGAAAATAGCACTTGGGATCTTGTTCCACTACTAGATGGGATAAAGACCATTGGCTGCAAATGGGTTTATAAGATTAAATGCAAGTTGGATGGCAGTGTAGAGAGGTACAAAGCCAGGCTGGTCACCAAGGGATGTGCTCAGCAGTATGGTCTAGACTACAAAGAGACTTTCAGCCTTGTTGCCAAGATGGGAACCATGCGAACAATGATTGCATTGGGTGCTGCAAAAGGCTGGAAATTGCAGCAGATGGATGTTAAGAATGCTTTCCTCAATGGTGACTTGGAAGAGGATGTTTACATGGATCAGCCTGAAGGGTATGCACACCCTAAGTTTTTGCACTATGTCTGTAAGCTGAAGAAAGTTTTGTATGGGCTGAAATAGGCTCCTAGAGCATGGCATGCAAGGGATCAGCAGTTACTTGCAGAGTTTGGGTTTCATGGTTGGCAGGGCTGATCATAGTCTGTTCATGAAAAAGATAGACAGAGGATTGGTAGTGCTGGTTATTTATGTGGATGATTTGATAATCATAGGCGATGATGACTTTGGAATTTAGAATGCCATGAGTATGTTGAAATCTGAATTTGATATAAAGGATTCAGGTGAGCTGATATTCTTCTTGGGTATTGAGGTGATAAAGGCAGATAATGATTTATGGCTGATGCAAAAACACTATGCCATGGAAATGCTGAAAAAATATGGCATGGCTAAATGTAAACCGCTTGATATACCTCTGGATCAGAATGTTAAGTTAGACATAAACATTGGAGCTGAAATTGATGATGTCACTATGTATAGGCAGATGGTTGGAAGCTTGATCTACTTCACCATCACAAGACCTGATTTGAGTTATGCTGTTGGGCTCATAAGTCAGTTCACGTAGAAGCCCGGAAAGCCACACTTGGATGCTGTTAGATGGATTATGCGGTATGTAAAGTCCATTGTAGATCATGGGCTGTTCTATGAGAAGGATAAGGCCTTGAACTCATTGGTTACACTGATGTGAATTGGGTAGGATGCTCATATGATCGTAGGTCTACGAGTGGTTATGCCTTCAGCTTTGGAAGTGGGATGATGAGCTGGAGCAGCAAGAAGCAATTGATTGTTGTATTGTCTAGTACTGAGGCAGAGTATAGAGGTGCTGCTTTGGCAGCCTGTGAAATTGCATGGTTGCTTAAGCTGATGGCTGATTTGGATATGCAGGTGGATGCTCCAGTGACTTTATTTTGTGACAATCTTAGTAGTGTACTTCTAGCAACAAACCCAGTTTACCATGCCAGAACGAAGTATATTGAGGTGCACTACCATTTCTTTCGTGAGATGGTTCTTGCAGGCAGAGTGGATCTTATGCATGCGAAGACGGATGAGCAAGTAGTAGATCTCTTTACCAAGTCTTTAGGTAAAGATAAGTTCAGTTGATTCCGACAGCTATTTGGCTTACAGGTGTTATCTTGAGCTTGAGGAGGAGTGTTAAGACTTCAAGCTCTGTCTATCTGTCTATGTGTGTGACCTACAGTCTACTGTATGTCCAGTTGTACATAGCAAGTGTTAGACATTTAATAAGTCGGTGGTCTTTGACTTAACCACCTAGTTGTAACTATTTTGCTCTACTAGTTACTTGAGGGAATAATGAAAGAAATGGGATGAGCTGACTGCACACTCTCTGTTGCTCCAAACCTACTCTGTCATTTAAGAGGTTTGATGTAAAACTTCTCCAATTGATGTTGGGTCCTTGTATGCCATAGCACGGGTCATCAACCTGTAGTTGGCATGAAAAACTCTTTTGAATGGGCTCCTTTTTCCCTATTCTTTTTCTCTAGCTAGGTTTGTGCTTCCAAGAATTTTTATGCTCACTCTTGCATATACTCTTGGTGATTTCTGCTCTTTTGTGCTGATGAGATCATCATGGCCCATCCTGCCACTCCCCTCCTCTAGGGCACCCTTAATACCTGCATTTCTAAGGGTCTGGCAAGACCATTGGGGAGAAGGCCAATACTCCTGCTCCATTGTCTTGAAAAATCTAGCTGGCTGTTGCCAGCCTCTAGAGGCACCCAGCCTGCTGCCTTTTGACAGCCAGCTTCATCGTCATCATCTATTTCTCCTATTATCAACTTGAGCACCCATAGATAGCTACATTTTCACCATTGGTATCTGTTTCAGTATCCTGCTGCTCCGGACAGCAGCTGATATTATCCATACATAATCAAGGCTGCTGCGGGGCTTTACATTGCTGCATTTGGCTGTTCCAGCCCTATAGATTGCTGCATTTTGACATCCAGCCTGTTTTGCTACTGTCCTCAGGCTTTGCATCAGATTAATTGCATTGGATGACCTTATGTTGTTGCATTTCATCACCGTTCACTCCACTGCTTCGACATTATTGCATATGGTTTTGTTGCATTTGGGTTCTATTCTTGGGGGCCGACACTCTGGCACTCTCCCTCATTACTACGAGAGGGACTGAACAGTTTATGCTCCTTGAGCTCCCTAAAATTGTATCACATTCTCTTTGTTTATGCACTTAGTAGTGTTCATTGATTCATTAGTTTCTTGTTCTTTCCTTTATCTTCTTTTCATTGTGTTTAAGTTGTGTTTGTACACTGAGTTTCTTTTCCGTGCAAACCCTAGGATATTTTCACATGATATCAGAGTTCGTGCTCTTTTAAAGAGTATCATGTAGCTATCACGAAGGCTTTGGGGCACAAGGGATGATTTGTTATGAAGAATGGTGTGTACACGGTGTCCCTTTTATTGAACTTGTTGGAGCCAAGTAAAACATTAGAGATCTATGATAATTCTGAGGCAAGTTCTGATAGCTCAATATACCCTTGGCAGAAGCAATTGATGCCACTGTTTTTCCATCATTGTAATCATCTTAGATTTATGGAAGTTGACTCATAAACCTGTGGTCAACCAAATGGATCCAAAGCATGCATAATAATAGTAACATTGCACTGATTATTTTTGGGCGAAAAGAAAGGAATCGTCAGCAGAAGCTTGTGCCAAGGATTGCTTCCCATTTGGGAATCCAGTCCATCTAAACTGCCATTGTTCGTCAAATGATCAAAGTAAAAAAGAGAAGAGTGTGTGGCTACCGCTTTAAGCAAGGCACTAAATGGACTGTTGCCTTCATGAACTGATCTTTTTAATGACCATAAATCAGATAAGCCATTTCCCAAAATGAGCGACATGGTCACACTTTTTGTGAAAAATCATTTTTTAAACAGAGTGGCTGAACACTAGAGAAAAGTACAACCTAAAAGTTTAAAAACACGTATAAAAAATTATGTTCAGGTTTATCCAATCCTTTAGTTGACAAGGCTGTCACAAAGAGAGCTGTCACAAAGAGAACGGTGCAGAGATCGTGTAAAGTAAGCAGTCATCAAAATAGTGGCCAGGTTGCAGAGTTTCCAAAGAGCCTAGATTATCTAGAAATGCACCCAAGAAAAGAAAGTGGCAGAGAACTAAAGTCTACCCAGGAAAGAGCCAAAAGAGCTTGCTAAAAAAACACACACAGCCAAAAGAGCTTGCTAAAAAAACACACAACCATGCGCTCCCCCTGGCACCTTTTTTGGTGGGTTTGAGCAACCACTGTTCATTATCTTAAAATGAGCTGCATCTGCATGCATGTGCACATACACACACAGAGAACAATGATAGTAGATACTAAGAATCACAGACAAACTCACCAACGATATTGTTTCAATGCTGTCTTCCTTTCAAAGTGTCTCTAATGTTGCCATTATGAACTCTAAAATGTTGAAGTTTCTAGCTGTAAACGAAATATGTTATTCACTTGAATTCTAGAGTAGGACTTTCTAAATATAGATATCTAGTGGGCTTGTAGGAACAATCAAGAAGGGCTTGGACACTGTTTGAAACAGATGACTTGGGAAGTTTGGAAACAAAAATTGCTGGAGAGAAAACAACTTTGCTATATTTGACCACAGAAAGACAGGTCACGACCCAGTATGCAACAAATATCACCTACAAAGGTACCCGTGGGGTGGAACTTCCAATACAGTCCATGGTACCAAATTGGGAAGTTGGAGAACTACTGCGAAGCTGCTGGAAGAATTACAATATGCAATTAGTAAAAAGACAACAAGCTCAGTTGGAGGAAGAGCTTCTACAGGTCAGGGAACCGGCTAGTCAAACTCATTGCAAAACTAGTCAGGTGGAATCCATTGCCAAGCTTTTGTGTAATGAAAGCAGTTTTCTAAAGGATCATGGCAGGGCAAAAGTTCTCTCTCTGATGGCAGATGATATTGGCAGCGAAGTAGAAGGGGGCAAGGATCTTAGTAATGATTTTGAACTGGCTTTTCGAATGTATAGGTATCATGGTCAGAGTCGAGACTATGATGCAGCCCCTGTGATATTGACTAAAGCTTTACTTGAGCAAATAGTGAATTGCTGTGGAAAGGAGTTGCAAACTGCAACTTTTTTAAATATGAACCATGAGGGGCTTTCTTCATTGGGAGAAGGGGTTCTTAGTACTTGGTGTCCAAAGACCAGGTCTTTTGCTGCAGATATGAACAGGCTGAGTAATTTGAACAACGCATTCATAGGCTATGAAGAGACTTTGGAGCAACTTTCGTTAAAAGACAACTTAATATCTGACATTTCTGGATTAGAGTGCTTACATAATTTACAAACTATTCACTTGGATGGAAACTCCATCTTAGAGCTAATTGCATCAAACTGTGTCACTTCAAGTGATAAAGTCTGCGAGCTTAGAAGTCTGACTCGTGTGGAAAGCCAAGATGGAGACAAAGGTACTTGTATTGTTCCAACAAAGTCTAGTAAATGCATTCCAGCATCCTGCTGGCCCTGTTTAAAAGAGATTACTTTAAGCTGCAACAGAATATCAAAGGTGGAAAGACTTAGTCATCTTTGCCCAAAACTCGAAGTGTTAGATCTTGGATCCAACTATCTTGCTTCTCTAGGAGGAACAGTAGCAAGTGCCCTGGAAGGTTTAACTTGCTTAAGGGTTTTGGATGTAGGCCAAAATAGATTAAGAGGAAGGAACTTATGGGAATCTCTGAACAATTGCCCACTTTTGGTCTCTCTGGTTGCCTCACGGAATAGACTGACAGAGCTACCTACCCACAGTGGGAGTGTTTTTCTCCGAGAGCTTTGGCTGAATGGAAACTCAATAAAATGTTTCACTTGTACAGCATGGATGCCAAGTTTGCAGCGCTTGTATTTGCAAGACAATGACATTGACACCATATCTCCTATTGGTGGTTTCCCTGTCCTTGAGGTATATACACACTTTGCAAAAGATGATTGAAATACCAAAGCCTTAGGTTGCTGAAAACGTGAGGCTTGCAGTCTCTATTAGTCTGAAGTCACTAATATTTTGCTCTTTGTACCTTCATATCACAGTCAAAAGTCATTCATATTCAAATTGTGCAAATACATTGTTGAGCATTTTGCCCGAACATTTATTGAATTTTTCAACTAGTATTAATAACATTTTACTGAATGAAAATACAGCACTTGTTGTAAATAGTATAAAGATGCCTCATGAGTTGGCAATCAAGTTGGTGAAGTTAGTGATGCAAAATAAGTGTAACCATTTAAGTTGTAGCCTTGGGTGCCATTCACCCAGGTTGATGGAGTTGGGTGTAAAGGCTCTTACGCTACTCTCGTGTGTATATTACTTTACACATGTGAACTCACCCTTGCGGGTGTAAGTGTACTGTATCCTAAGTATAAAAACATTCTTTTATTCTTTGTGTACCACACTGGTACACGGGGAAACAGAAACGAAAACGGAAATGGCAATTTTTGAGGAGGGGAAACAAAAATGCAATGTCATAGAGAGAGAGAGAGAGAGAGAGAGAGAGAGAGAGAGAGAGAGAGAGAGAGAGAAAGAAAGAAAGTTATATTAACGTCTTCTAAAGACCAAAACTGGCCTATGAGACAAACTGTGATACAACTAATGAGGTCCAGCTATCCAAAATAAAAGTGCTGAATGAAAAGCTAAAAACTGGAAACTGAAAATACGGTGCTGTGAGTGTGATAAGTGTCGTGTATGTGTATGTGCGTATGTAGCTCTGGTACTCCAGATAATGGCTACAAAAGGGGAACAAATGTCGGCTGTGATAGGGGAACAACTGTCGGCTGTGATAAAGTGGTGCGATGTGTATATGTAACAGATGCACGGAGATATACTATCCTGGGATGTAGTAGCAGTCGTCGAAGTTGCTAATAGCAGGTGATCCCTCCTGAATGCAGGATGTGGTACATCGGCGGTGGAGAAAGAGCAAACTGGAGATCTAAGATCCAATGTGTCGAGTGTCGTCGGATCTCAGTCTGCTGTCGATGTAGATCAAGAATCCTAGGTGCTTAGAAGTTATAATATAGATTACAAGTTTCATACTCACAATCAAAGCTTTCTAATTTCCAAGTTTTGAAAGGGTTCTAGTAAAGGTATAAGCTGAAAGGAGCTTCTTGATACGTACAAGGATTTTGAAATATAATTCATATGCTAACTGCAAAGAATAAACACTTCTAAATAAGTGCATAATGCAAAAAGAAAGTGGTTGATAACTAATTATCATCTCATAGTTCCTCTTGCTCTCCATATCCCTCTTCCTCATCCATTTCATAATCTTCAAGTGCTGTAGGCGGATCCTCTTTATCCTCCTCCTCCTCATCATCGGCATCTCGCATATCGTGCTCACTTTTATGAAAGCCTATATACATGTCTCGAGAATACTCTGACTTTATTTTTGTCAACAAACGTAGGTTTGCATTGACAAAAATGAGGTCATCTGCTCTTTGAAGCCCTAAGCGATTCCTTTTCTTTGTGTGGATGTGACTAAAGGTGCTCCAAAGCCTCTCTGATGATGAGAAAGCTTGGCTGAGAATCCTAATAGCCAAGTATAAATTTAGCTTGTGGTTCACTGATGTATGCTATGGTTGCCACTAGACCTGACATTGCTCATGCAGTGGGAGTTGTGAGTAGGTTTATGTCAAATCCTGACAAAGCACATTGGGGAGCAGTGAAATGCATCTTATGGTACCTTAAAGGCACACAAAGAAAATGTATTTGCTATGGAAAGGATACATTAGATCTGCAAGGGTATTGTGATGTAGACATGATAGGTGACTTGGATACTCGCAAGTCTACTAGCGGGTATATATTTACCTTGACTGGTGGAGGAGTTTCTTGGTGCTTTTGAAGGCTGAATATGTTTCAGCCTCCCGAGTGTATGTTACTTTACACATGTAAACACACCCTTGTAGGTGTAAGGGATGTTAAGGCCCTTATGCTCTCTCGAGTGTATATTACTTTACACATGTGAACACACCCTTGTGGGTATAAGTGTATTGTACCGTAAGTATAAATACATTCTTTTATTCTTTGTGTGTACCATACTAGTACACACCTATCTCTCGACCGTCACTTTTACTCACTGTTTGCTGAACTGCTCCTGTAGCTGCACCTCGATCAATACACATATTTTGATTGCGTCCTACAATACTCTTCACAAAAGAATATGTGAAGGCATTGGACTTATGTTTGAGAAAGTATACCCATAAATAAGAGGTATAACACGCCATTCTTGGTGATGGAGGCCGGCGCGTAAAGATCAACATGAATCAATCTAAGAGACGCCTCAGCTCTATGTGAGGAATGCTTGAGGGAATGGGTTATAGTCCTACTTCTCGAGTTGACAAGCTTTATAGACATCCTAGAATAGCTTCAGATAGGGAAGGCCATCAACCATTTATCGACGCGACAACTCATAAAGAGAGTCGTATTTGAGATATCCTAAGCGAAAATGCCAAAGATGCTTAGTGCTTGTAGGCTCCCTTGTAGCAGCTAAAGCCTAGAAGTAGTGGAACTCGGAGCTTTTGGCTGTTGGCTTGGAAAGAAACTGTCATGTGATACAGGCCACTAGGCTATGCCTTACCGAGAACAATCACTAAACCAATCACAGAGTCAAGGACCTTGACTGAGGTTGTTGTGAAGAAGACTGCTCAATCCAACTGTCATGAGGATATGTATTTTTGAAACCTCACTTAACATGTGGATTAATTTTTAACCATATGGTTAAGTAAATGTTGCACATTTGAGGTATAACTGGGGTCAGAGTAAATTTACGAGCCCAAGACCTGAGGAAATCATAGGTTGTCAAAGGTAAAAATTGCTATAAGTTATGCCACACAGGTACTTGATGGTATTTGGTGCCAGTTGTTGACCTAGGTCATTCATTTGGCCATAAGTGTCAGTTGTGACACTCCAGAAGTGGCATTTAATGGTACCTAACGCCAATCTAATGGTCAAAGATGGCGCAAAGATACTTGGGAATGGAAGTTGCGTAGCCAATTTAATTATTGGCCAATCAGATTATTTTTTAGGGCACCGAAGTAATTATTAGATTAAAATTTCAGTATTTAAAGACTGAAAATTAATATTTAATTATGGATAATGCTAGAAAATTCATTTGAGAAGGCCGCCACTTGTAAAAAATGCCCGCGCAAGGCTGAAAAACGTCTTTGGAAGCTGGAGAGAAGCATTTTAGTGTATTCAGTCTGCAAGAGAGAGGGAGGAGATGTTGGTTTGATTTGCAGCCATTGGAGGACCTTCTGAGGCAACCAGGGATAGGAGAAGACCAATCAACAGTAGGTGAGAGCATGTACAGGCTGTTGAGACAGGGCAGCAACAGTAATGATTGATTTTCTTCAGTTCTTTGCATCTACAAGCTCTTGAGACAGGGCATGAGCAGTAGATGATTGATTTTCTTCAGTTCTTCACGAAGAAAGTCTGAAATTCTCTATCCTCAGCATTCTCTCTCATTTGCTAGCCTTTTTATAGCCTTGCTTCGAAGATTATAGCATTGAGATCACCAAAGGCTGAGAAATTTCAGATTTCTCTCCTGTAAATCCTAATATGTAGTAGAAATTAGGGTTTAGCAATAGCCTCGGGAAGCGTGCCACAAATTGGAAGCTCCTAGATTTGAATTCAACAGGGCTAACGCTGTTTTTAGTCAAATTCAAGTGGAGGAACCAACAAATCAGAATTTGGGCATTTTCCATCTCCATCAAAACGGGTGAAGATCAATTGGCTGCCCGAATCAAGGGGAAAATCAGATTAAAGACTTACTCATCATTTTGGATAGCAAGGGGAGTTGGAATACCGAAAGGGATTGGGAGAATCCCATTGTATATCACCTTCTTCTTCAATTAAGTTAAATAAATACCAAAAGGGGAGCCAGGTTTTGGACCAACAGGGTGTTTAATGTCCAAGATTATATGGTAAAGTGTGCATTTTAGTTTTGTGGATTTGTTAATTGCTGTAAATAGTGCTTAATCATATTATTTATCACCTTATTTGAGGAGGAAGGCTGGTTACACCAATTGGCAAAGTTGTTGAATGGATAATAAGTTCACCCCTAGTTAGGGGGACACAATACACATCATCTAGTGTAGTGTCATCTGGGCCGTGGTTAGTGGTAAAGCTGATGTGACTGTGAGCTTGAATGCAGTAGACAGTGTGAGAGTGAGAGAGACAGAGTGAAGCACGACACCTAAAGGGAATAGACTGAAAGAGTGTAGAATGAAAGTACAAAGTACAACCCTTAAACCTTAGGGTTGTAGGGGGTGTTCACACCCGAACACGGTAAGTGCCCATAAGTGTGTAACATAAGCACATAAGCACATACGAAAATAAGGCTATAAGTCTGGGGGAAAAAACCTCTCCTATCGAGAGTAAAAAGTGCCCCAGTGTCCTACTGATCACCGACACTCCCATATGAGCGTAGGCCTAAGTGAGGCATGAGTCAAATACCCAAAAAACCCCCCTGGAGTGAAGAGTGATCAAGAGTACAAGGATCATCCGCCACCAAAGGATATCAAATTTAAAGCGTCGCGAAATGCTTCAAATTTGTCACGAGGAAGAGCTTTGGTGAAGATGTCTGCCACATTACTGGTGGTAGGACAATAGACAAGGCTGATATCATCTGCATGTAGCCTCTCTCTGACAAAGTGATAATGGATCTCAATGTGTTTTGTGCGAGCATGAAACACTGGGTTTTGTGCCACTGCAATGGCACTCTGATTGTCAGTGAACAAAGGAGTAGGCTCCATAACAGATACATCCAGATCAGCTAGCAAGCGTCTAAGCCATACGCATTCAACTGTGGTAGTGAAAGCTGCCTTGTATTCAGCTTCACATGACAATGTGGCAACAGTGGATTGTTTCTTGCTAAGCCAAGAAATGCAAGAAGAGCCAAGAAAGAAACAATTGCTACTAGTGGAGTGACGCGTATCATAATCACCAGCCCAATCAGAATCACTGTAAGCATGTAAATGCAGTGGTTTCCCCTTGGCATAAAGCAACCCAAGAGATCTAGTACCCCGCAAGTAACGAAAAACACGCTTGACAGCTTGCCAATGTGACATACATGGCTGATGCATATATCTGCTCAAAGCTGAAACTGCAAACTGTATGTCCGGCCTAGTGTTGCATAAGTAGATAAGACATCCAACTGCAGGAGCATATGTATGTATATCAAACAAATCACTGTCATCATGTAATGACAGTTTCAGTCCAGGTTCCATGGGGGTACAAACTGGCTTGCAATCCTGTAAGCCAAACTTCTTAAGAAGCTGCCCAATATACCTTGACTGTGATAGCCCAATACCTCGAGCATCATGTATGAGCTGGATGCCCAAGTAGCAATGCAAAATTCCCAAGTTAGACATGTCAAAAGTTTGCTGCAAATTTTGTTTGAATGCTGAAATCTGATCAGCATGTGTTCCGGTGAGCAAAAGGTCATCAACATAAAGACATATAATCAGCATAGATCCCCCTTCTTTACATACGTAAAGGGTAGACTCAGAAGAGCTGTTGAGAAACCCTTGACCAAGCAAGAAAGCATCTATTTTTGCATACCAAGCTCTAGGAGCTTGTTTCAAACCATATAGTGCCTTTTTGAGCTTGCATACCAAATGTTATGAGCCTTCAACTGCAAAACCAATGGGTTGCTGTACATAAACTTCCTCCTGAAGTTCCCCATGTAAAAATGCAGTCTTGATATCCAGCTGATGCACTGTCCAACCATAATGTGCAGCCAAAGCAATCATAGACCTGATGGTCGTCATACGGGAAGTAGGAGCAAATGTCTCCTCATAGTCAATGCCCTTTTTCTGTGCGTAGCCTTTAGCTACAAGCCGTGCCTTGTATTTATCAATGGACCCATCTGCTTTCCTTTTCAGTGTGTAGACCCATTTCGTTCCAATGGCTTTCTTCCCAAATGGCAAAGACACCAAATCCCAAGTTTGATTCTTAGTAATAGAATCTAATTCAGCTTGCATTGCTACCATCGAATGCACATTGTGTTGTGCATCCTCAAAATATTCAGGCTCTTCATTATCAAAAGTACTTGCTGCCATAACAAACTCCATGGTATGTGCCGAATCATGCAAACGAGTTTGCGTTCTAGTACGACCAGCCATGGGTGTATCCAAAGGACTATCTTGCATAGTCTGCAAATACCATCTAGGTAACTGTCTAGCTTCTTGACTGTGTGCAAGCTCTTGCTGAATTTCAGTTTCAGCATTATGCTGAATATTCCGATCAGCCAATGGCTGAATTTCTGCACTTTCCATAGGAGCAGCTGGCTGAACATTAGGTTCATTTTCTGAAGCTCCAGCTGAATCACCAAAAGTAATGGGCAGCAGCCCTTCAAAAACATCACGGGCAGCCTGATATGTGTCCAAACCAGCCAAGGATAATTCTGACTTTTCATCAAAAACAACATTCTTGCTGACAAAAACCTTCTTTGTAATGGGATCATAAAGTCTGTAGCCTTTGCTCTCACTGCTATATCCCATAAAAATGCACTTAACAGCCTTGTTGTCCAACTTTTTTCTAAGTACCTGTGGAATATGGGCATAGGCAAGACACCCAAAGGTACGGAAGTGGCCAACAGAAGGTTTACGGCTGTTCCAAGCCTCAAAAGGTGTGATGGTCTTCAAGGCTTTGGTAGGGCATCTGTTCAAAATATGGCAAGCACACATGACTGCTTCCATGCAAAAACTATGAGGCAAGCTCTTTGCCTTCAGCATACATCTGGCCATCTCCATGAGTGACCGATTCTTCCTCTCTGCTACCCCATTCTGCTGTGGAGTATAGGCAGTAGTGTACTGATGGACTATGCCTTTCTGCTTCAAAAAAGAATTCAGCATAGAGGACATGTATTCCCCCTCTCGGTTTGAACGGAGAGTCTTAATTTTGCATCCAGATTGATTTTCAACAAGTGCACTGAAAGCCAAAAATGCATCATACACTTCTGACTTCTTTTTCAAACAGTAGACCCAGCAAAAACGTGTAAAGTCATCAATGAATGTCACAAAATAGTAACAACCGCCCAATGACATTGTTTGCATAGAGGCCCACAAACATCTGAATGCACCAACTGCAATCTGGTTGTTGCTCTGAAAGCAACATCACGGGGAAATGAGAAACGATGCATTTTTCCCAAAATGCATCCCTCGCATAAGTGCTCAAGAGGTCTCTCCAAGAGAGGTAAGCCATCCAGCATTTGAGTACGCTGCAAAAGCATCAAGCTGCCAAAGTTTACATGCCCCAAACGAGCATGCCATAACTCTGCCTGTATCATAGCAGGAGTAAGAGTGGATGTCAAGTATGCCGACTGATCTACTGAAAGAGCATCCAACTCATATAAACCATGACACAAAGATCCTGTCAAGACCAAAGTCATGCGTTCTTTATCTCTAACCATGCAACGGTCATCATCAAATGTGACCTGCAAACTACAACCTGCCAAAGAGGAAATAGATAGCAAATTCTTCTTGATCCCAGGTACAAACAAAGCATCCTGTAGGCGGAGAATAGAGCCATCAATGGCTGTGAGCTGAATCTCCCCAATACCATGAACAGGGTATGATGCATTATTGGCACACTGTACAGATTTCCCAACGGGAGGTGCACTCACTGAAGCAAACAAATCTCTGCGAGATGTAATATGCCTAGAAGCACTACTGTCAAAGAACCAAGTGTTAGCATCTTCTGTAGAGCTAAGTGCTCTATCAGCCCAAGAGATGTCATAACTGCAAGTGTAAAAACAATAGTCCCTGTCCATAACAAAGGACGCAGACTCACTAGCAGTGGAAGGAGTAGTAGAAACAGACATTCCTGATTCCTTCTTCTTCTCTTTGGCAATGCGCTTCCTGCACTCAGTGATATAGTGGCCTGGCTTCTTACAATAATGACATTTTCCCTTTTTAGCTTGCGTCCCCCCTTGTGTCTGATTCTGTGATGTGCCAGAAGTACCAGAAGTCTGTGGAGCATTTTTCACCTTGCTGTTTTTGCCTTTCTGTCTTGCCATAAAAGCCTGCTCAGAGACTATAGTATCCACACTACTATTCAAGGTGGTGGATATCAGCTGTGCATCCGAAAAGTACTCATCTACATTCATGAGTTGCTCCCGCAAGTCCTGAATCTTATTCAAGTGATCCTGCATAGAATCACCTTCATTCATCTTCAAAGTCTCTAACTCTTTCTTCAAGAAAGAGATTCGAGTCTCATTCTTTCCTGCAAACATATGCTCCAAAGTCAGCCATGCATCTCATGAAGAAGATGCTGAACGAATATGAGGGATGATGGACCGCTGAACTGCCAAAGCAATCAGCGACAAAGCCTGTGCATCTCGTGTATCCCAAGCTTTTTGAGCTGCAATTCTTGGAGGAAGTGGCTGAGGTGGAGCGGGCTGAGGTCCCCATTGTCCACGTGCCCCTTGAGGAGGAGTAACGGGAGCTACAACTCCCGGTTTAGTTTCCTCTCCACTGACATAATCCCATAAATTCTTAGCCACTAATACATTCTTCATCATGAATGACCATAGCGAATAATTGTTTCCATCCAATCTGTCTTCCTTGGATACATAGGTAAATACATCACCTCCTCGATTTGCCATGATGACAAATTTCCAAAGACAAATGAGCAATGTCAAAGCAGTAAGGGCTGGAAATCTGCAAATTTCCAGAAATTGCAGCAAGCACACTTCTGCAATTAATGTGCAAGGGTGTACTCTGTCAAAAACTGTCTTTAATGCACGCTTTCCAAGGCGCAAACAATGCTCAGCAACACTGTAATGTCAAAATCCCCAAAATTTCTGTCACAAATACCCGAGAATGTGCGTTTAATGTGTCTCTGTCACAAACACAAGCACGTGTCCCAATGCAGAAAACTGATCCTGCTGCTGCTCTGTTACAGACACAGGCACGTGTCCCAATGCAAAAAACTGATCCTGCAGCTGCTCTGTTACAGACACGGGCACGTGTCCCAATGCAGAAAATTGACCCTGTTGCTGCACGAACTCCTGTGTTTGAATTAAAAAAATGCAAAATGTTACCTCTGCAAAATGATTGCAGCTGACTGACGATGTGCACGGATCCCGAGGCAATGTCTGCGCACAGGAACAGGCTGGTGAACCTGATGGCGGGCTTTTGCATGTACAGGAGCCGGCGTCACATGGGGACAGATGGCTCGTGCAGGCCGGTGGCGCGCAGGCAGGACTGGCGTGCTGCGGGGCAGATTGCGTGCTGTGCACAGGTGGCACGCTGGGTAGATGAGACGGCTCCTGGACTGAAGACGTCTGCAGGTGGCGCGCTATGACTGGCGGATGGAGCTGTGCAGGCGGGTGGAGCTGTGCAGGCGGCTGGAGCTGATAATGTGGAGCTGCGCGCTGGCTACTCAGCGCAGGGAGGCTGCGCAGGTACAGGCGGCGCCTCCAGTTGACAGGTGGCAACTGCGCCTGCAGCTGGCTGGAGCTGCGCGCTTGCAGACTTGACGACTGGAGCTGGCGGCCTGGGGCAGAACTGGCGGGGGCTGCAGACTGCAGACTGGTGGTGAGCTCAGAGCTGAGCTCTGATACCAAATGTGAGGTGGGAGGATCGAGGTGCAGCTGAGAGTGCAGTAGACAGTGTGAGAGTGAGAGAGACAGAGTGAAGCACGACACCCAAAGGGAATAGACTGAAAGAGTGTAGAATGAAAGTACAAAGTACAACCCTTAAACCTTAGGGTTGTAGGGGGTGTTCACACCCGAACACGGTAAGTGCCCATAAGTGTGTAACATAAGCACATAAGCACATACGAAAATAAGGCTATAAGTCTGGGGGAAAAAACCTCTCCTACCAAGAGTAAAAAGTGCCCGTGTGTCCTACTGATCACTGACACTCCCATATGAGCGTAGGCGTAAGTGAGGCGTGAGTCAAATACCCAACGACTTAGACGTGTCCAACTGTAGGGACTCCAGAAATGAAATGTCCTCGATGGGGCTCATATGATGGGTAGCCCCAGTGTTCACAATCCAAGGAGTAGGTGAAGTACTCGGCTGTGATGAGTGGGCCTCTGTAATCACCTCGTCAGGAGGGAACTCGCAGATGTGGGCAAGACTCGTATCCTCAAATGTCTCTACAGAGACGAAGTGAGCCTTTGCAGACTAGTCACACAAGCTCTCTAGCGTTGAGAAACTGTCAACTGTGATGGCTGATCAGTGGCAATGTGGGTGTGGTATCGCCACTACCCCCACTGAGGATTGCCACTACCCTGCCTTCCCTGTTGGGGATTGTCCAATTGAGGGGCAGAGGTCAGCATTTTAGCTTTTGATGTTGTGTCTCTTTCCTTCAATTGATACTTGTTGTCAAAGCAGCCAATCTTCTGAGAATGTTGACAATATCGATTTTTCTTCGGTACATTCTACCACGTGGGTTTTAGAGATGAGTGGGATTTTCCTTTGGTCTCACTAGTTTGATTTGGATTTTCATTTTGAGTTTGTTTTTGATTTTGATTAGAATTTTGATAATGTTTATCCTTTCCATGTTTCTGAGAAGAGCAACGAGAGCTTCCTCTATAGAAGTCAAACTATGAAACCAATTGAACAGTGGAGCATAACGCAATACCTGACACTTAAACTCATAGAAAGTGGGTATAGTGGATTGTGAGATCACTTATTGCAGAAAATGAAAGTTCCTTGGTATCTTAATTAGAAACAATGTGACCTGATCGTTCGAGGACTTAGGAGCCCTTGTGGTAGAGGATTCGGTGAGAAGGCGCTGATGCTCAACCAACTTGATTTTCAAGTCATCCCGGTTAGTGATTTTAAAGTTTTGGAGTTCATGATCCAAATTGATATGATGGGTCCCATCCAGAGCCGCATAGTGGTCAGTCAAGTGTGTCCAACACTTGGATGCTAAGTTAAAACTGAAGTTGTGAATGAAATTTAGGTAATAGACCTTGCATTAGCTCAATAAAAGCGGAGGTATTCCTAGCCTCCATGAGCGGATAACCTCGCATGGAACAAGTGTAGGATTAGGTTGGGGTTTCAACCCTTGCTCAAGATCTCATAGGTTCTGAGAGGCAAGGACATATCTCATCAGGTTTAACCAAGTAGTGAAGTTCGGCCTATTAAAACAAGTCTTATCATTAAAGGCATGTTTGGTTGATGAGGAGGAAGAACCATGAGATGTTGGATAAGTGGAACAAGAGGGAGGTGGTGGACAGGGATAAGTAGGAGGGAGAGGTGGGTAGGTAGAAATAGGCTTATAATGTCCAATGGGCGCCAATTGATGTACAGGCAGTGGAACATGAATGTTTTCATAAAGTGCTAGTGGAGCTGGAGGCATCGGGATACGTAAGCCCTATCCAATGGCTGGCTAGGGCACAACAAAATGACCAGAAGGCCCACTAGGTAATGTCATGGAGGCAAATTGTGATACCAATTGATCCAAACTCAGTGAGGGATGGGTGGCATTCCTAAACTGTGAAAACTTGAAAGTGTGGAGATGGGAGGATGAACCTCCATCATGGAGACACCACTCGGCTAAGAAAAAGATGAGGTCCTAAAAGGCGTGCCTAAGGGTGATGGACCCCTTGGTAAGATATGTGAAGACATGTAAGGTGTACTTAATGGAGGCTAAAGGGACAATGAAGTGGAACTAGTGGATGGGATGGGTGGGAGATTAAATGGATTTATCATTTGTGTAGATGTGGAAAATGTGTAAGGTTCCTTTTGTCCATTAAATGCAAAATCACCAAAATCAAATTGACCATGAGATGTGAAAGCGGAAGGAAAAGATGAAGAAGGAGCACTCATCATAGGTCCTTGCAAATTTTGTTTACCTTTTCTTGAGTTCCAAAAGAAAAATCTATCCTCTTTAGGGTTTATGAACCAATACTTGGTATAAAGAGTTCCTTTGTCCTGAAATGAGCATCACCAATATCTTGCGGAAAAGAGGAAGTAAACTCAAAAGATTGAGAAGTAGCAGCATGTGTACCTGACATAGGAGTAAATGAAGGTGGAGAAGTGTATGGAAAATATGAAGATGATGGTGATAGAGAGGAAAATGGTTTATACTCCATGCCAGTTTCCACGACATGATGGCTAGTTGTGGAAGCTTTCGCTCAACCGCCAAGACCCACGGACCGCTTATTGTTTCAAGCATTCCAAGTTGAGCACTAATGGCTACCTCTCACATAGCCGACGTGCCATCCATATCTACGGGTGTAGTGAGCTTACTTCCATGCCAACCGAGTTACCTCCTCTCTCGCGCATTCCGGTAGCTCCATGATCCAAGTGCAAGCTTCAAGCAAGCTCCATCCTCAAGCTCCACGCTCCAAGCTCCATTGCCGTGAGCAAGAGAAGAGAAGAGAATAGAAGAGAAGAAGAGAGGAGAAGATGGAGAGCTTCTCCTCCTTGGTCCCTCACCCTCACACACTCACTCCCTCACACTCTCACACTCCCTCTCTCAAGCACAAGCTCAAGCAAGCAAGAAGAAGAAGAAGAAGAAGAAGAAGAGGAGAGCTACTTTTGGCCACACACAAGAATGAGCTTCTCATTCACTTTTCAACTTTATATACAAAACCCTAAATCCCTTTTGGGCGGTCATCCCCTTTTCCGTTTTTTACATGGCCGGCCGTAGCCTAGGCCCTTTTTCCCATTGTCCTTCTATCTTTCTAGCTTCCTTTCCGCCACCCATCTACATTTACAAATTGAACGGGTGAGAGCCCGGCGCTCCTTGAATTAAACCGCGATGCGCTTGCGCTCTTTTACACAAGTTTTGTCTTGCGCTTTTCCTTGTGCACCTTTGCCTTCCATTTCTCTTGCCTTGGCCTTTGTCCTTGTATTTTATTTTAGCTTTCCGGATTTTCCACCGCCTGGCACTCTTTTACAAGATTTTAGGGTGCGCCTTTGTATTTTAAAATGCACCTTTCCCCTTTTGCAGTTGCCTTGGACTTTTAAGGTTGCCCTTGCGCTTTTGGCCTTTTCTCCTCTTCTTTCTTCAGTCGAGCTATCTTTTTTCCGCCTTTGCCTTGCGTCTTTTTTATTTCCTTTTGCTTTCTTCGTGTTGGGGTTAACACTAGTCCCTTGTGGAACTTTCGTCCTTCTTACAAAATCATTAGACCAGTGCACCGAATCTAAAGGGGAAAACTCAAATTTACCTTTAATTTGCTATTGAGCTTGATATATGAGGATGAGATCGTATTCGACTCGCGAGATCTCGTATGGTATGTGGACTCCATGGTAGTCCGAAGACTCTTTGGCCATGTTGGAAGGAGGAGCAAGATATCGATCCCACTCCATCTCGTGTCTTGATGTGCTAGGCTCGGGAGCATCATGATGTGTTGAAGATGCATTTGAAGTCGTCTCGCTCTCCTGTTGTTTCTACTTCTTGTGAAGGGCTTTCAGATCAAAGGCCGAGGCTTCAAGGAAGTGAACCTTGCTCTAATACCATGTGAAGAAGTACCCTAACACATAAACATAAATGAAAGCGTACTACAAAGCATAAATCAAAAGAACATAATTAGGGTTAGGGTAACATCAGAGACAATGAACATAATGGAATCTCAATGAATGATTGAATACTAAATATACTATGCTCATGCAGCAAACATCCGTGTAGGAATGAAAATTGTACCCCAAACTCTCGTGTCTTGTGGACCGAGGCAAAGGTGCTGAGCGGGAGAGTGTGGATCCCGAAGTGCAGCAAGGCAGCCTGCAAATGTCAGACAATAGCAAATGTAGCAGTGTGTGTTGCTGGATCAGTGTTGGGGACAGGCAGATGAGAGAGAAAACAACAAACACAGATTTTGATGATAACATAGACTGTCAGCTAGAATAGTCAAAGGCAGCAGTGTGAATAGTCGCCAGGCTGAAAACAGCAGTAAATGCAAGGCAACTGGTTGCCAGGCTGATGTGCAGCAACTTGAGGGGTAGAGGACAGCAGGTGCTAGCTCCAATGGGTGTAGAATGCAAAGGGGAGGTTGGAAACACAGGCACGAGACTGATGTAGACAGCAAAGGGCAGCTTCCGTTGAGATGCCCTCCGTGAATGAGATGTGGGCAGTGAAGCTTGAGGGCTTGAAATGGGATTGAGGGCAGCTTCAGCTGAGATGTCCTCCGTGAATGAGGTGTGGGCAGTGAAGCTTGAGGGCTTGAAACTTGCAAAAACGAGATCGGGTTGAATGGAGGGCAGCCTACCTATTTATGGAAAGTTTCGAGACCTCATACCATGCACTATTTTAAAAGTCTCTCGAACCACACATCATTTTAGGGTTTTCATTAATTAAGAATTTTTGGGGATGTTTAAGTGGCTAATTCAGCACATAATGCTTATGTTAGCTCCACATAGGTCTCTTCTCTAGAGGGAATATATTATGGGAGATGATTGTGACTACTAGATATAGGGCTTTTTCTTTCATGGTGGAGTATGAAATGAGTCTTCAGAAACCCAAAGGGTTGTAAATCACATTGTAGCAAACACTTATTTCAGCGCAATGAATTCATCAAGCAAAATCAACACGCAATTGAAGCTAGAGTAACTCTTGCACTACACAAAAACCTACCAAACCCAAAAATTGATATTAGACCAAACTTGAGCACTGGGCCTACTTTATATCTTAAGTGAGTTACTTATTTAGAAAAACTTTCAATGTAATCATTTTAAGATGCAAACTTTAATTGTAACCAATTTTAAGGTGCATAGATCTATTCAATGGAAGATTCATATTGCACCTTATTCGATTTGCCCTATTCTTATATCACATAGCGTGTACATTTGTCCAGTGCATGCGTAGTGTCAATCCTTCACTGCAGGTGCAATAATCATTGTGCTAAGAGTTAGGAGTAGAGTTCATTTAAAATCTATTAGATCTAGTTCTCTTTTTGGTGACACAACCAGCTCTTGAAACATTAGAATCATCCTTGATTGCACACAATTAAGATCCAACATGCCATACAAAATGGCCAATACATGTTTTTCAGTAACCAATTATATTGTTGTTACTACATGTATTCTCAATGTACAGTTGTTCATACATGTTTGGAAGTAACCAAGCACACAGTTGCTACTACATGTCTTGCCATTGTACTCTTATCTATACATATATTCAAATGTTTCCAAGTAACCGAGCATACTTTTGTTCCTCCATGTATTGACCATGTACATTTGTGAAAATGATAGTCATTGCACTCGTAAATAACCAATCATGGTACTTATTGATCATAACAATAGAACACAAAATGTTTGCTATGTCTCAAAGATCACTATCTACAGAAGTTAAAAGGGAGCAACAAACCAATAGCTTAATTTAGGCAATGCAGACATAGAGTAGTGGTCCATGAGCAAAGATATTTCACATGAAAAAAGTGTCACATCACAATGACTCACTTCTCTTGTTTGTTCTTCAAGAACCAAAGAGAAAACCATGTACAAATCCATGTGCCACACTATAGTCCTTTCATAGACAGTGTGCTCTACTAGATATATTAATCCCATGATGGTTGCTTCACAAGATTTATGCCCATTCCTATCCCTAAAGAACCATGCTGCTTCATGACTTATGCTCATGGCCATCCCAAGAGATCCACATTGGTAATGCATCTTAATTCTAGAATCATTCCATTCAAGATAAACTAACATGCGTTTACTGCCTTGCACTCTACATACCAAACAATATACATTGAAATGTAACACAAATGACTTGAAGCAACATGTGCACTACTACTGACATAAGCATATCCTTATCTGTATCCATAGTTGTTCAAAAATTAGGATACTTCGTGCTTGACTAAGCATCAATGCTCAAGTGTACGAAAATATATTGATTAGAGCAAGTTCCAATCTTTTGGAGTTGCTACCCCCTCTTGAGCATTTAGCAATGCTCTAGATCTATGCTCTGTTGAACTTCAATGAGCCATGACCAAGATTGGTTCTAATTGAAAAGCCTCAAGGTAAAGTTGCAACAACTTTTTAGTAGCATTTATATCTTGCTGTCCTAGGTCAGCATGATCTTCCATAGAACTTGTTGTCCCATGTCAATATGATCTTCCATAGACCTTGGAACTGCATTTGTTTCATGCTCTCCCACCCAAGCATGACCTTCCAAAGACCCTGCACTATGCAATGTGTATCTTTGTTGAGGACAATGATTCCTCATCACCTACATCTTGTTCCCAGAAGGTCATCTTGCTGAAATATTTAAAAACTCATTGGTGTTCACTAAGTACAACACTTAAGAAAATGTGTGGTTACTATGAGACAACCACAAGCTCACCTTGTTAGAGAATGTTTTGATTGTTTCCAAAAACAAAGGGCAATTGTTTTGATCCTTGCCATATGCAATCTATTCGGTTTTGCCATGCATTTACCAAGTTTCCCATGCATTTCTTGTGATGATGGAAAAGCTACAATCTTACTTTGCATGCTCCAGATTAGTTATGAATGGCTGTTTTTCAATGATTTCTTGTTGCACAATTGATCCACAGGTCCACAATGACCTTATTACCTTTACTGCTTGCTTCCTAGTAGTTGTAGTATGTTTAAAAATGCATACAAACACTTGGAACTTGCCAAACACTAAAATTGACCATTAGCATTTGGATCCAATTTCACGAAGCATTTGCCTCGACAATTGTCCTACATAGTTCATATTATGTAGTTCCACACGCTTTTTCCCACGAACAGAGGGGTTTCTTATGATGAAACCGTGAGAAGCTAGAATATCATTTTCTTTCCCAAAAAGAAGCGAACAATGTGTATAAGGATCGAGATCTCAAAGGAAAAGAGACGACTCAAGTCTATTGTGCTATAGTAACGTGTTTCAATGAAATTTAGACAAAAAAAACATCATATCTTTCTGTTTACAAAGCTTCCCAATGGATTGCTCATGTTGAGAGGAGAAGTTGGTTGCTGTCCTCACTTTGTACATGTTGTTAGCTCATATTTAATGGCTGAAACCTACACATCCTATAGCAAAGAAGAGAAAACTGGTCATGTCCAAACTTGGGCTGCTAAATGAGAGAGGAGACTCCAAATAGCCAAGATCAATTTCCTAAATGAGTAATCAATTGCTCCTTAATCAAAATTTGAATTTGATTAGGGGCTAATCAATGCTTGGTTGATTAATCATAAGCTAGCTTCTTATTGGCCATACTTAAGCATCAAGCCTACTTTGTAACTTGAGCTCTTTATCAAACAAAACTTTCAATTGCAACCAATTCTAAGGTGTGGACTTTCAATTCATGAAAGTTTCACATTGCACCTTGTTTCTTTTGCCTTGTTCTTCTACCACATAGCTTATACACTTGTCCGTTGTATAACTCGATCTCAAATTCTTCATTGTTGGTGCAATAGTCACTGGTCATTGTGCCAAGAGCTGGGGGTACTAGAACTAGAGTCTATTTTATTCAAATCAATAAGTCTGTTTCTCTTTCTGTTTTGACAAAGTATGCTTGTAGACTCATTGAGATGACTTGGATCAAATAGAGTCCACGATTGGTAGATTGTGGTAGAAGATGGTAGATCAAGCTAGACACAACTACTTGCTAGACGGAGGGACGAAGACATTGGGTATACTAGAGAAAGCTCTTACAAGATTACAATGGGATCTAGAAGATTAGGTTGGGAGAGACCCATTACTTGATAGATCCTTGATGTAGCCTTATTTGGTCACACCATTGGCCAAATAGCATTGGAGTAGAGCCAGTAGCTGCTCAACAATGGCACAGAAGACATATCTTGGTGCTTTTCGTTATAGATCTTTGGAGGATGATGGATGATAGCTTTGGGGCTAAGAAGATATTTGTTTTATTGTGGCTTGTAGCCAATAAGAGTTTGGCAATTGACACTTGGCTCAACTATGGTAGGGCTTCTATAACATGTGTGAGATGTGGAGAGATAAAGGAGATTTGAAGTATAGCATGTGTGAAATATGGAGAGATAAAGGAGACTTGGAGGCATTGCCTATGGGATTGTCCCAAAGCCTAAGCAGTGTGAAGGAGAGCCCTTAGGAAGGATGGACTTTCATGGCACAATTGAGATGGGTAGCGACTTGGGGGAAGTAGCTTGGGTCATGGATAGTGGTTTGACATGTGGTTATGAAGATTTTTTAGGGGATCCACTCATTTCTTATTGTTGGGGGCATGATCCAAACTCCAAATTACTTGTGCAAACTTAGTGGACAAAGAGGCATTGTCACAAATGCTCTAGCGTAATTTTACAAATTATATTTCTTGCACTCTTTTATTGTAGGTTGACATGTGCATTAGGACCATCTTCAGGTTGCACTTGAGCTAAACTTACAGTGTGGCTATAATGGTCTTTGGGCCAACTAGTATTCTTTGTCTACTTTTGGGTATTGAGCATTCGAATGAATCTCATGGATTTAGAATTTACTCAATATAGGGCCAAGGTAGAATGTAAGGGACCCCTAGCATTTCTTGACTGTAATTTGTAAATTTATGGGTGAATGCTTAGTTGTTCAAAGGTTGAGAGTTTAGAAAATGGGGTGAATTGTTGCTTAGCAACATTATTTTGAGTGGAAAAATATTGAAAGTATTAAAGATATTCATTTAGACTATGAGGTGTAGTTATGGCATCTATCTTCAAGATGTTTCCACTGCAGAGATTCTCTCTAGGATTCGGAAAAGGATTATTCATACTTTTCACGGGAGATGGGAAAGACTATAGGGCGACTCTTAGTGAATGATGTGGAGTAGAGATGCTTTTATGTGGACATGGGACTCTGGCACCTTCTTTCAGGTAGCACCATACATGGTCTAGCATTACGGACCACCATATTGGTTGTTCAATCAACCACTGTATTGAAGATTTACTTAGCAGCCCCTTATATGAAATTTTCTACTTTGTATTTTATCTTAGGAATTTTTCCGAGGTGTTGTTAATAAAATCTTATTTTCTCTGACCAAAAAATGAAAAGCATTACATCCCTAGGATGGCACAATTGCTTGGCCAGCTTTACATAAGCTAAGAGGTAGAATGCTTGGTACTATGTCAAAGAATGGGTTACACCATGGGTACTATGAGCACATTCTTTCTTCAAGGTGGCACCTTATGCATGGATATTTTCAGTTTTATGACCTTGCTTAGAACAGTCAGTTATTTTGGTGTGCTTGATGCAGTACTTATGTCTCTTCTTGGTTTATTGAATGGCACTCACTGTGCTTAGAATCACATCAGTTTAAATTTCTAGAAAGGCATAATGGCCTGGGTGGGCATTCAGATCAGCTACGAAGTGGAAGGCTTAGCAGTGTCGCAAGGTATCCTTTGTAACAGTGAGCACATTCCCTCTTCCAACTGTGACCAGGATATTTCAAACTGTGACCATTATCCTGGACATACTAGTAAGACTCCTGGAATGACCTGTGTTTGATGCACAGATTGCTTTATTGTCTCTTTTAGCTGGATAAGCAGAAACACATATGATCATTTCTTGAAGATAGCAGAGGCTACATCACTTCAATGCTTTTAGGCTTTTCAAAGCATCAATTCATATATTTGTAACTGTGAAAATTTGTGTATTTGTAGAACAGGCACTGAAAATATTTTGGAATCTTTCAGGTTCTTGATCTTTCATTCAACAAGATTTCTCGAGTACAGCAGTTGCAGAAACTTGGTTGTTTTCCCAATCTCCGTTCCCTTCAGCTTAATGATAATCCTGTATCTGAACTCCCAGATTATGTAGAGAAAGTTCTTGAGGCTGTACCATGGTTGATGGAATTGGATAATGAAGCTTTGTCAGACTATGAGAGACATCAAGCAGTTCGATCTATCTTCTTGAAGGTTATGAATGTGGTTGGTCACCATTATATACATTCAAAAATATGGAAAGGAAGCATACCAATCTTGCTTAAGGTAGATGTCCTAAAGCAGCAAATGACCAATTTAACCTGCAGCGGCTTAACAGTCTTGAAATGTCACGCTGATCAGCTTAAATATGGTATCAGATCTTGTGAAAGCATGATACTGGACACACAAGTAGTTTCAATAAATAAACTCATGGCAGGAGATGCCGATATACCTGTGTTATGGGAAGTTCTTGCAGACATTTCACAGCTTTACTGTGTGAATTATTATGAATCTGATGACATGTGTAAATCTTATACATTTCGTCAATATGAAGCACAATGGAACCAGCAGGCTTTTCAATTAATGTGCCTTAATCACAGGCAAAAGATGCTGAATGGTTTGAGAGAAAGTAATATTGAAGAAGAGATTAGGCATGTAGCACAGGATCATAAACAGATGGGCTATGGAAAAGTCATACGAAACTGTTATGCCTCTGATCTTGAGCATTGTTTGTGGGAACATATCCATTTCGATGAAAGCCAGTATGAGGAAAAGTTTGAGAAGAATGAAGCTTATCAAGTCGAAATTGATACACATCTCAGAAGAATAAGAAGATTACAAGCACTTTCAAGAGGGTTTCTCTCTAGGAGGAAATTTAAATGTCTGCTATTTCATCAGAAAAATATGATGTGTTGTCTAGCAGCAGCCAGAATACAAGCCTCTTGGAAAGGTTGGAAGATAAGGAGATCTGGATTTTTGGCCAGTCTCTACCTAGAGAGGCAGAGAATGTCAGAAGCTGCTTTAAAAATTCAGGCAATTTGGAGGGGTTTTCGAACTAGGAAAAGGTTTCGTCTTGCAATGGAAATATCGAAGTATGAGGATCCTGATGGCTTTGCATACGTTTCAGTTCATGAAGCTGGATTTTTCTTTGACATTGATGATTGTTATCAAGGAAGAGAAGCATGCCAGGAAGATATGTGTGATCAGGGGCTTTTGGACCAGCTGCAACTGAATCCTTTGGACGTCACTAACTATCAACCTGTCTGCAGCACTGAGAATCAAGATAACTTCTCAGTTGTCAGCGGGAGCGAACATAGTGCTGCTGGAAGTATCATAAATAATATAATGCTGGAGAATGAAATTTCGGGTTTCCATAAGACATCAATTGAATCAAATCATAAGGTCATGCTTTGTATGCATGCTTGCAAAGTTTTGAAAGTTGCAACTTCCTTGACATGAGTCCATCATGACTTTACCATGATAATGCAGTAACTTACACCAGATTTAACATGAATTTGAGTACATTCAATCATGCCATAACATTAAAGAATAAAATCCGAAGAATTGGACAGGCTAGGGTGCCCAGGATGCTTGGAAAAACCCAACCTTTTTCGAAAGAAGGACAAGGTCCTTGTAGTTCTTTGGATGACTATTGGTGAAGTGGTGGTTGCTGCGTGGATTATGAGAACTAGTTGTAAAGGATGGACAAACACTATTATTGAGGTGGTCAATTGGGACAGCTTGCAAGTACCACCTGCTTGAATCACACCCTTGTGCTTCTTGCTGTAAATGCACCTGTCTTGACACTAGACTTTCACTCATGCCATTCCCCCACTCCACAAAGAAGGCGGCGATGTGCAGGCAAATGTGCGAGCTGTGGAGGAAGGACTGCAGCCAGGTAACCAAGGTTTTAGAGGTGGTGGCTTAGGTGATAGAGGAGTTGAGTAGGGCTGTGAGCAGTAGTGGGAGGAGGAGAAGGCCTGTCATCGGGACATGAAACTTTTGAGATGCTTTAATCTTGCTATTATTATTTGATTAATTTAATAATCAAATGTGCAAGGTTATAAGGCACATGTGATACACATGGCAGTTATTTCATGGTGACAAGCCAAGGACCCCGAGGAGTCTGTAAATTTCAAAGGCAAAAGTTGTGAAGGACATGGATTGTATATTAGAGGGTTAAGCATGATACGAAAAAGATGCCAGATTTGTTATAGCCGTTGCCTATACCAGATAGGTCTTGGTAGAGCATTGCAATCGATTTCATTTATGAGCTTCCTACGATACTGACATGGAATGATGGGATATGGACTATCGTTTGCAAGTTTAGCAAACGTGCCCATTTCATTCCGGCGAGGAAGAAAATAAAGACTGATTATATGATACAATTGTTTTTGCAACACATTTTAAGTATTATGGTATGCTATAGTCGATTTGTCAGTAATCAAGATCCTTGGATGACCAATTTATTTGAGACAGGGTTATTTGAAAATTTGGGTATCACATTGAAATTGTCGTCATCATTCCATACGCAAATAGATGGTTAGTCTGAAGAGGAAAATTCCAGAGTGTTGGATCTTTTGAGGTGCTATGTATTAGACCATAAGACACAGTGGGAGCAGTATTTGCCATTGGTTGAGTTTGCATATAGTAATACGGTGCATAGCTTCGTTGGCAAAGCTCTATTTGAGGTTGTTGAGGGTGGCAAGAAGGTACCACCTATCTCGCACAGTAATGATAAGATCTTTGAGGCTGATTGCTATGTCGAAAGCTTGGATGGAGCCTATGCAAAGATAACGTATGCACTTCGGAGATCACAAAAAAAGCAACCGATGGCAGTTGATTGCCCTAGATGTGCTTTGCGGTTTACAAAGGGCGATTATGTATTGCTGTGTTTTAAAAAGGCAAGGTTGAAAGAGATCAAAGGAAGAGAAAGATTGTATCCGAAGTTAAGTATGAGATACTACGGGCCCTTCAAGTGTTGGAGAAGATCAAGGATGTTGCATATCTATTGAAATTACCTCCACATTCGAGGATACACAATGCCTTTCATGTAAGTTTGTTGAGGTCTTTTTGTGGTGATGTGTTAGAGGATATATCTGCTAAAATTTAGCCTAAGGTTGAGGAGCTGGATGAGATATGATGCATGAGTAGATTTTGGCACATAAGGAAAGAAAGATCAGAGGTAAAGTGTCCACGAGATATTTTGGTGAAGCTTCAGAACTATTCATCAATGGATGCAAAGTGGATGGAAGAGGATGACTTGTTGGCAGACCATTCTCAGTTGTTGTAGCTTTTCCTAGATGCCTTTCAATTAGAGCCGACTTTCAGGCTCAGTCACGTTCACTAGAGTAGGGAACCAGAGCATTGCTTGTTGCTTAAGGGGGAGGTAGCACTTCCACTTCACCAGTTATAGATAGCTCTCGTACATTGTGGATCTCGAATATATTCAACATACATCCAAGGTACTGTGTTGATAGTATGTTTGCCACGAGGTCACTACTCAATGTACTAGTCACTGTGAGATGTATGCAGATGAGTATGAGTTTCACCTGGATACTGAAACTATACTTTTGCATCAGTTTATGATCAATTTGGCATGAGATTTGCATCGGTTGATGCTCAGTTTGAGATCAATTCCTTATCAGTTTCAACTCAGTTTTTGATCAGTTAGAGATCAGATTATGGTCACTTCTGATCAATTTTGCATCACTTTTTGATCAGTTTTTGCACTTGGTTTGTGATCAGCTTGCGATCACATTTGCAGTAGTTAGTGATCAGTTTGCAGATTAGTTTATGCGCAATTTTCTGATTCGAGATCCTTCTTGTGACCATTTGGTACATCACTCCCTGCTGGATGTTCTCTAAATCTTGCATTGCTTAGGTGAAGCGCCTTATCATGAATCTTATCTAGTTGGGCAGAGATGGGAACTCAGCTAGAGTGAAGGTTGCTTGGGCCATTATCACATAGCCCAGGTCTAGATGAGGCTTGGGGATCTTAGACCCAGATTGCCAGCAGAGCAAAGCCTTATCGGCCAAGCTCATTGTTTGGGTCCTCCTTCCAAAGATGAGGAGCCTTGGGAAAAGCTTTTGATAGGGAGACTTTAGGCCATCACATCCACATGTCAAGGACCATGGCAGCCCAACATTGACTGGATTTTTCAAGAGATTAAGGCGAGAGACTCACGGTGGAGCTTTGAAGTCAAATTTGCAGTTGCTGTTATTAGAGCATGGAGATCTCTTTCTTCTAGCCTTTATTAGTTACCATCGACTATGGATGAAGAGAAGAGTCAAGCACTTCTCTTTAATCACCATTTGAGTTTAGATTTGGGTCACACCTTGGATAGAGGACTTACCTATCTTGGGGAAGATTCTATCTATAGGTCGCCATCTCAGTGGGAGACTAGTTCACGTTTCAAGAGTTACAATAGGAGATTCAAAGGCAAAGACTACAGGGTCTCAAGGGAGCCGTGGCTATGATTGAGGTTGTGACAAAGGGAGTACCTCTTGAGTGGTGGATGGATATGCACACTTCTCAGACCTAGGTTGGTCACGTTTCTAGAAGGGACGTCCTTCTGGTGGACTTAGGGACACCATCATAGATGGGAGCTGATTGCTAATAGTATAGCTTGGTACATTTGGACTGCAAGGGGTAGCGACATCATTGACCTTTAGAAATTAGAATGTATCCACAGCTGAGACCCTTTTGAGGATTTGGACACAGATTATCCACACTATTCACATATGTATCCACATCATTGACCTTTAGGAATCTGGATGTATCCACAGCTGAGACTTTCTTGAGGATTTGGATAGAGATTATCCACACTCTCCGTGGAAGATGGGAGATGTTGCAGGGAGGATCTGACAGGATGAGGAGAAGGAGAGAGGCTTCTTGTGGATATGGGACTCATGCACTTTTTCTCAGGTTCAGGTGGAGCTGTTCTAGACGAGCTGTGGCAGTTTCAAACTTTCAAGGATGGTTGGATCTGTCTAATGCTGCTGGATGGTGTTTATAGCTGTGCAATGGCTGACTTGATCACGGTGAAACCTTCCTAGGCTAGTGGATGTTGTTTTGGGGGGACCACTTGAGTGGATGTTGAGCTTGTGAGAGTTGGAGTGGATTGAAGCTCAACTGAGAGTGAAGTAGACAGTGTGGAGAGTGAAAGCACAACACCTAATGCAATAGATTGAAGTGTGTAATGAAAGTACAAAGTAGAACCCTTAAACCTTAGGGTTGTAAGAGGGTGTTCACACCTGAAGTGTGTGAAACATGATAAGTGCCCGAAACTATGTAACATAGGCACATAAAATAAAGAGAATAAATCTGGGGGGAAAAATCTCTCGTATAGAGAGTAAAAAGTGCCCTAGTGTCCTACTGAAGATCACCGACACTTCTCTATGAGCGTAGGCGTGAGTAAAAACCAACAATCCCCCTGGAGTAAAGAGTGATCAAAATACAAGGGTCATCCGCCACCAAAGGAGATCAAATTTAAAGCATTGCGAAATGCTTCAAATTTGTCAGGAGGAAGAGCTTTGGTGAAGATGTCTGCCACATTACTGGTGGTAGGACAATAGACAAGGCTGATATCTCCGGCATGTAGCCTCTCTGACAAAGTGATAATGGATCTCAATGTGTTTTGTGCATGCATGAAACACTGGGTTCCTTGCCACTGCAATGGCACTCTGACTATCAATGAACAAAGGAGTAGGCTGTGCGACAGATACATCCAAATCAACTAGCAAGCATCTAAGCCATACACATTTAACTGTGGTAGTGAAAGCTGCCTTGTATTCAGCTTCACATGACGATGTGGCAACAGTGGACTATTTCTTGCTAAGCCAAGATATGCAAGATGAGCCAATAAAGAAACGATTGCTACTAGTGGAGTGATGAGAATCATAATCACCAGCCCAATCATAATCACTGTAAGTGTTGGGTATCTCACACGCCTTACTTACGCCTACGCTCATATGGGAGTGTGCGGGTGATCACTAGGACACTGGGGCACTTTTTACTCTCGGTAGGAGAGGTTTTTTCCCCCAGATTACGTGTACTATTTTGTATGTGCTTGTGGTGCATACTTACGGGCACTTACTGTGTTCGGGTGTGAACAGCCCCTTATAACCCTAAGGTATAAGGGTTATCATTTGTACTTTCAGCTAACACTCTATTCAGTACTATTGCATTGGGTGTCGTGCTCAACTCTGTCTCTCACTCTCACACTGTCTACTGCACTTCAGCTGCACCTCGATCCTCTCCCATCTGACATTTGGTATCAGAGCTCAGCTCAGAGCAGTCTTCAGTCTGCAGTCTGCAGCCCCCGCCAGTTCTGCCCCAGCCGCCTGTTCCTGCCCAGTCCTGCCTGCGCCTGTCAGTCCGTCAGCGCGCAGCACCAGACGACTCCTCTGCCCAGCGTGCAGCTCCAACAATCAGCGTGCCACCTGTACCTGCGTGCTGCCACCTCTGCCCAGCGCGCCACCTGTACCTGCGTGCTGCCACCTCTGCCCAGCGAGTCCTCTGCCCTGTGTCTGCCCAGAGTGCCCCTTCGCCTGTCAGTCTGCCTGCGCAGCCTCCCTGCGCTGAGCTAGCCTGTGCCGTCAGCTCCAGCTGCCAGCGCGCCACCTGTCTCCACCAGCCAGTCCTGGGTGCCGCCTCCTCTGCCCAGCGCGCGCCCAGTCCTGCCTGCGCGTGTCACTGGACCTGCACGCCTGTACCTGTGCGTCAGTCCGATTGTACCCAGCAGTCATTACCTCGGGAATCGTGCCCGTCGTCAACACGCAAAGGTAACATTCTGCACTTTTCTTTTACACAGGAGTTCGTGCAACAGGTTCAGGTTCAGCATTGGGAAACGTGCTGAACAGCAGGTTCAGTTTTCAGCATTGGGAAACGTGCTGTGTCTGTCTGTGACACATTGAATGCACATTTTGGGGCTTTTGTAACAGACATTTGTGACAGAAATTTTGGGCAGAAAATTTTGGGGCTTTTGATGTTTTAGTGCTGCTGAGCACTAATTGCACCTTGGGAAGCGTGCATCAGTGACAGTTTTTTTTTGACAGAGTACCCTTTGCACATTAATTGCAGACTTGTGTTTGCTGCAATTTCTGGAAATTTGCAGATTTCCAGCCCGTACTGCATTGACATTGCTCTATTACCTTTTGGGAAATAATGGCAAATCAGGGAGGAGATGTATTCACCTATGTGTCCAAGAAAGACCGATTGGATGGGAACAATTATTCCCTTTGGTCTTTCATGATGAAGAATGTATTAGTGGCCAAAAATTTGTGGGATTATGTCAGTGGAGAGGAAGCACGACCGGGAGTTGTGGCTCCCGCTACTCCTCCTCCAGGAGGACGTGCAAGAGGGCAACCTCAGCCCCCTCCACCTCACCCCGCTCAGCCACTTCCCCCAAGAACTGCAGCTCAGAAAGCTTGGGATACACGGGATGCACAGGCTATGTCGCTGATTGCATTGGCAGTTCAGCGTTCTATCATTCCTCATATTCGTTCAGCAGCTTCTTCACAAGAAGCTTGGTTGACATTGGAGCAGATGTTTGCAGGAAAGAATGAGACTCGCATCTTTTTCTTGAAGAAAGAGCTAGAGACTCTAAAGATGAATGAGGGTGATTCTATGCAGGATCATCTCAACAAAATTCAGGACTTGCGGGAGCAACTCATGAATGTGGATGAGTACTACTCAGATGCGCAGCTGATTTCTACGACATTGAATTCACTGCCTCCCTCTTACTTGGCTTTTCATACTGCCTTGAACCTCACTATGAGGATTTCGAAAGAGCCCATCACTTTCATTCAGCTCGTCAGTTTGCTTCTAGAGGAGGAACAAACTAGACGGAACAGTGGTGTGGATGGTATAGCCTCTGAGCAGGCTTTTATGTCAAGGCAGAAGGGTAAAAACAGCCAAGGGAAAAATGCTTCGCAGAGTTCTGGTAGTAGTAACACTTCACAGACAAGTCAGAAACAGGGGGGCACGCAAGCCAAGAAAGGAAAATGCCATTACTGCAAGAAGCCTGGCCACTACATCACTGAGTGCAGGAAGCGCATCGCCAAAGAGAAGAAGAAGGAGTCAGGGATGTCTGTTTCTGCAGCTCCTTCCACTGCTAGTGAGTCCGCGTCCTTTGTTGCAGACAGGGACTATTGTTTTTACACTTGCAGTTATGATGTCTCTTGGGCTGATAGAGCATTTAGCTCTACAGAAGATGCTGACACTTGGTTCTTTGACAGTGGTGCTTCACGGCATATCACATCTCGTAGAGATTTGTTTGCTTCTCTTGGTGCACCTCCCGTTGGGAAGTCTGTTCAGTGTGCTAATAATGCATCATACCCTGTTCGTGGTATTGGGGAGATTCAGCTTACAACCATTGATGGCTCTATTCTCCGCCTATAGGATGCTTTGTATGTGCCTGGCATTAAGAAGAATCTGCTTTCCATTTCTTCTATGGCACGTTGTGGTTTGCAGGTCACCTTTGATGATGACCGTTGCATGGTCCGTGACAAGGAACACATGACATTGGTCTTGACAGGTTCTCTGTGTCATGGGTTATATGAGTTGGATGCTCTTTCGGTAGATCAGTCTGCATATTTGACATCCACTCTTACTCCTGCTATGTTAGAGGCAGAGTTATGGCATGCTCGTTTGGGGCATGTAAACTATGGTAGCTTGATGCTATTACAGCGTACTCAGATGTTGGATGGATTACCTCTCTTGGAGAGACCTCCTGAGCATTTATGCGAGGGTTGCATTTTGGGGAAAATGCATCGTTTCTCTTTTCCCCGTGATGTTGCTTTTAGAGCAACAGCCAGATTGCAGCTTGTGCATTCGGATGTTTGTGGGCCCATGCAGACACAGTCATTGGGTGGTTGTTACTATTTTGTAACATTTATTGATGACTTTACACGTTTGTGCTGGGTCTACTGCTTGAAAAAGAAGTCAGAAGTGTATGATGCATTTTTGGCTTTCAGTGCACTTGTGGAAACTCAGTCTGGTTGCAAATTTAAGACTCTCCGTTCGGACCGAGGGGGGGAATACATGTCCTCTATGCTGAATTCTTATTTGCAGCAGAAGGGCATTATCCATCAGTACACTACTGCATATACTCCACAGCAGAATGGGGTAGCAGAGAGGAAAAATCGGTCACTCATGGAGATGGCCAGATGTATGCTGAAGGCAAAGAGTTTGCCTCATAGTTTTTGGATGGAAGCCGTCATGTGCGCTTGCCACATTTTGAACAGATGCCCTACCAAGGCCTTGAAAACCGTCACACCTTTTGAGGCTTGGCACAGCCGCAAACCTTCTGTTGGCCACTTCCGTACTTTTGGGTGTCTTGCATATGCCCATATTCCACAGGTACTTCGAAAGAAGTTGGACAACAAGGCTGTAAAATGCATCTTTATGGGATATAGCAGCGAAAGCAAAGGCTACAGACTCTATGATCCCGTGACCAAGAAGGTTTTTGTCAGCAGGGATGTTGTATTTGATGAAAAATCAGAATTATCCTTGGCTGGTTTTGATACATATCAGGCTGCCCGTGATGTCTTTGAAGGGCTGCTGCCCATCACATTTGGTGATTCAGCTGGTACTTCAGCAAATGAACCTAATGTTCAGCCAGCTGCTCCTATGGAACATGCAGTAAATCAGCACATTGCTGAAACTGAAATTCAGCAGGAACTTGTACACAGTCAGGAAGCAAGACAGGTGCCTAGATGGTACACGCAGACTATGAGAGATAGTCATTTGGAAACACCCTTGGCTGGTCGTACTCGAAGGCAAACTCGACTGCATGATTCAGCACATTCCATGGAGTTTGTTATGGCAGCATGTACTCATGATAATGAGGAGCCTGAATGTTTTGAGGATGCACGACATAGTGTGCATTGGATGGCAGCCATGCAAGCTGAATTGGATTCTATTCATAAGAATCATACTTGGGATTTGGTGTCTTTGCCAGTTGGCAAGCGTGCCATTGGTACGAAATGGGTCTACAAATTGAAAAGGAATGCAGATGGATCCATAGATAAGTACAAGGCACGGCTGGTAGCTAAAGGCTACGCACAGAAAAAGGGCATTGACTATGAGGAGACCTTTGCTCCTACCTCCCGTATGACGACCATTCGGTCTATGATTGCCTTGGCTGCACATTTTGGTTGGAAAGTGCATCAGCTGGATATAAAGACTGCATTCTTACATGGGGAACTTCAGGAAGAAGTGTATGTACAGCAGCCCATTGGTTTTGCAGTTGAAGGCTCAGAAAATTTAGTATGCAAGCTGAAAAAAGCTCTATATGGTTTGAAACAAGCTCCACGAGCTTGGTACGCAAAGATAGATGCTTTCTTGCTTAGTCAGCAGTTTGTAAACAGCCCATCTGAGTCTACCCTTTATGTACATAAAGAGGGGGGATCCATGCTGATTTTGTGTCTATATGTAGATGACCTTTTGCTCACTGGAACACATGCTGATCAGATTTCAGCATTCAAAAATAATTTACAGCAAACTTTTGACATGTCTGACTTGGGTATTTTGCACTATTACTTGGGCATCCAGTTTGTACATGATGCTAGAGGCATTGGATTATGTCAGTCAAGGTACATTGGGCAACTTCTTGAGAAGTTTGGCTTACAGGATTGCAAGCCAGTTTGTACACCCATGGAACATGGGCTCAAACTGTCATTACATGATGACAGTGATTTGTTTGATATCCATACTTATGCTCCAGCAGTGGGATGTCTCATCTATCTATGCCACACTCGGCCAGACATACAGTTTGCCGTTTCAGTTTTGAGCAGGTACATGCATCAGCCTCGTATGTCGCATTGGCAAGCTGTGAAGCGTGTGTTTCGTTACTTGCAGGGTACTAGAGCTCTTGGATTGCTTTATGCCAAGGGGGGACCACTGCAGTTACATGCTTACAGTGACTCTGATTGGGCTGGTGATTTTGATACTCGTCACTCCACTAGTGGCAATTGTTTCTTTCTTGGCTCGTCATGCATTTCTTGGCTTAGCAAGAAACAATCCACTGTTGCCACGTCGTCATGTGAAGCTGAGTACAAGGCAGCCTTCACTACTGCAGTTGAGTGCGTATGGCTTAGACGCTTACTTGCTGATTTGGATGTATCTGTTACGGAGCCTACTCCTTTATATACTGATAGTCAGAGTGCCATTGCAGTGGCACGGAACCCTGTGTTTCATGCTCGCACGAAACACATAGAGATTCACTACCACTTTGTCAGAGAGAGGCTACATGCAGGTGATATCAGCCTCGTCTACTGTCCTACCACCAGCAATGTGGCAGACATCTTCACCAAAGCTCTTCCACGAGACAAATTTGAAGCATTTCGCGATGCTTTGAATTTGACGCCCTTTGGTGGCGGATGATCCTTGTACACTTGATCACTCTTCACTCCAGGGGGGTTTGTTGGGTATCTCACACGCCTTACTTACGCCTACGCTCATATGGGAGTGTGCGGGTGATCACTAGGACACTGGGGCACTTTTTACTCTCGGTAGGAGAGGTTTTTTCCCCCAGATTATGTGTACTATTTTGTATGTGCTTGTGGTGCATACTTACGGGCACTTACTGTGTTCGGGTGTGAACAGCCCCTTATAACCCTAAGGTATAAGGGTTATCATTTGTACTTTCAGCTAACACTCTATTCAGTACTATTGCATTGGGTGTCGTGCTCAACTCTGTCTCTCACTCTCACACTGTCTACTGCACTTCAGCTGCACCTCGATCCTCTCCCATCTGACAGTAAGCATGTAAGTGCAGTGGTTCTCCCTTGGCAAAACGCAATCCAAGAGTCCTAGTACCCTGCAAGTAACGGAAAACACACTTGACAGTTTGCCAATGTGACATGCGTGGCTGATGCATATATCTGCTCAGGGCTGAAATTGCAAACTGTATGTCTAGCCTAGTGTTGCATAGGTAGATAATGCATCCAACTTGCTGGAGCATATGTGTGTATATCAAACAAGTCACTATCATCATGCAGTGACAACTTCAGTCCAAGTTCCATTGGTGTGCAGACTGGCTTGCAATCTTGTAAGCCAAACCTCTCAAGAAGTTTACCAATGTATCTTGACTGTGATAAACCGATAACTCTAGCATCATGAATGAACTAAATGCCCAAGTAATAGTGCAAAGACCCCGAATTTGACATCTCAAAAGTTTGCTGCAAATTTTATTTAAATGCTGAAATTCGATCAGCATGTATCCCTATAAGCAAAAGGTCGTCATTATACAGACAAATGATTAGCATGGATCCCGCCTCTTTACATACGTAAAGAGTAGACTGTGATGAGCTGTTTATGAATCCTTGGCTGAGTAAAAAAGCATCAATCTTTGCGTGCCAAGCTCGAGGAGCTTGTTTCAAGCCATACAAAGCCTTTTTCAGTTTACAAGCCAAGTGTTTTGATCCCTCAACTGCAAAACTAATGGGGTGCTATACATATACTTTTTCATGAAGTTCCCCATGTAAAAATGCAGTCTTTATATCTAGCTAATGCAAAGTCCATCCATAATGGGTAGCCAAAGCAACCATAGACCTGATGGTAGTCATACGGGAGGTAGGAGCAAATGTCTCCTCATAGTCAATGCCTTTCTTCTATGCATAGCCCTTGGCTACAAGCCTGGCTTTATATTTGTCAATGGATCCATCTGCATTCCTTTTCAGCTTGTAGACCCATTTTGTTCCAATGGCTTTTTCACTAAAGAGTAGACCCAACAGAAGCGAGTAAAGTCATCAATAAAAGTCACAAAATAGTAACATCCACCGAATGACTTTGTCTGCATAGGGCCACATACATCTGAGTGCACTATGTGTAACCTGGCTGTGGCTCTAAAAGCAACATCACGGGGAAACGAAAACCGATGCATTTTTCCCAAAATACATCCCTCGTATAAGTGCTCGGGAGGTCTCTTCAAGAGAGGTAATCCATTAAGCATCTGTGTACACTGTAAAAGCATCGAGCTACCATAGTTTACATGCCCCATGTGAGTATGCCATAACTCTGTCTGTAACATAACATGAGTAAGAGTGGACACTAAATAGGCCGACTGATCAATTGAAAGAGCATCCAACTTATATAACCCACAATATAGAGTGCCAGTCAAGACCAAAGTCATGCGTTTCTTATCTCTCACTATGCATCTGTCATCATCAAAGGTGACCTGCAAACCACATTGTGTCAAAGAAGAAATAGATAATAAATTCTTCTTTATACCTGGCACAAACAAGGCATCTTGTAGGCGGAGAATAGAGCCATCAATGGCTGTGAGCACAATCTCCCCAATAGCTCTAATAGGGTATGATGCATTGTTGGCACACTACAAACTTGTCAATTGGGGCTGTACTAACAGAAGCAAACAAATCTCTGCGAGATGTGATGTGCCTAGAAGCACCACTGTCAAAAAACCATGTGCCTGCATCCTCAGTAGAGCTAAATGCTCTATTAGCCCAAGAAGAGTCACGATTGCATGTATAAAAACAATAGTCCCTGTCTGTAACAAAGGAGGCAGACTCAGTAGCAGTGGAAGGAGCATAAAAAACAGACATCCTTGACTCCTTTTTCTTCTCCTTGGCTATGCGCTTTCTACACTCAGTGATGTAGTGGCCTAGCTTCTTGCAATAATGGCATTTTCCCTTCTTGGCTTGCGTGTCCCCTTGTTTCTTATTGCCTTGTGAAGTACCTGAAGTCCCAGAGCTCTGTGGAGCATTCTTTGCTCGGCTACCCTTGTCCTTTTGTCGTGCCATAAAAGCATGCTTAGAGGCTATAACATCCACACCACTGTTTCTTCTTGTCTGCTCCTCCTTCAAGATCAAACTGACTAGTTGAAGGAAAGTAAGTGACTGTGGGGCAATCCTCATAGTGAGGTTCAAGGCCGTATGAAATGCCAAGTATGAGGGCGGCAATGAATTCAATGTAGTAGATATCATCTGTGCATCTGAGTAATACTCATCAACATTCACAAGTTGCTCACGCAAGTCTTGAATTTTATTTAGGTGATCCTGCATAGAATCACCCTCATCCATCTTTAGTGTTTCAAGCTCTTTCTTCAAGAAAGAGATGCGGGTCTCATTCTTACCAACAAACATTTGCTCCAAGGTCAACCAAGCTACTCATGAAGAAGTTGTAGACCGAATGTGAGGGACGATAGACCACTGAATTGCCAATGCAATCAGCGAAAAGGCTTGTGCATCCTGTGTATCCCATGCCTTTTGTGCTGCTGATCTTTGGGGAAGTGGCCGAGGTGGAGTAGGCTGAACAGGCTGAGTTGCCCGTTGTCCACATCCTCCTAGAGGAGTAGTAGGAGCTACAACTCCGGGCCTAACTTCTTCACTGTTGACATATTCCCAAAGATTCTTTGCAATCAGCATATTCTTCATCATGAAGGACTAGAGTGAATAGTTGTTGCCATCCAATCTGTCCTCCTTGGATACATAGGTAAATACATCACCTCCTTGATTTGCTATGATAAACAATGTTGATTAGAGAGAAAAAGAGCAATTTCCCTAGCTGGACCAACCTGAAAATCTCAAAATTTCCAGAAATTACAGCAAGTAATTTACTGCAATTAGCGATCTGAAGCACACTTTGTCAAAACTTTCTGTAATGCATGCAGTCCAAGGTGCAATAAATGCTTAGCAACACTGTAGAAGCAAAAGCCCCAAAATTTCTTGCCCCAAAATGCTCAAAAACAGTCTATTTCAGACTGAACTGTATTGCATGTACCAATGTCTTCACAAAACCCAAAAGCCCCAAAATTCTTGACTTATTTGCCAAGAAATTTCTGCATTAATCGTGTCCCAGACACGTATTGAGACTGCTTGTGCGTGCTTGGGCAAAAGCCCTTTCTCCAGAAATGAATCTGAAAAAAAAGAGTAAAATTTTCTTTTAAAAAATAAATTGTACCTCCAATGATTTGTGATGGAGGCTCGCTGGAGCAGTCGGGCTGGTGGCGCAAGAAACAGTTGAGCTGGTGGCGGGAGCAGCTGAAGGTCAAGCTGGAGGCGGTGGCCTGAGCAGGTGGCACATTGGGGACTGGTGGCCGGATAGGCCAGGTGGTGATTGGCGGTCTGGCGTTGCAGGCTGCAGGGGGGGGTGCTGGACGTAGGTGGGCACAGGAATGCAGGCGGGCGCAGCTGGCGCAGGGCACAGTTGCGGGTGCTGGTGCTGGCTGGCGGGAGCTGTAGGTCGCTGGTTGGCAGGAGCTACTGATGGGGCTACTGGCAAGTGGCTGGCGGCTGGCGGCTGGCTGGCTGTTCCAGCTGAAGGGGCGCTGGATGGCACAAGCTGCAGGTCCCTGATACTTACAGGGTGGTTCCAACTGATAGGGACTCCTTGAACTGAGCTGTACTCAAGAGCAGACTGAGCTGTACTCAGCTCCTGCTCTGATACCAAATGTGAGAGCTGGAGTGGATCGAAGCTCAACTAAGAGTGAAGTAGACAGTGTGGAGAGTGAAGGTAGGACACCCAATGCAATAGACTGAAGTGTGTAATGAAAGTACAAAGTACAACCCTTAAACCTTAGGGTTGTAAGAGGGTGTTCACACCCGAAGTGTGTGAAACACGATAAGTGCCCGAAATTGTGTAACATAGGCACATAAAATAAAGATAATAAATCTGGGGGAAAAGACCTCTCGTACGGAGAGTAAAAAGTGCCCCAGTGTCCTACTAAAGATCACCGACACTCCTCTGTGAGCGTAGGCGTGAATAAAACCCAAAAAAGCTGTTTTGTGCTAATTTGTTGTGAGTCAAGGCTTTTTGGAGAGACTATCATGGAATATTTTTCAAGAAAAGGGGTTCTTCTAGCAAGATTCAATGTCGGGCAGAGTGGTGTACTCATGCTTTTGTGGAATCATAGCTGTTTTACTTGGACTTGGCTGGTGAGAGCAGTTGGAGAAAAGGCTTGAGCACTGCTTGATTGGCCGACTAAGGGCTGAATTAGGAAAGCTAGTGAGTAGGGTTTTCTGAGCAGTAACAACTGTACAGGCGATTTGGTAATGATAAAGAAATACCTCAAGGGTGTTGGGCTTTGGGGCCAATTTTTCTTTGTGTCTGGGTGTAGGACCATTCTATCTCCAAGGTTTGATTTGTTTTTCTATTGCTGAATTTCTGATATTAAGATTAAGTGCTTTCAAGTATAACTGCACTGCCCATTTGATTTGCCCTAAGGCTGGTATCATGGTTTCGTTGTTGGGACATCACCAACTTTTTTAAGGGGGCGAGTCTGCACTCAGACTCAATCACTTAAGTCTTAAACTTTAGGCAAACAAGAAAAGCATTCAAGAAGGATGTCTCACACGGAACAGAGCAAGGATCTTTTTTGAAGGCAAATCTCTTGGACGAGATGTTTCTTAAAATGTGGATGATGTAAGCATAATTCCTTCATGCAGTTGATAAGTTTTCTCAACTTTCTAGTACATGGAGACTTTTGCTCTAGCTTATGAAGCTAAGTTTGCTGCTGCTGGATTATTTAGAGCCAATAAAGGTGAGGCAAGGAGATGCACCAAGTCAGAATCCTAGTGTGGCTGAGAGAAAGTCCATTGGACTTCGATGACAGATAGTGATTCCACCAGTACAGTGTGTTCCAATTCAGCAATCTGCTTTTGGTTTACGTGCTGAAGTCTATGGTTAGGGTAAGGTTTTCAGCAAGTACAACAGGTACAACAAGTGGTTCAACCACCATTTATACATCCGGTTTACTTTGGAGGAGGCTCTATGTTTGAGGCTATGACAGCCAACTTTCAAGTTCGCCAAGGTCCTAGTAGTGTACTGTCAGGTATGCAAGGTAATGTGTTTCCTCCCATCCTGGTATGCAAACCAGTCCAGTCAATGTTATGTATTTGAATGTGGGGACTTGGCCAGGTTCTATGTTGAGATGCAGCTCCTATCCATATAGCATATTTGTACCTTAATTGGGTATTGTAGGTTCAACATCACAGGTTGCGAATTTTGGTCAAGCAGTTGCTAGTGCAAGTCAGCCTAGATTCTTACAACCATGTGTCTTTGATCACTTGACTTTGAAGGAAAGATCAAAGGACTATAAAGGAGAGGACAATGGATAAATTTTGAGACCTTAAGTGGAACACAATACAAGATGAAAAGCCTTGTCTTTCATTCAACAGTTTGACAGAACATACTTAGGTGGAAATTATATTGAGTGGCACAAGGTGGCAGGGCATCTACTTTTCTCAAAGGGAGTGTGCAACAGTGGTGGACAAATCTTTTGGTTTAGGAAAAAGCACCAAAAGATTGGGTATCCTTCAAATGGGAGTTTTGCAACATGTGGCTCACTAGCACCTTTAGGTGGAAGTTTACAGTTATATTTACTCTACATTGACATTTGTTGGCATATATTTACTTACCAAACTTTTTTGTGTGATAGTTTAAGTTTGTTGGCATACACCAATTATTAATTTATATTTACCCTATGTTTTGCCTGCAGAGCAATCTGATTGCAGAGAAGTATATTCAAACAGTTGAAGAAAGGAAAACAGCCATGGCCAAAATTGCAGAGGACTGGTTTGATCTTTTTCTGCCATTCACCAGCTAATTTCTCTTTCCTAATTATACTGGTTAGAAATGCTGTAGATTAATATGAATAGTCAGCCCAGGCAGTATGAAAAAGAGAAAAAGCAGCTGTGTCCAACTTACTTCCAAAAGGACCTTTTCAACTTTCATGCCTTTTTATGTTGTGTACTTGCACTCTGGCTTATTCCCCTCCATGTGCATAGGATAACATACCAGCATACGAGATCATCTCATTACAGGTTCCTACTGTATGAACAATGAGTTTCATAAGAAGTACAGACTCCTGATTGCAGTCTTTATTGGATTAGTCATTCTCACAAAACTTACCAAATCTATCCCACCTTTTAAGGCTTAACTTTTCTATACAACTGAAATTGATGTGTTTGGGCTAATACTGCTTTGGAGCATCTCATATAATTTCATATGCTGAACCAAGGACAGTTCATCTGCCATTTCAGGATTTGGCGTGCCACACTTACATGATGAGATTGTCCATAGCAATGAGGGGCTAGTAAAGAGCTATGCCTTCCTCGAGTGACATGCCACACATGCAGGCCATAGCTACTATTTAAAGAGTCTTGATGTGCCAAGCATGGTCAAAAGCGGTGTAGAAAATTTCGGAATCTTGTTTGGACTTGCTTCATATGTTAATCCTGTCTCAATCACTTATCTAGCATGTTTCAATCCACCATGGCTCCTTGCTGTTCTCTACTTTCATTTAGTTAGTGTCAAATAAACCAGTTTCAACATTTGGTATCAGACCCCTAGGTTCTAGTTTAGAAATCCTTATCATCAAAGTTGCCTCATTAGTGCATCAAGTAAAACCCTAAAATATTCAAGCTTTTGGATATTCCTTTCTCTGAATATTCCAACCTGCCTCTGTTGGAGGACCTCTGATGTCACACAGACCAGCAAACGTGAAAAACTGACAAAATGGCAAAATTATCCTGTTTGTGGTACTCATTTTGAGGATAACAGCATGTCACTTGGTGGGCTGTAGTCCATGGACTAGCTCTACAACCAGTTTTTAGAGTTTTTCAGGTTCCTTTTTGTTTCAACTTCAAGTACTGCAATCTTGGACCTGCACCTTGAAGCTGCCCTACATCTTCTTACTTTTTTTCTTCTTCTTCCTATTCATGGGGGTAAGAGGGTTGAGATTGGAGTTGTGTACGAGGTTGTGAGATTGTGCAAGAGTGAGGGACTTGGTGAGGTGAAGCTCTTCTTCATCTTCTTTCTCTCCATCTTCTTTTCTGATCCTTGGTGTGCTTGGTGATGGATGCGAAGGGGCAATGACATCAGATCGTATTTCTTGGCTGGTGGAATCATCTTCGAGCCGCCCTCAAGAGGATTGTTCATTTGGTATTTTCTGATTAAATGTGCCAATTGGTTCATTCCTGCTGGCTGTTATGTTTTTCAGCAGCCAACTTGGGAAAGTACTTTCGGTTCTTTCTTTCATGTTCATATCAACTCAAAGGTTATCACTCTGTTAGACACTTCTGATCTCTAAAGTTTGGTGTTTTTTAGAATCTGTGAGCATGTAGAAAAGAAATGATGAGAAAGGGAGAGAGGGGAGAGGTTAGAACAGTTACTTATCTTGCTGATATTTGGTAATGGCATCATCTGTATCTACAAAGGGGACTGAAATGTTATTGGCAATCACTCAGAAACTCTTTGGAGCTCAATCCCAAACTTCCAAATTCACCTTGATCAAACTTTTCAAGTGAAATAAACCTGGTGATAGCTCATATGAACAATATGAAGGCTTTTTTCTCCAGATGAAAAGCTTGCCAATTCAACTTGCAGGTGGAAAACATATGTTCACAAAGGGCTGCAGCTAACCATGTGCCATCAGCAGCTGAAGATGCCAGTCCCACCATTGCCTCTTACTTCCCAGCCTGTCCTGCCTTCCCCAGCCAGCTTCTTCTGCAAGCATGCAGTCCCCCTCCTTCCTCCCACATAGCTCTGTCCTCTCTAAAGTGCATGTCCTCACCAGCTTCTTCTGCCCACTTATGCCTTCTTCTCCCCATCTCTCTCATCTGTCAGCATTTTCTTCCCCTCCCCCCAACCTAGAGGTCTCTTCCCTCTAACACCTGACCTTTCCATCTCTTCTTCCTGCCCTCATTTCTTTTCCTCCAGCCTCATCCTTTCCTTCTCCTCCTGTCCCTTTCCAGCACCATTTCTCCTGTCTTCCATGAACCTCAGTCAACTAAGTGTGTGGGATGAGCTATTGATTTACCTCCCAGCCATAGCATGTCCTTTTTTAGTGAGTGTATGCATGCCTGCCACATCACTCCCTTACTTGTGTCTAGCCCTTAAGTTTACACAAAAATACCATGAGCCCAATGGTGTTTCCTTACAAGTTTCACATTAATTTATGCAACACTTCCCCTTAAGAACTGTTTTCATCCTCGAGAATTGAACTGGTTAAGGTTACCTGCAAATTAGGAAGCCTTTTCAGAATGGTCTTTACATGGTCCCATGTTTTACCACACACTCTTGGTAAATAATATTCCTTGCTTATCTTCACCAACATCTGAAATCATTTCAAGCTCATGGGAAAGTGGTTATTTATCAAAGATCTCCACTATCTTATGTCCTAAGGCAAGATTGTCACTTTTGCCCAGCTCTTTCCTTGCTTACATCAATAATTGGATGTATCTTACGTGTGGTAAAGTGTTGGGTGTAAAGTCCCTTCGTCTCTGTGTAAATAGACTTACGGGTGTGAACACACCCTTAATGTACCCTAACATATAAATACATTCTTTTTATTCTTTGTGTACCATCACATCGGTACACTTATCTCTGCGTTCACTCTTCCTCTAACCCTCAGCTCATCTTTGTTCTTTAGCTAACGCTTGACCTTGCATGCCATTGCGCACTCTCACCCCTTCAAACTGGTATCAGAGCGCGACGGTCCAAGCTCGCAGACGAGACAGGTGTAAGCAATAGCCAGCACTCAGTAGTCGTAGGCGAGGGGGAACAGTCAGGTAAAATAGATGGCAGATCCATCGTGGACCAGCGGGCAGTAGAAGGTGTGACGGAGCGTTAGACGCGGGCGTGAGAGGAGCGTCAGATGAGGCATCACGGGGGGCGTGTCAGACGAGCGTCAGACGGGCGCGACGGCGGGCGTGACGGCATCAGGCGGTGGACTTGTGATGCGCCAGTGACACCAGGCGCAGCGCGACTTGCACTGGTGGCAGTTTGGTAGGCGTCACGTCGCTTGACAGGTCACGGACCTGAACGTCGGGTCAACGGACCCATATTCCGTTTTTTTTTCAGAAATATTTGAGATTTTTTCTACCTCCTCTCTTCCGAGTGTTCCCACGTGCAAGCACAATGCGCAGATTTGTGTAGATTTAGGCCCAGAAATTTGGGGCTTTTCCAGATTAAGTGTTGCTCATGCAAGATCGAGGCATCTGCGTCAGAAATTGCAGACATTGTAGACATTGTGCGCGTTTGGATTGGGGATTTCACCAAATTTACTGAAATTTGCTCATCTGAGTGAAATTTCTCAACGTTGGACCCATAAAATTTGGGGCTTTTGCTGTATTGGTGAAATTTTGGTTAGCTGAGTTAGATTGGCTGACATTGGTGCACAATTGGACGTGAGAAATTTGGGGCTTTTGCAAAATTTTGCAAAATTTTGCTAAATTTGCCCGTTTTATGCTTTCGGGAACATGTATTAATGCAATCAGGGCAGATTGGTCAATGAAAATTTGGGGTTTTTTACTGAAATCTGTGGATATTGGCAAAATTAATGCGTGAAATGCTCTTTGGGAATATTTTTGAAACAATCTTGTTGCCATAAGCAGAGTGATTTGAGCATTTTTATCTCCCGCTTGTGCAATTTTGGAGACATTGCAGAGAATTCTTGGTGTTTTGGGGTATCACAAGTTGATACGAGCACATATGTATGCAGTTCACATGTTGGGCAGCTCCCATTGAGTTGATGTATTGCTGATTATTCATGTTGCAGCAGTCTTAGTGATCATTTGCAGATCTGGGATTGGTACAGATGTATTTATGGTGATATTGCTGAAGTGGGAGTTATCCGGCAGTGATGTATGCATTTATTGTATGCTGAAATTGCAGTCATACTATTGAAAGTCATTCATTCTACTGCTGTACATTTACTTGGACTGAATCTTGCTATTATTTGCTAAAAAATTGGGCTGAAATCAGCTGAATATTCAGCTCATTTTTGCTGTCATAAATTGCAGCATTGAATTTCTGGTGTATTGCTGAAAAATGGCTATAAATGCTTCTAGCAGCAGTGGCACTGGCTTTGACTTGTGGAAGGATAGGATGCAAGGCATTTTGTTTCTCAAGGACTGTGAAGATGCTCTCTTGGAGACTAAGCCTGCAGCTATGACAGATGTGGATTGGGCTAGACTTAATAAGAAGGCCATTGCATACATTAAGATGGCAGTGTCTGATGATCTACTTACAAACATAAAGCGTCTTGATACATGTTATGCTATATGGAAAAAGCTTAAGGATACTTATGAAAATACAACTCCTATGAATCAAGTGCATCTTATGCGTAAACTTGTGAACATGGAATTGGATGAGTCTAAGTCAGTATTTGAGCATTTGAGTGCTTTCACAAGGGTTTTGAGTCAGTGTTGCAGGACTCTGGTTTGACTGTTTTTGATGATAAATTAAAAGCTATTTTCTTATTGATGACTTTGCCTGACAGCTGCGAATCTTTGGTTGTGTCACTTAGCAACAACCCCGCTTTGACTTTTGATGGTGTTAGAGTCTCAATCCTCAATGAAGAAATCAGAAGAAAGTCTAGTGGTGAAAGCAATGGCTCAACTTACCATGTAAGAGGCAGTTTTGAAAATAGGGGTAATGCAGCCAGTAAAGGGAAAAGCAGAAGCAAAAGCAAGGGCAAACAGTAGGATGCCACATGCTATCCGTGTGGGCGTAAAGGGCATAAAAAGCCCGATTGCCGGTACTTCAAGAAAGAGCAAGAAAGAAAGAAACAGTAGGGTAAGAAAAAGAAAGATGATGACAACTCTTCCTCAAAAGTAGTTGCAAAGGCAAATGTTGCATCCAGTGTGGTCATTGAAGAGCTTCCTGACACTGAAGAGATACTTGTTGTAGCCTCATGTAATGATGCAGATATTATGGAAGCAACAGGTGATATGCACATCACCAAAAAGGAGGTAATTGATGCCTTACTTTCAGCTCATGATGGGCTATCACAATCATGGATAGTGGATAGCGGTGCTTCTTTTCATGTTACCCCCTCTTTGGAGTCATTTTCTGAATACATTGCAGGTTGCCTAGGCAAGGTTTACTTGGGTAATAACTATGCATGTGAGATAGAGGGTATTGGTACCATTCACTTGGCTCTTGAAAATGGCCAAGAGTTGATTTTGCAGGATGTCAGATTTGTACCTGGCATAAAGAAGAGTCTACTATCAGTTGGGCAGCTTGATCCTAAAGGGTACTTTACTACATTTGGTGGTGGATCTTGGAAGGTCCATAAGGGCTTTATGCTGATTGTGAAAGGTAGCAAAATGGGGACTTTATATTACTTGCATTGTAAAGCATTACCTGGCAAGTTCTTGGCCGTGGCTGAAGTCCATTCACAGATGGAGCTTTGGCACAAAAGACTTGGTCATATGAGCCAGAAAGGCCTTCAGGTTCTCTCCTCTTTAGGGAGATTTGATGTAAACGGCTCTGGTCTCGAATTTTGTAATGATTGCTTATATGGAAAACAAGTGAAGTCTCCTTATTACTCTGGTGTCATTAAGAAGTCTAATGCTCTTGACCTAGTATACTCTGATGTGTGCACTATGCTTGTTAATTCGTATGGGGGTGCACGGTACTTTGTTACTTTCATTGATGATTTCAGCAGAAAGTCATGGGTGTATGTACTTAAGAGCAAAAAGGAAGTGTTGGATTCTTTTAAAAAATTTCATGCTTTTGTTACCACACAAAAAGGGCTTAAGTTGAAAGCCATAAGAACAGATAATGGGGGTGGGTATGTCTCAAAAGAATTTAACAAGTTTTGTGAGATGCATGGCATTAAGAGGGAGTTGACAGCCCCTTATAATCGTGCATCAAATGGCGTGGCTGAAAGATTTAACCGCACACTTTGTGAGAGAGTCAGATGCATGCTGTCCATAGCTAATCTCCCATAGCAATTTTGGGGAGAGGCTCTTAAAACTATAGTCGCTCTCCCAATCGTGCATTGGAAAATGACATTCTTGAAGAGGTTTGGTCTGGCAAACCTGCTTCATATGACCATTTGCGTGTCTTTGGCTGTGATACCTTTGTGGATGTACCTGTAGAACAGAGGACCAAACTAGACATGAAATCCATCAAGGGCATCTTCATGGGATATGGAGATGAGGGAGAGATGGGTTGTAGAGTTTGGCTTCCTCAGGGTAGGAAGATAATATGCAGCCGAGATGTAGTATCTAATGAGGCAAAGTTGCTGAAAAATGCTACACGTGGTGATCTTGACAAAAAGAAGGTCAAATTTCAGCATGAACAGCCAGCCATTCAGCAGCCATTAGCTGAAAATTCTGTCCCTTTTGATGTTGAAAATGAGCAGTAACCTATTGTGCTACAGCCAAAAGATCATGGACAGCAAATAGAAGAACAGGATGAAATAGGACAGCAAGAAGAACATGCTGAAAACAGATTACAGCAGCAAGAAAATGCTGAAAGTCAGCCACTTGGTGATGGTGTGCACATTCCTCAGGATGTAGGCCCACTACCTGATAATACAGACCATTGGGTAAGACGGTCTACACGTGTCAGAAAGCAGCCACAGAGGTTTCAGCCATCTTTGGATTTCATTTTGTTGATTGATGAGGTTTAGCCTCTGACATCTAAAGAGGCACAGTCATGTGAAAACAAGAGAAAGTGGGAGCTTGCTATGCAAGAAGAGATGAAGTCTCTATATGCAAATAGCACATGGGAGCTTGTACCTTTACCCAAGGATAGGAAAGCTATTCCTAATAAATGGGTTTACAAAGTGAAATGTATTGATGGGAAGCCCAAGTATAAGGCACGGTTGGTTGCTAAGGGCTATACACAAAAGAAAGGCATAGACTTCCAGGTCTTTTCACCAATGGTGAAGATGACTACGCTCCGTGTTTTGTTTGCTCTCATTGCATCCTTGGATTTAGAGTTGGATCAGATGGATGTGAAGACTGCTTTTCTTCATGGTGACTTGGATGAAGAGCTGTACATGAAACAACCAGAAGGATTTGCTATTCTAGGAAAAGAGCATTTGGTTTGTAAGCTGAAACGTACTTATATTGGCTGAAACAAGCCCCTAGACAGTGGTACAAAAAATTTGATACCTTTATGCACAGCCATGGATTTAAACGCAGTCATGCAGATCACTGCTTATACACTAAAAAGGCTGATGATGGCAGCTTTATTGTGTTGGTTTCATATGTGGATGACATGCTGATTGCAGGACAGCATAAGAGTACTTTGAATGCTCTTAAAAGGTAGCTGAGTTCAGCCTTCTCCATGAAAGATTTGGGGGCAGCTGAACACATTTTGGGCATGCGCATTAAAAGAGATAGAGGGCAGCATTTGTTGTTTCTCTCATAGGACAAATACATCAGCAAAGTACTTGACAGGTTTAATATGGCTGATGCTAAGCCTCTTGGTGTGCCTTTACCGCCATATTCAAAGCTTAGCAAATCTGATTGCCGTAAGGATGATGCAGTTGCTAGTACCATGAAGGGTATACCTTATGCATTAGCTTGTGGATCTTTGATGTATGCCATGGTTGCAACTCGCCCTGACATTGCAAATGCAGTGGGAGTTGTTAGCAGATTTATGTCTAACCTTGGCAAGCCACATTGGGAAGCAGTGAAATGTATCTTCAGATACTTGAAAGGTACACAAAAAAAGTGTATATGCTATGGAAAGGGTACACTAGAATTAGAGGGATTTTGTGATTCAGACATGGCAGGAGATCTTGACACTAGGAAATCTACCAGTGGGTATGTTTTTACTTTGGCTAGTGGGGCTATCTCTTGGTGTTCAAGATTGCAGAAAATTGTGGCACTGAGTACTACAGAGGCTGAATATATTTCAGCCACAGAAGCTTCTAAGGAAGCTATTTGGCTTGGCCGTCTGGTCAGGGATTTTGGTATTTCTTCACACCAGTGCTTGGTTGTGATAGCCAGAGTGCAGTATGTCTGGCTTAGAATGCCATGTTCCATGCACGTACCAAACACATAGATGTTCGGTATCACTTTATTCGACAGGTCTTGGATGATGGTCTTGTCACACTGACTAAGGTTAAAACCCAAGATAATCCTGCAGATGTTCTCACTAAGTCTCTTGCAAAGGCTCAGCATGAGCATTGCATTCGTTTAGTGGGAGTTGGTCAGCTCAAAGGTACCACTTCGGGTCTTTAAGTGGGAGATTGTTGGGTGTAAAGTCCCTTCGTTTCCTTGATCTTTGTGTAAATAGACTTACGGGTGTGAACTGTCTTCTTAAATATCATGAAGACTTTGATACTCTAGGTCTATGATCCCAAGGCATCCCTCTGAGCGATGCCATATGATGGTCGCCCATGCCACCTTGGCCCTTGGATCCGTGGAGTTGTCTGACTCGGACCAAAGGAAGTTCCGCACTAGGCGGCGAAGCTGCACTTCACAGAATGAGGAGAAGCACCAACACGAGGCGATGTACCAAGCCGTTGCTAGGAGGACCTTGTTAACCACCAGGGCTGGGCCTGCTAGTGAGAGGCGAGCCGTTCTCTAGTAGGTCAGCTTCCTCTGAATAGAATCAAGGATTGGAGGAAACTACTGGGCGTGAGTGATGTCGAGTCCCACCTGGAACCCTAGGTAGCGGACGGGCCCTTTGCTCACCCGTCTAAATCCCAGGTGGATGCCCCACTCCGTTCTAGAGTCCGGGTTTGTGAGGAAACAAACCGACTTTCGCTAGTTGATTTTTGCTCGTGCTGAGAACAGAACACCTCAAGAGCCAGCCTCACTCTCTCCAGCATCAACTCATCGTCCTCTATGTAGAGTGCTGTATCATTTGCGTACTCTGAGTCTAACAACTCAGTCTCCTCTCTCACGCGAAGTCGGAGGCCGCGTAATCTGCTCACACATGACCTGAGGAAGTGAGACATCGCCTCTGCAAAGAGTAGGAACAGGTATGGGCCAGGGGAAAGCCTTGCCGGACCGATCTCTCCAGCCGAAACTCCTCCCCTCGCCTACCATCTATGAAAACCTTGCTGGTGGCCGATCTGTAAAGTGCGGAGACCCTGCAAATCCAAGCCTGGGGGAAACCCAACCTCACCATGGTGTCCTCTGGGAAATCCCAGTCCACCCTGCCATAAGCTTTCTTGAAATCCAAGAGTGGTACGACCAGTCTCTGCCCATTGTGTGCTGAGCCCACTCTGTTGCCTCAAAGAAGGTGAATACATTGTCTAGGATGCTCCTATCCTGGACAAAGCCTGTCTGTGTATCATGGATGATGTCTGGAACCACGGGGCGTAGTCGCCTACCAATCATCTTTGCTAGTGCCTTATAGGCCACTGACAATAAGGTGATCGTTCTCCACTGGGAAAGCTCCAACCAGTCTCCCCCTTTGGGGAGAAGACTGATAAGGCCTGCCGAAAGACTCCTTGGCATCTGTCCTAAAGTGAAAATCTCTTGGAAGGCCATTAGTAGGGGGTCCTTCACCACCTCCTAGTAGGTAGTGAAGAAGGCCTTAGAGAGGCCATCCTCTGCATTTCTGCCCGTCTTATGTATGGAAAGCCTCCTCTAGTTCCTTCTCTGTGAAGGGGGACTAGGATGGAGCGTCCCATCTCCTTTGTGATGAGGGATGGGATGTGATCCCAGACCTGCTATCTACATCGCTGTCCTCTAGCTGAGGTTGTCTCTTGCTAAAAAAGGCGTCTGTAGTAGTCGGTGGCAATCTCCATCACCTCGTTTGGGCTAGAACGAGTCCTCCCATACTAATCTCGAAGGTTGTATATTTGCTCTCCTGAGGTGCGAAGTTGGTGCACTTGGAAAAACTCCTTCCACATCGTGTTCCCCTTCTGCGTCCAGAAAGCTGCTGAGGTGTAGAAAGAGAACTCCGATGTTAAATTACGGGGACCGATTTCTTGAAACTGATGGAAGCACGAGACAGACTATCCTCCCAGCCACGCCTAGATAAGTGCTGGCCCTCAAACCTGATCCCTTTTGCCAGCCGTCAACTTCCTGGAGTCCTACTATTCCTGGACTCCCTTACTCTCTAGGCTCCCCTTAACCCCGTTCGGGCGCCCAAGAGCCCAGACGGTCATTCTCGTGCATGTTCCCCTAAATTTACCTTAATGTAACATTAAATATCCCTTTTAATGTCACATTCCACACTTATGACCTTAATGTGACATTAAATATCACTTTTAATGTCACATTTCCTTCCCCTTAAGAATCGGTTTCGTCCTCGAAAACGATATTTGAAAGGTCTAATTGTAAATCGGGAAACCTTTTCTTTAAAGTACTTACTCGCTCCCATGTTGAGCTTTCTTCTGAACAATCTTTCCACTTAACCAAGCATTCTTGATAAATAGTATTCCTCGTTCGTCTATTACGAACATTTAATATTTTTTCTGGTTCATGTGGATTAGATTGGTCATAGAATAACTCCTCAATAGCATCATTTAAGATTAAATTATCCAAATCACCCAGCTTCTTCCTTAATTTGCTTACATGAAAAATTGGATGTATTTTACTACCAATAGGTAGTTGGAGCTTGTAAGCCAATTCTCCCACCCTTTTAAGTATTATGAAAGGACCACAATACCTTGGTGAAAGCTTTGGACAATGTCCCTTTTTCATAGTTTTAGTTTGTTCAGGCACCTTAAGATAGACCAATTCTCCTTCTTCAAAGGAGATGTCTCTTCGGTGAGGATCTGCATATGCTCTAGCTCGACTTTGAGCCTTTTTAATATTTTCTTGAGCAAATTTTAACATATTATTCATATCCTCCAAAAAGTCTTTAGCTGCCTGAACCTTTTCCTTATGCAGTCCTACTGCAAAAGGAGCTCTGGGCTGAAACCCATACATCAACATAAATGGACTATATCCAGTGGAAGAGTGTTTGGCACTGTTATATGCAAACTCTGCTATCGGTAAATACTCTTCCCAATTAGTTTGCCTTTTGCTTACATATGCCCTAAGCATATCTTCAAGAATTTGGTTAACCCTTTCAGTTTGCCCATCTGTTTGCGGATGATCCGCCGTACTCATGCTAAGTTTAGTATCCAATTTCCTAAATACCGCACGCCAAAAATGGCTATCAAATTTTCTATCCCGATCAAAAACTATATTTGCCGGAAGGCCATACAATCGGTATATGTTCTCTACGAACAATCTAGCCAATTCTGGTGTTTTAACATCAGTTGAAGTTGGAATAAACCTAGCCATTTTGGTTAACCTATCCACAATTACCCACACAGAGTCGTGCCCCCTCTGTGTTCTAGGTAGAGCAACAATAAAATCCATGGAGATACTCTCCCATTTTCCTGAAGGAATTTCTAATGGATGGAGAAGTCCTCCCATTTTTAATTTTTCAGCTTTATTAACCTGGCATTTATTACATTTGACCACATAGTCAAGGACGTCCTTATTCATTCCAGGCCAATAAAACTACCTTTTAATAAGACTATAAGTCTTATTAACTCCTGGATGTCCCTCACTAGGGGTATCATGACACTCAAAGAGTATCTGGCGCCTTATTTCTATATCTTTCGGGACACATACCCTACCCTTGTAGAGTAAATAACCATTATCAATGGTAAAATTCTTCCACTTGAATCCAGTTTGAGCAACCCCTGATGCTCCATTTCCTAGTTGAATATCCTCAGATATTCCTTCCTCAGTAGAAGCACTTTCATTTGGATCCCCATTTTTTATTGCTTCCCATATGTTGGAATATGCCGGATCAACCTGGCATTTTCCTTTTAAAGATTCAAGCAAGTTGGAAGTGAACTGAGTAAAACTCAATTCATTAATGATGGGCATTCTACTGAGTGCATCAGCTACTATATTATACTTTCCTTTTCTATATCTTATTTCATAGTCGAACTCTTGGAGGAGTTCGGCCCATCTGGCTTTACGCCCATGTAAATCTGGTTGATCATTAAGCCACTTAATGCTTTCATGATCCGATAAGATCAAAAGTTTGGCACCATACAAATAGTGCCTCCATTTCTTCATTGCTAATCTCGAATGAATCTACGATAAAATCCAGATAAACCTAGGAAGATCTGCAGCTCTTCCAGGTTCCGTGGAGGTGGCCATTCAATAATTGCCCTTACTTTTTCTGGATCCATGTTGATTCCCTCTTTCGAGATTATATGCCCTAAATATTTGACCTCTTGTGCAAAGAATTCACATTTAGTTTTCTTCGCATAAAGGGAATGTGTTCTTAACAGTTGGAATACTAATTGTAAGTGTTCCAAATGTTCTTCTCTTGATTTACTAAAGATCAAGATATCATCCAAAAAGACTACTACAAAATGTCCTAGATAGGGCCGTAAAACACTATTCATCAGCTTCATAAAGGTAGCTGGTGCATTAGTGAGGCCAAAAGGCATCACCAAAAAATCATAATGCTCGTATCTAGTACGAAATGCCGTCTTAGAAACATCTTGTGCCTTAATTCTTATTTGGTGATAACCTGATCTTAAGTCTATCTTTGTGAAGAATTTTGCCCCTTGCAATTGATCAAAAAGATCTTCCATTCTGGGCATAGGAAATTTATTCTTCACCGTTATTTTATTAAGTGCTCTATAGTCAACACAAAGTCGCATAGAACCATCTTTTTTCTTTACCAATAAAATTGGTGAAGCCCAAGGTGAATTACTAGGTTGAATAAATCCTTTATCCAGGTAATCCTTAATTTGTCTCTCAACTTCTTGATGCTGTGTTTGACTTAACCTATACGGTGGTTTTGAAATTGGGTGTGTATCCTTATTTATATCAATTGGGTGATTTATTTCACCCCTATCTGGTGGAAGGCCACTTGGTAAATCAGAAGGAAACACATCTTTAAAATCATCTAACAAACTGTTCAATTCATTATTTACATTCAATTCGCAAGCATAAGAAAATTGTTGCTTTATATTACAGAAAGTAAAAGTATTTTGTACAGGAAGAGACCATAGCATATATACCTCACAAACTTCCTTCTTTATCAGCTTCTGAACTTCAGTAGAACACAGCAAAGGATTATCAGATACTTCATGTTCACCTTGAATGACAAAAGTCTTACCATCCCTTTCAAATTCCAGTGTATTATGGTGATAGCTACGTTTTAAGGATGGTTCCAGTCCCCATAGCCACTCCCTCCCTAGAGCAATATCAGCTCTTTTCATATTCATTATTTGGAAATCAAGCTTATCTTTGTATCCTTGAATCTCGATTTCCAAATTGGATACCATTGTATCCCATATTTTATTGTCTTGGCCTTGCATCATACGAACAACATATTGATGCTCACTGTTTTGTTGGGGAAGTTTCAATTTTTTGACAAGTGCATAATTTATAAAATTATGTGTGGCAGAGTCATCAATCATGACTCTAACCCGTTTTCCAGCTATCAATCCATGTACTCTAAGTAAATCATGTGGTCCAAAAGTAGGTTGCCACAAAGAAGTTGACATACAACACTTATGTTGTACATCCATGTGCAAGACCTTTAAAGATTTATACTTTTCATGGCCCTTTAATTCTAAGGTCTGCACTACATGGATTTGTTTTTCTTTTCCCTTGCCCTTGTCCTTTCCTTTGTCTTCCCCCTTTTTTTTTTGAGGGCAATTCCAAGCAGCATGGTTAGGGGATAGGCAATTAAAACACAATTTTTGTTTTTTGGCCTTATCAAAGTCATCAGGACTTAGCTTTGGCCTCATATATGGTTTCTTTTCAAAAGGTTGTTTTTTACCCTTGAAAAATGGCATTTTTCTTTTAAATTTGCCCACAAATTTTGAGGTTTCTAATTCCTTAGACTTGGGCTCCATATCAGTGAGACTGGTGAGTGTACCTGGACGCGTACTATCTTCATAAATTAATGCAAATTTAATTGCCTCTTCAAGCGTCTTAGGTAAACTCCGTTTTACTTCCTTTTTACAGGCTTTATCCAGTCCCCTAATGAATCCTCTTGTTTTTTGGAATTCATCAATTCCTTCCAGTTTGAGGATTATCTCACGATATTCCTCCAGATATGTCAGTAGGGGCGGTCCCTTTTGTCTGACATAATCCCAATCTTCCCAATTTCTTTCCATTTCATTTTCAGGAAGAAATTCTTTTAAAAAGACAGATTCAAATTGAGCCCAAGTTTCAGGTATTTTATTCTCCTCCTTTAAAGTTCGCCACCACTTATATGCTTTGGGCCCCAAAGTTAAACTGGCCTCCAGTGCTTGGAGATGTGGTGGGGTATTTTTCAATTTATGTAAATCTTCCCATTTTTGGAGGAAATTAAAGATTGTATCTTTATTCCTATCTTTTTCCTCCCCGTAAAATTGAGGTGGTTTCATATCCTTTAAAACCAGATTATCCCTCAATTTATGATAGGTTTGGGGTTCTTTAGAATCTCGAATGGTCACATCTAAATCTTTCGATGAAGATGGGACATCTGAGATTTCTATCTTATTTTTATCTTTTTCCAACAATAAAGTTAGCTGAGATTTTATTTCAGTAAGTGTTTGAGTTAAAAACTCCATTTGAACCCCCTGAGTTTGCACACGAGCAGAAAGATCATCAAATTGCTCTCTCGTGGCAAAAAATTCTTCCCATTGTTCTTCTTGTATGTCTGGTTCATGGGGATCTACCATAGGTTGATCCCCGGAACTAGAACTTTCCATTACCCTTTCTTTCCCTTTTTCTGCCATTAATACACTGGAATTGGAAAGCAAAAATAAGAAATTTGCATACAAGATAAAATACTTCCCTGACTTTTAATGGCAGACTGTGACTTCAGTTGTATATGATGTTTTCTGCCTGTCTCACAGCAGTCGCAGTCCTATCCGTCTCAGGAGCAGTCCTATCCGTCAACAGCAATCTGATACTGGCGGCTCCCTTCTGATCTAGTTCTCGCGGATGCTGGCAGCTTCACATCTGATCTGGTTGGTCCTCGCGAATGCTGGCGACTCCACGCCTGGTCCTCGCGGATGCTGGCGGCTCCACGTTTTTTATTTTTTCATTTTTCCCTGCCCGTAACGAAGCGTTTCTGCCCGTAACTTATCTGCCGTGACGTTGAAGGTCACATTAATGTGACGTGTCACTGAAATTCTTTTAAATTTTCTTTGACGGCCCGTTTTCTCACGCGACGGGACAGGGCAAAAGTGACGGCCCGTTTTCTCACGCGACGGGACAGGACACTTCTGACTTCCGTCGACTGATGCTCACACGGCGTTACAAAAACTGACGACCTGACGGATTTCTGTTCGATTAATGATCAGAAACATAGGCTCTGATACCAATGTTAAATTACGGGGACCGATTTCTTGAAACTGATGGAAGCACGAGACAGACTATCCTCCCAGCCACGCCTAGATAAGTGCTGGCCCTCAAACCTGATCCCTTTTGCCAGCCGTCAACTTCCTGGAGTCCTACTATTCCTGGACTCCCTTACTCTCTAGGCTCCCCTTAACCCCGTTCGGGCGCCCAAGAGCCCGGACGGTCATTCTCGTGCATGTTCCCCTAAATTTACCTTAATGTAACATTAAATATCCCTTTTAATGTCACATTCCACACTTATGACCTTAATGTGACATTAAATATCACTTTTAATGTCACATTAATGTCACATCCGAGCACCTGTCCTCTAGGCCAGCAATGGCTGCTTGCGTACGCACCTCTTGTGCGTGGAGGGTGGGATCCCCTGGTCCCTCTTGTAATAATCTCTGCGTGGTTGCAAGGTCTCGCCGGAGTGCTCTCTCCTCCTGTGAGTTGCTCTACTGCCTGGCCTATATGGCTGCCTCTTGGCAAATACTGCTCGACTCGGCTAGGTCCTCTGCAACCTCCTCTGTGATCCCGTGTCTCCTGCCCCACTCCCTGGTCCAAATTTGCTCTATTTGTCTCATCACCTCTTTCCTCCCATAGATCGAGTCAGGGATATGATAGGATTGTGTGTCTAGGGTAGATGTTGGGGGATCAAGTGTCAAGAGAACCGGGCAATGGTTAGACAACGTGGTGTCCGCCAATTGCCCAATTTGGCCTCCACGAGAGCCTCCCCACTCTCCCACATAAAACCTATCCAACCGCTCCAGCAGGACTCCACCTAGCTGCCTCCCCAAGAGAAGTTGAGCGACCTCTCCTTCCTGTGGAAGGCAGGGTCTCTCCAGGCATCGCGTGCTCCTACTGCCAGTAGAAAGACCTCCCATGCCTCCTCCTCCTCCTCCTCCTCCTCCTCCCCAGCCATTCTCTGGTAATTTTTGCCTCTGCCCTGCTGGTCCTCCAAATCCTCCAGGTTGTTGAAGTCTCCTCCAATGATCTAGGAGTCCACCTCTAGGAGTCCATCTGCGATCTCCACCTAGAACCTGCTGCATGCCCTAACCTGCATAGGGGCATAGACATTGAGGACTCCAAGGCACGAGTCCCCAATATCCAGTCTGATCCATAGAACCCTCCCTGCCACTATTGTCCCATGGTCTCGTACATAGGTTGTGAGACTCTGGCCAATAGAGGTGCATACGCTTCCACTCCTGCCATGGGCACCTGTGGCGTGCTCCCACCGAGTGTGCGAGCTGCCCGGGAGTACCTTCCCTACTCGCTGGGCATGGGTGGAAGTGAGCTTGTGCTCCTGTAGAAGTAAGATGTCGATCCGTCCGGCAAGGGCAGGTTGCAACTCCTGCCGAACAATCAACTTCCTGGAACCACGTGCTCCATTGTAGTGCAGAGTATTCACATTCCAAGATGCAAGGTGTAAGCTCATGGGGAAACTTGTGACTGATTGAACATGCATTTGTTCGGTGTGGAGGCTGTTGATGAGGAGAAAAAACTATGGGGTATGCAAGTACGCTTTGCTGCAGGTCTGGACGACGAACTTCAGACCCCATGGTGGCCTTTCGCCGAGGCGGTACTATCAATGCATATATCAGCCATGTTGAGAGTCGTGACTCTGTACACTGGTAGAAATGGCCGCCTGTGCCAGGGGCCACTGGATCACATCCCTCGGAGCTCTCCACTGTGGAGGGGCTCGAAAGAAAATGCTCAAGTGTGGGACCTCAGCCCCAGCCCACCAGTTAATGTCCATCATGCAACCAGGCCACTGCTGTGCAAACAGTGCTAGTCCTTCTCCCATCCAGTGGGAGATGTGGTCTGCCACACCTAACTCTTCAACTCCTTCTCTATTTGTGTCATCATCCAATCCTCTGAGTGAGAGGACTAAAGGAAAAAAGCGCAGTTTGGTCCATCCGATTGTGTTAGTAGATGGACCTTGCCCCTCCTTGACTTACGAACCACGAAGATCCCCTCCTCTAGAGGTAGTGGGAACTCTCCACGCTCTGCAACTCTCAGGTAGGACCATGGGCCACTGCGGAAAAACTCCCGTGGCAACAGCTGTGTCTGTCTCAGGAAAGTGTGACGGGTGGTAGGGGCAGATGAGCTGGTGGCTATGTGGGAGGGGGAAAACTGGTAGTGCGAGGAGGATGTAGGCGTGTGTGGCTCAATACCTCTTGTGGGAGGAGGGGGGGTGGGTCTGGGGGGGATCGCCTAAACCAAGTGCGGATCAGGGGGGGTGCTCGGTAGGGGAGGTGGTGGGGGGCAAGAGGATCGAGGGATGGTGGGATGGTTAGAGGTACCTGGCAGGTGTTGGGGGGGAGGGCTGGTGGCCTTGGAAGGGGGGGGTGCCGTGGGCCAGGGTCAGTGGGGGGGGGGGGGGATGAATGTGGGGGTTGTGGGATCCCAGGTGAGGTAGTCTGTGGCACGGGTGGTGGATGTGGGGGACTGCAGTCCTGCCAGGTGGCGCGGGCAGGGGGGGCTGCGGACTGCTCTGCGGAGGGGGGGTCACTCGCCCTCCTGCTCCCTGTTGTCGAGGCTACGTCTGAGGAGCTAGCTGCGGCCCCCCCTGCCGTCTCCCTCTCTGTCATCTTTGGACCCGTGTGAAGCCGTCAGTGTCCACCTGCGGGCCTGTCGGTGAAGCTGCCTTGGCTTCGAAACGCGTACAATTTGCTGCTTGATGCCCAAAGTTGTGGCAGCGCAGGCACTGCCTTTGTTGCCCAGTCACAATGACCTGCTGCCTAAAGGAGTGACCTCATGCCTCAATCTCCAGAAACTTTGGTATACTTGTTGTGTCTTTTACAGCCACTCGTACCTTTGGGACTCCTGCAGCTGTCACTGCATCCGCAAAGGAGGCATGAAGAACTGTGCCGAAGAGCCGTCCAAAGTCCTCCACTAACTGGCTGTACTCTACCGGCAATCTGGGGAAAAGTAAGGTGACTAGGTGTGTGAGAAATCTGTTGTGGAGCGCAAATGTCTCCACTGTGAAGCCGCTATACCAGGGAGGCATGTAAATGACCCCCTTCATGGAGGCATAGGGCGAGCTCTCCACTAACTCACGAGCTGCGTCCGCAGAGGTGAGTTGAACCATGAAGATCCCTCGGCCCATGAGGACTGCCTCCACGATCAGCGTTGTGCCAATGCGCAGTGTGGAGTGAAGCCAATTCGAAAGCTGGGCCCTAGATGGATAGTGTCCGATTACCTAACCGAAAATTGCTCTTTCTTTAAGCTCCACCTCTGTGGCACGGACGGCTAAGAGCTGTTCCTCAAGGAGGACAACGCGCAAGGTTCGAGCTTACGTGCTAGCTGAGGATGATAGTAATGAATACCTTAGGGTTTGCAGATGAACACTCAAAGTATGTACAAACTCCACTAAAACAATTAAACTTAGAGAGAAACTGGAGAAAGCTCAAAACACAAAAGTGTGAGTGAAGGAATAACTCAGTAGACTGACTATAATAACATATGTTCAAAAGGTGAAGAAAAACTCAAACCATTCTGTTGTCAGAGTGAAGCAATGTGGAAGCGAATGACCGTGACAAAGAGTGAACAGAGAGAGAGAAAGAGACCGTGAAACACAGAAAATCTGCAGTGAAAAATGCTGTATAAGGATGTAGAAGCAGAGAAAATATCTGCGTATATCTCCACCTGGCAGCTGATCTAGGGGCGGGAGCAAACTTGCTAGTAGGTGTAGCAGCCGGCAGCAGGTGGGGACAGCAAGGGTGAAGGTGCAGCTGATGGATGCTAGGATCTACAGAGTGGCTGGAAAGATCCCTATTTATAGGTACATGAGCCAACCAATTGTCTAGGATGGTGCTAGGACCCTTGCTTGGTGCCCTGACACTTTTCAGACATTTAATGTGGGCATTCAAACACTTTCGGGACATTTAATATTTAAGTTTTGGGGATATTTTAATGAGCTGAAAAGGGGGATTAAAGTTAATTAAGTTTTTGGAGCTTAATAGAGTCTCTTTGTCATATCTCCTAGTCTAGCCAATAAGCACTAGAACTCATAATGCCCATAGCTGGTTCCAAATGTTGTCTTAGGAACATCCTTGGCCTCGATTCTAACTTGAGAATAGCCGAAGTTCAAATCTATATTTTGTGAGGAACTTTTCACCTTGCAATTGATCAAGAAGATCAATTCACGTCATTGGAAATTAATTCTTCACTAATAACTTGTTTGTAAGCAATGCAAAGTCACACAGAGTGATCTTTCTTTTTAATCAATAAAATTTGTGAAGCCTATGGGGAATTACTAGGTTTTCCCCAAAGAAAAGAAAATTCTATAAAAAATCTTGATGAAAATCTTGTTGTTAAAATATAGAGTACAAAGAGCCTTGTGAAAGAGTAGCTAAGTATAGCACAAGTACAATAGTTATATGAATGACCAATCTCGTGGCTATAATGCCATACCATCTAAGGGCTTGTTGAGAAAAGGTCTTGGAATCCGAAGTTCACAAGAAGGTACCTCTCCTCCTCATCCTCTCAAACCTACCCTATAGCCTCGCCCATCTTCAATGGAGAATATGGATGATCTCTATCCAAATCCTCAAAAGTGCCTCTACACTAGAGACATCCTTGAGGTCTACAACATGGTTGCACCTCGCAGTCCAAATGTCCCAAACGATGACCAATGATGAGAAAGGAGTGGCTTCCTTGAAAGTCCTCATATCCATATGGCAGGTGTTTGTCTATGACCCAAGCTATATCCCCCCAAGTCACAACCATGGTCTCAACTATGCCCTAAAAGACCATGGTAAGGGCTTTCCTCCATACCTCTTAGGCTCTAGGATAGTCCCATAGGTTGTGTCTTCGTGTCTTCTCTGGCTCACCACATCTTGCACATTCCAGTGGGTCCTTGCCATATCCAACCCATGTACAAACTGCTAAGCTCTTATGAACTGGTAGCCATAAGAAGAGAGATATCTTCCTAGGTGCTAAAGTTTTCATCTAGTCTCCTCCAACACTAATAGGAAATGATCTGAGATGCCCTGTCTGTGCCAATGGAAAGTGGTTGCTAGATGTGCTTTGGTCTTGCTCATTTGCATCCTTCTCCCTAGCTTGATTGTGTAGCCAATAAGGTCATATTGCATGGCCTATCGATGAATGGATCCCTCCAAACCCACTCACTTGGATCCCATTGTAAGGTCTGAAGGGGCCTCCTATGATAAGCCCAGTTTCTCCATCCATCTAACAAGAAGGTGATTGGGTCCGCATTGATATACCATCTCATAGTGTGCTACTACTACGATTCTCTATTGAGAACATCATGTGCATTTTGCTTGATCCAAGTTCTCTCATTGAAGGTGGCCATGCTTTTCCATTGAGAAAGTCAATACCTTGTCTCTACCAGTTACAATGATTACAAGGAGAATGTATTTTTGGAGAAGTGACCAATCCAGGTATGAGAAGTATTTGTATTTTTCCTCCAGTGTTGAGATACTCCCTTTGCCACAGTCTCAATCATAGCTCCGGCACCCTTGACCCTTGTACTTAATCATATAGTATTATATGTTGCGCATGAGGTTTTACCTTGTTACCCTTATGTATTCATCCTATTAACTCAAGTGACATTGCTATTTTAGCTCTAAACATGTGTTCTATTATCTATAATCCAAATTAACCAAGTTTTTGTTTTTTTTTTTTTGTACTAATATCGTACCGTACCTTATAAAATCATAAGGTACCAATTAGTATCGTATTTTACTGTACCGTACCGTACATTTCGTACGTGACAACCTTGATGACAATGCATCATCCACAACATTCTTTTTACCATCAATATATGCAATCCGAAAATGAAACATTGAAAGAAAATTTGCCCATCTCATATGCTTCTCTGACAACTTTGTCTATGTCAGAAAGTACCTCAGTGTTTGATGGTTTGTCTGCACTGTTAAATCAGCCCCTAAATGCATGAATTACAGCCAAGAGCTCTTTCTCGCAGACCTACAAATTTCTCTTTGCACCATGGAGAATACAGCTATCAAAAGAAAATAAAGGCTAATCATATGACACGCTTGTTTTTGTCTTGTTTTTGTAACACATCTTTAAGTATCATGGTATGCTAGAGTTGATTGTTAGTGATCGAGACCCTCAAATGACTAGTTTATTTTGGAAGGGGTTGTTTGAGAATATGGGCACCACGCTGAAATTCTCATTATCCTTCCATCTGTAGACAAGTGGTTAGTCTGAGGAAGCAAATTCCTCAGTGTTAGATCTTTTGAGGTGCTATGTTTCAAACCATAAGACACAGCGGGAGTGGTATTTGCCATTAGTTGAGTTTGCTTACAACAACACAGTGCATAGTTCCACTGTAAAAGCTCCATTTGAGGTGGTTGAGGGTGGTAAGAAGGTACCACTTATCTTGCATGCTAAGGATAAGATCTTTGAGGTCATTGTCTAAACACGTTTCTTTCAATGTTGTGTCACATGAGGATAGTGCTTAGCAGTTATGGGAAAAGATATGCAATCTTTGTAATGAGCAAAGTCCTGCTTCATAAATGTGTTGGTTGAAACAGCTCATGGAGCTTCGCATGAAGGAAGCAACTAGTGTGTCTATGCATTTGAGTGAGGTTTACTCGATTTTTAGCCAGTTGACTTCGCAGGGCATTGAGTTTAAGAATAATCTCCCTCGTTCTTGGTTGTGACACTTTCAAAGTCATGGGACACTTTCCATATTGCCATGTGTGCTAATATGTCTAAGGTTGGTTTGAAACTCGAAGATGTTGAGGGTGTCTTACTTACAGAGGAGATAAACAGGAAGAATGTGGATGCATCCCATACTTCTCATGCATTGACTGTTAGAAGTAGACATGATGGTAAGAGTGGTAATGACTAGTGTGGTAGAGACTTACAGAGATCTCAGTCTCACAGTAGGTCCTGTGGTCATAAGGTCTCTTACATATTTTTACTATGGGAAGTAGGGTCGTATTTGGTCACAGTGCCATAAGATGCGCGATGATAAGCACAAAGAGAAAGGCAAGGACAAAGTATAGAAAAAGTCCATGATCGCAGCATTATCCCTAGTAAGTTCAGTGTAAAGATTGAAGAGATAAATGTAGTACAGCCTAAGTTAGATGATGAGTACATCTTAGTAGCTTTCTCTTGTGATGCTTCTCAGTTGATAGATGCTTCATCTACATATTCTCAATGTTGTTTGCTTGGTTCGGGGGCCTCTTTTCATGTTACCCCGTATAGGGATTAATTTCAGTCCTATCGCAGCATGATAGATTCTGTTAGACAGGTGAATGACTTGGTATTGGATATTATTGGAATTTGGGATGTACGGTTGTATTTTTCTTCAGGCAGCTCTTTTAGTGTGCATGATATACATCATGTATTGGCTTTGACTAGAAGCCTTCTATCTGCTGGATAGTTGGATAATGCATGATATTATGTAGCTTTTGGTGATTCTGCATGAAAGATTACCTATGGGAATCTTGTTTCTGCTCGAGGTACTAAGGTTGGTGGTCTCTATCTTTTATTTATACTTGGATTCCTTGACCATGTTTTGGGTGTGACTGACATATCACATGTATCTTTATAGCATCGTTGCCTTGGATACATGTCCTTAAAGGGAATGAAAAATGCTTACTTGTTTACCGTATCTTCCGCATCTTGATTAAATAAATATTTTGATTCTTGTGACCATTGTCTTTATGACAGGAAAACATGTGGTTCTCATATAAAGTCTAGTATTACGCGAATGAGTAAGCCTTTGACTCTTATGCATTTTGATACATGTGGTTCCATGCCTTGTTAGTCATCGGGTGGCACGAAATACTTTGTTAGGTTTATTAATGATTATTCTCGTATGATCTGGGTATATTCTATGAAGAGAAATCGAATGTCTTATCTACCTTTCCGTGTTGACTTGCTCTTGTTGAGAACCAGTCTGGGTTTAGGCTGAAATGCTTAAGGTTTGACAATGGGAATACATATGTCTCTAAGGCATTTGAGTAGTTTTGCGATGAGAGGGGTATTAAGCATCAGTTGACCACTCCCTATACCCCACCTCAAAATGGTGTTTCGGAGAGCACGAACAAGACTATTTAGGAAAGAGTTTTAGTCATGCAAGGTTACCGTAATATTTTTGGGCTGAGGCCATTACCACTACTGTAAATTCAATAAACAAATCCCTATGCATTGCTATTGGTTTTGTCAGGTTGTAGAGGAGGTATGGTCTAGCAAACCTCCCTTATATACGCATCTTAGAGTTTTTGGATGTGAGGCTTTCTGCCATGTACCCAAGGATAAATGCAATAAGCTGGATCTTAAGTCAGTGAAATGCATCTTTCTTAGTTACGGGGATACAAATGTGATGGGCTATCGTCTATGGAATCTGCAAGCTCGGAAGGTCATCTGCAACCATGATGTTTTTTTCCATGAGGAGAAGAATAATAAGTAGCTCGAGTAGTTAGTTGAGGTACGCAAGGTGATTTGGTTCCTTTGCCTAATGGGAAATATACATTGTTGTGCAAATAGGTGTATAAGTTGAAGAGTACCCTTGGATGCCACAAGCCAGCATATAAGGCTAGATTGGTTGCTAAGGGTTTTGACTTTGATGATGTCTTTTCTCGTGTAGTCAAGATGACTACCTTACACTTGCTGTTAGGCTTGGTTGCTCACTTAGATCTAGATCTCTATCAAATAGATGTTAAGACAACTTTCTTACAAGGAGACTTGCATGATGAGATTTATATACAACAACCTAAGGGATTTCAAGAAAAGGGTAGGGAACACCTAGTATGCAAGTTAAGAAAGAGCGTTTATGGTTTTAAGTAGACACACAGGGAACGGTATCGTAAGTTTGATGCATTTATATTATCACAATCTTACTCCCGCACTGATATGGATCCGTGTTTATACACAAAGAAGGCCCGTGATGACAACCTTATTATCTTAATACTTTATATCAATGATATGTTAATTGTTGGGAGAGCTCGTAATGAGTTGGATGCTTTGAAGACTCAGTTCAAGAAGAGCTTTGAGATGGACATGGAGCAAGCCTCACACATTCTTGGTATGTGTATTATGTGTGATCGCTCTAGGGGGCTCCTTTACCTATCACAGCAAGTGTACATACAAAAGGTGCTTGAGCGATTTCATATTGAGGATGTTAAGTCTATTGGTTGTTCTTTACCTTCCCATATGAAGGAGTTAAATGAGTAGAAGATTGAGATGGCCAAATCCCCTTATACATCTGCAGTGGGCAGTTTGATATATGCCATGATAGCTACTCGCCCTAACATAGCATTTGGAGTGTCAGTTGTGGCACACTATATGGATACATCTAGCCAGCGACATCGCGACGCCGTGAAGGGTATCATGAGATACATGAAAGACATTGCAGATATGTGCATTTGCTATGGTGGCCATGTACTACAGTCGTGGGTTGTACTAACTCTGACTATGCAAGACATGCAAATAGTAGGAAGTCCACCTCTGGGTATATCTTCACTTTTGCTAGAGGTGTTTCTTGGATGCCCAAGATGTAGAAATGCAGGGTCTTATCTACTATTGAGATCGAGTATATTGCAGCCATTGAGGCTTGCAACGAGGCCCTATGGCTAGGCCATCTGGTGGTAGACCTTTGTGTTAGTGTTATTCCTACACTGCATTTGGATTGTATGAGCATTATTCAATTGGCCAAGGATTCGGTCTTCCATGCGAAGACAAAGCACATTGAGGTGCGTTATCACTTCATCAGGGAGGTGGTAAAGGACAAGTCTATTGAGCTTGTTCAGATTTGGACTGATGAGAATCCTGTCGATCTACTCACTAAGTCTCTCAATGGAACGTTTTGCCTTCCTTAGGAAGATGGTGGGCATAGGATGAGATGATGTCTATTCCTCATCTTGTTATACTTTGTTTACATTTGTACTTTGTCACTTTTTTCTTGTTCTCTCCTCACTAGAGGCACATTCGCATTTAAGTGGGAGGTTGTTGGGAGTTTCTAGGTTTGTCTGCCTGGAGTGAGCCCTCAGAACACTACTTGCCAAGTAGGGCATGACTTTGGAACTCTATATCAATGATATCCAATCCCCCATGTGAGTGATGTTGATGATGGTCTGCAGACCACCTTAGCATGAGAATCTACGGATGTGTTTGAGCCTGAGCACGAGAAATTTTAGACATTACATGATGGCAAGCCGCAAGACAGTGTCCTAGGCTGTTGCATATTGGACCTGGTTAACCAGTAGAACCCTGCAAGCAAGGGATGGATGGGCCATGTTCTGGTAGGTCAGCTTCCACCAGATGGAGTCTAGCACTGGTACGAACTGCTGGGCTGCTATGATGTCTAGTTGCACCTAGAAAGCAAAGTTATATGATCGTCTGCCCCTACTCATCCACCTAAATCCCAAGTTGTGACCCAATGAGCACTAGAGTCAGGGTCTGTAAGAAAACCAATTGACTTACACCAGTTGATTTTCCCACCTGCTGCTGCGCAAAACACCTGGAGTGCTAGTCTCACTCTCTCTAGCATCATTTCATCATGTTGAACAACATAAGAGGGTCATGTTGTTTGCATACTCTTGAGTCCAGAAACTCTGCCTCTATCTGCACTAGCAGCCTGAGTCCCCTCAAATCACTGACTCTCAATTGGAGGAAATAGGACGTTGCCTTTGGGAAGAGGAGAAAAAGGTAGGCGGCAAGGGGTAAACTCTATGTGACTGATCACTCCAGGTAGAATTCTGAACCTCTCCTCCCCCCAATAATCACTCACCTGCTTGTCAACTTGTAGAGTGTTGAGACACTGTTGATTCATTGCCGAGGAAAGCTGAACATGGCCATGGTATCCTCCAAGAAGTTCAAGTTGACCCTGTCATAGGCCTTCTCAAAGTCTAGAAGGAGCACTACAGCCTTTTGGCCACAATGTTGGGCTGAACTTGTAGCTTTGAGGTAGGTCAATATGTTATCCACAATACTCCTATCTTGGACAAAGCATCTGTTTCATGGATGATGTTTGGAAGGATGGGGCAGGCCAATCATCTTTGCCAGTGCATTATAGGCCACATACAGTATGGTGATTGGACACCATTGGGTAAGCTGTAAGTGATCCCCCCTTTCAGGAGGACAAACTAGACCAGTAGGCAGACAGCCTGGCATGCTTCCCGAGCCAAAGGTCTTCTGGAAGGCCTGTAGCAAGGGAACCTTCACCTCCCACTAGTAGGTGAAGAAAAATTCCTCTGGGAGCCTATCCTCTCATGGGCATTTCTGCCCATCCTGTGGCTGGAAAGCACAAAACGTGTCCTGTTCAATGAACAGGGTGAGGAGTGATTGCCCAATCTCTTCTGTTACTAGGGATGGGATCACAACCTGCTCCCTGCAGTGGAATACCCAAGCCAAGACTGTCTTCTGCTGAAAGAGCTGTCTGAAGTCATTCGCGAGCCGTATCACCTCTTCAAGACATGGGTTTAAGTTTGGCAAGACATTTCATAAGTAATGGTCATGTTGCTAATGCTTTAATTATACCATATTCTTTTTACCATGTGAGACTTTTGAATATCTTCAAAGGAAACTTAGTTTTTCATTTTATTCCTCAAATAATAAGGAAAGTCCTCTCTTAAAAGTAGTTTTTTTTCTGGCGACCAGGCCTTAGTTCTTCTGCATTTATGCTGTTTAGGGGTTTTACACAAGAGAAGACAGCAATGCAGCTCTTGAGAGCTTTGGAGAACACCAGAAGGCGAGCAGAAGCTTCAAAATCTCCAATACCAGGTTTGCTCACACTAAATTCATACCAGATATATCAACAGAATGAGATAACAGAGTGAAAGTCCCAAATGTACTTGTGTTTCCAGATTCTCAAGCACGATTCAAGGCGTTCATTGCAAAATGTGGAAAGAAAGATGGTCTTGTGGTGGGAGAGCATAAGGTCCCTGGTAAAGTTCACTACAACTACAGTACTCCAAACTCTAACATTACATGTCATTAATAATTTACTAATTAAAAGAACACTGTATGCCTCTAGAAGGCCTGTACAACAGTATATTAGCTGGAAATTCCTAGCCTTAGAATGTGGGATTCTTGAAGTCAGGTTTCTAATGCCTTACAATTGTTATCCCTGAAGTTATGGCAGAAGATGGAAGGATGTGTAAAGTGTTGAGTGACACCACCAATCCTCTCGTCACTAGATCAAAAAGTTCAGTTATAAAATCTAAGGTAATTCAAGCATTCATTTTACATTCCTTTCATCAGCTTGTCTGACATTGAAAGTGAATTTGAGGATATCTAGTCACATTTGAAGATGTTTCCATATGTTGAGAACCTGTGGCAGGAGACAATGTATACAACAGCTTCTGTAAAAGTGTTGAGTCTGGATGTTTGACCGAGAAACCATTCCTCAAAAATTCAGAGTTCTACAAATGTAAGATTTCTTTTGGGCTGCACATAGCATGGGTTGAAAAAAGGCACTTGACTTACCTGTATGCTGTTTAGCTTTTCATACAAAATAACACGAAAGATCATATTATGTTTTGTCAACTCATGAGCCCTTATTTGTGAACCTTTATGAACCTTTGATTGCTTTGATTTGCATGCAGGACTTATTCTTCTTCACATGTGCAATTGGGCGATAAATGATGGAAGTTGCCATATATTTATTCTTCCATCTATCACTGCACCAATCTTTCTTCACTTGGAGCAAATAGATAAAATAAGGCTGATTTTTGAGATGCTACCTTGCCCTTCAAAATTGAGAAACAGCAAATGTTTTTATGAGTTCCTTTGTTTTTTTAAGGATTGTAAAAAATTGTTTAAATTATTTCACATGCTGAAAGCCCGAAACATGCATAATATCTGTGAAAAAATCAGGATTGTGAGTTGTATGCTTTGACTAGACATTCAATCAGCACATGCATCTCCCCTTTCTGTGTGTATGCAGGCCAGAAGAGGGTAGCAAAATTTCAGGGTGCGTATCCCAAGTGACCACCCATGTAGTCCAAGTTAAGAGAAATGCTACCTTTTCTTGTGCTGTTCTGCAGTCCATGGCATCTGATCTGCAGAAAATCAATCTTAGTAAAAGGGAGTCTCTGCTGTCTACCCCTAAAAGGCAGTATGTTTGTGCTATATATTATGATTATGCTACTGCCGGCCTGTTCATGTGCTTCATGGAACAACTGCCTTTGGAAGAAGGGTTGCCCAAGGTGGTTCTTTGCCTCTTAGGCAAAGCGTTACCTTATCCAATACAAGTTCATTTGAGAGGTTTATTTCAGGTATTTAAGGGACTGATCTTGTCTTGCTCTATTAGTTTCAAGGCTAATCTTGTCAATTACTTTGGTAACACTGGATCTTTTCCTGCTCTATTGGTTTCAAGGGTAAGCTTGTCAATTATTTTGGTACTGTCTGGCTTCTATGCAGAGGAGCTCCGAGGATGTATTCGTGTCAGACTGCCCTGTGTTAATTTCATTCCCTGCTTGCATACAGACTTGAAAACTGAGGTTAAATCCATTGCTGTAGCATATAGTAAGGTTCTATATGTGTCTCCTCATTGCAGACACTGATGAGGAGCTTCAAGCTTTCCGGCAAGGTTAAACCACTAGAAATCCTTATCCCCTTCCCACTTTAATGTTGTGTAGAAAATAGGCACTTTGCTCATGACTGTCCAAAACATGAGGAGAAATTCAAGGAGGATGAGTCGCATGCTAGCTCCTCCCAAAACAGAGGCTCTAACTGAAGCTAATCAGAGCAATCAACCTTCCCTTTCAGACAAGCAAGAGTAAGGAATACGGGCACCTACATCTAAAGCAAGAGAAAAAGGAATGCTGGCATCTACATCCCACAAACAGGGAAGCATGCATTTGGTCCTTTGCAAGCTAAAATGAACCAGGAGAAGTAAGGTGCAGAACACAGTGATAAAGAAAATATCCCACTTCTGATTCTGCTGGCGGGCGTAAGGATGGCAACTAATGGCTCCCTTAAGAACCTTGCCAAACACAGCTGAAGTTTCACGAACCTCTTTGCACCTCTAGAGTTAGTGATGCTTTAATTCTCCTAATGAGAAATGTTAATTTTCTATCCTGGAATATGAGAGGGATTCTGAGCCCAAGAAAAGCACCTTATTTAAGCTAACTAGGCAATACAAAGTGGATGTGGGTTCTTTGCAACAATTGAAGTGTCGTTGGGATCCTGGGTTGTAGCTGAAGGATCTTGATCTCATTTTGTATGCCAGAGGGTATACCTCATTTCATTTAAAAAGCAGATCCTCCTTCTGGTCTGGTTTCTAGCCATGATGGGATGTCCATAGGATACAACTTGAGTTTCAGGGGAGCCAGATTTCCCTAATCTCAATCTATGTGCCTAAGATGAAATTGGACACGAAGAAATTATGGAATTGACTTGTTGAGTTGGATTTAGGTACCAATAGAATTTTTCAGGGGATTGGAACATGATGATCTCTGAATTACTGATCTCACGCATGCAATTCCAGGTTCTTATGATGAAATTCAAGTGTGGGAGATGTCGGATTGACATGAACTTGTGGGTACTTATGAGCTTGATGGAAGTGGTGGTATTGAAAAAAAGTCCTGAAGAAACATGTGTTCAGACCTGTTTTTCAGAACCACTAGGTTGATAGGTTTTGTGTTAACCATGGCAGCTAGTGATCAATCCTTCTTCTAGCCATGGTATGATTCCTGATTGTTCAATTTGTGATCATTTGCCCATCAGGGCCTGCATATCATGCATTCACAAAAAGACAAGAAGAAAGCATGCAATAAACACACACCCCCACCCCCAACCCACATGCCCTGAGTGAAGAAACAAACAACACACAAAAGTTAGAAGTTGTTGTCATCTCTACTTGCAGTTACTCTGTTTGATGCTATGCTTCACAATCCTAATAGCTGAACTTGTGCTACAGTTCTTTATAACACTAAACTTTACTTGCAAAGGGAAGAGGAATACAAGGTGCAAGGTGCTAGACTGCAGTATATTGTGAACTGATTGCAGCTAGGTGGTTGGTCTGCCTCATACTTTTTTGAATCTGTTGGTAAGAAAAGGTTGCAGCATTTGGAAGTACCAAATGAACTGGTAGTAAAAGATATTCAGAAATAAAACTCCTGGAAGTGATGCGCTTCTCGGAGGAAATGTGTGACATTTGTAGTTCTAATATTTGCGAGTATTGAATGAGGTAAGGAAGGGGGTTTATTTATCACCCTCATTAAATATGGGAATTATTAAGCTTTCTCCTTAAAATGCCAAAGAGACGAGTGTAAGCACTAGAGAGTGTTGTATATTCAATGTCTCATATTAAATGATTGCCAAAGCTTTTGCTTTGAGAATAAGTTAGTTGTCTGAAGGGATTCATAACAATCAGTTTGACTTAGTTCATAAGAGGAATCGACGTGAGGTAATCCTAAACTTGACCTTTTCTATTGATCATGCTGTGAATCTAAAATAAGATAAGGCATGTGACACTTTTAGTGGGACTTTTATCATCCTCTGGAAGAAAAAAGGTAGAGGACTTTATGATCCTAACATTGCAAAAGGTGGATTTTGGACAGGTTCTTTGCAGCATAATTTAGGCTCCTTTTACTAATGCTTCTACTGGGGTCGGTATCAATGGTGTATGCAAGAACCCTTCAGCATGAAGGGTCGATCAGATGGATGTCCCCTCGTTCTGTTGTTTTTGCTGCTGTCATAGATCGCCTTTTGAGGAATATGGACAGGCTTGCTAACCTCTCAGAATATCAAGAGTCTTCCTCTTCTTGATGGGTCCCTTTTTTGAAGGGAAAATTTTACCGATGATAATGCAAATGCAATTGAGGAGGATGAGCATCTAGGTTTTATGATATGGTTTCTGATATGTCTGGTTTCAAAGTCAACAATGAGAAGACTGAAGTCTTGAGGCTCTTAGTCAAAGCAGATCCTGGGGTGCTCCAAGTTACAATTTGAAAAAACATAGGAGGGCATGTTATAAGGTATCTTGGCTGTCCCATAAATATTGGGACCACTTTAAAGAAAAGGTTTGATCGACTAATACAAAGGATCAAAGCTAAACAGACTAGTGGGGCAATACTTTTTTTTTTGCAAGTAAAATGTGGCTGATTATATTACTCAAAAAACTGATTACAACAGAGTGCTCATGCTCAACAGACTAGCTGGAGCTGATGCAAAGTTACCAATACATCATGTATACAAGCCTCTCAAGGTGGTCTGGGGGAGATGGGGGCAAGAAGCCATTTGGGGGGGGGGGGGGGGGGTATATCGCCAACTGGGGCTGCCTGCCTGCATCACGAAGAACAGACCCTGGCCACCCCAAGTACGCATGAAGTGACCACGGAGCTCCTGACGAGCCTTGGACTCACCTTGCACCTGATCCCATCGGCCGCGGAGGGAGTGGATGATGGAGGTCCAGAGCTCTACTAAGGTTGCATGCGTTGAAAGTCTGTCTCCGCCGAAAGCCTCCTGACACCGCGCCTTCCATATATGCCATCTAGTAAGACTCCCTATGATCTCCCATACCTCCAAGCGGTCTACTGTGGGCTCCAGTACCTAGCAGATGGGTAGAGCCTCCAGATCGACCACTGCGCATGACCCTGCCTCGATCATGAATATCATGTCCTGCATGCGAGCCTCATACAAAAGGTGATAGCCCTGGCTGACTGCCTGCCAACAGAAAGCTCCCCATGATACTCCCAAGGATGGGTGCTATACGGCGAAGGATGCGGCATGCTCCTCTCCACACGAGCTGTGCCTCCTCACATGACCTAAGGCAGTGCTTTGGGGTTTTCAAAGGCTGCTGTGTGCAGTGCTTACAACCTCCCTCATTCTGCATCTGGGCAAGCCAACTTCCCACCGCCAAGCCTCCATTTGCCACCAGCCATAAAAAGTACGACACCCTCCTCGGTCTCTAGCTATCCCATAGGCGACGCTAGAAGGTCCATTAGAAGGGCTCCGTGATGCCGTGCTCTGCCCAGTGCCTGCTGTGTGACAGCGCCTAGTCCATATCCTCCTGTATCAATACATGTCTGCCAATCCTGGCAGTGTACTCTAGGAACCTGGGTGGCTTCTTGGCGACCACAGAGGCCGGCCATAGCTACTCTCCTAGATCCCACTCCAGCTCATCAAGTGGTTTACCCTCCCAGATCCAAAGGCGCCACTCCCTAAGCTCCTTCTAGAAGACATAATGGCGATGCTCATGAGGTGGACGATGTAACATGTCCACTAGAATCATCCAGGACACGTCTTAGCAGTCCATCGGAAAGGATGTCTAGAAAGCTCCGCCCGGCATTCCCATGGAATGTTACGGGATTTGCGATCTAGGTCTTCCCGCGTCTGCCACGTAGCGGAAGTATCCTGGCTATTCCCACTTAGGATCGACCTGAATTAGGGTTTTCCTGATTTGGTCATTAGCTAACAGCAACTAGCGTCAGACCCGAGAGAACTACTTTACGCAGAAACGCCAGGTCCGAAGCGGATTCACGCTGCACTTGGTTCAAGGAGAATGGGAACCATGTCTTCCCCTAAAGGCCCACCACCCGAATCCTCCTCCAGGAAAGGGTGGCAATCCCCTCATCTTGTTGCCCTGTGTCAAGGGCCAGACGTCCCCCCTTTTGAACGGCGAAGAAAGTTCCCTTGCGGGGCACCTCACACTCTACCTACCACCAAAAGAGGGATGCCTGCTGATGAAAACCTAGCTGCCCATACCTCCGCGGGCTCTATCGGCTCTCGTATCGAAGAAGCAAGCCACTCCGGAGGTATTGGACCGTCTATCTCTCTTCTCCTCAACTCCACTCCTCTCTGGCAGTCTAATACTCGCTGCAACACCTCCTCATTCGCCATCCTGTACACCTCCCGCCATGTCCTGATGGTACGAGCCGGGCCGGCCTTCAACACAGCCTAATGGATGTGGGGGCGCTCACCTATCTGTGCCCCTTCCCAATCTCTGACCTAGGGTTTCCAGATCACCGGCTGATGCTCTATTTCCTCCTGGCAGCCTGGGGGGCTTTGAATTAGGGTCTTATGGAGACCCTGCCACACGCGGAGTAAGCTGCGATGGAAAGGTGATCTAGGGGGGTGATTTGGGCTGATGTGAAGATCCATCTCAGGGACGGCCTCCACTCACCCCCAAGCCTCAGTCTACAATCCTGAAGGCCCTCTTGCAATAAGACCTTCTAGGTCTGCTCGCCTAGTGTGAGACTGCGGACAACTAGCTTGCACTAGGCGGCGAAGCTGCGCTACGCACGATGAGGAGAAGCACCAACACGAGGCGATGTACCAGGTCATCGCTAGAAGGACTTGGTTAACCACTAGGGCTCGTCCGGCTAGTGAGAGGTGATCCGTGCTCCAGTAGGTCAATTTCCTTCGAATAGAATCAAGGACAGGAAGAAACTGTTGGGCAGGAGTGATGTCGAGTTCCACTTGGAACCCTAGGTATCAGACGGTTTGCCCTCTGCTCACCCATCTAAATCCTAGGTGGACACTCCACTCCGTGCTGGAGTCCGGATCTGTGAGGAAACCAACCGACTTTCGCCAGTTGATTTTCGCTCCCGCTGCAAAGAAAAACACGTCAAGACCGAGCCTCACTCTCTCCAGCATCAACTCATCATCCTCTATTTAGAGGGCTGTATCATCTACGTACTTTGAGTCTAACAACTCAGTCTCCTCTCTCACTGGAAGTCAGAGGCCGCGTAATCTGCTCACACGTGACCTGAGGAAGTGAGACATTGTCTTTGCGCAGAGTAGGAACAGGTATGGGGCCAAGGGGCAGCCCTGTCAAACCGATCTCTCTCGCCGAAACTCCTTCCCTCGCCTTCTGCCTATGAGAACCCTGTTGGTGGCCGATCTGTACAAGCTGGAGACCCCACGAATCTAAGCGTGGGGGAATCCCAACCTCACCATTGTGCCCTCTAGGAAATCCCAGTCCACCCTGTCATAAGCTTTCTCGAAATCCAAGAGTAGTACTGCCAGTCTCTACCCACTGTGTTGAGTCCACTCTGTCGTCTCAAAGAAGGTGAATACATTGTCTAGGATGCTCCTATCCTGGACAAATCCTGGCTGTGTGTCATGAATGATATCTGGAAGCACGGGGCGTAGTCGCCTACCAATCATCTTTGCCAGTGCCTTATAGGCCACTGACAATAAGGTGATCGGTCTCCACTGGGAGAGCTCCAACCGGTCTCCCCCTTTGGGGAGAAGACTGATAAGGCTTACCGAGAGACTCCTTGGCATCTGTCCTGAAGTGAAAATCTCCTGGAAAGCCATCAGTAGGGGGTCCTTCACCACTTCCAAGTAGGTAGTGAAGGGCCCGGGCATTTCTGCCCATCCTGTGTATGGAAAGCCTTCTCTAGTTCCTTCTCTGTGAAGGGGGTTAGGAGGGAGCGTCCCATCTCCTCTGTGAGGAGGGACGAGATGTGATCCCATACCTGCTGTCTACATCTCTGTTCTCTAGTTGAAGCAGTCTCTTGCTGGAAAAGGCGCGTGCAATAGTCAGTGGCAATCTCCATCACCTCATCTGGGCTAGAATAGGTCCTCCCATACTGATCCCGAAGGCTGCGTATTTGCTCTCCTGCAGTGCATGGGTGGTGCACCTGGAAGAACTCCTTCCACATCGTGTCTCCCTTCCGCGCCCAAAAGGCTGCTGAGGTGCGGAAAGAGAACTCCGAGCGCCTGTCCTCTAGGCCAGCAATGGCTGCTCGCATGCGCACCTCGTGTGCGTGGAGGGTGGGATCCCCTGGTGCCTCCTGCAATGCCACTTGACTCTTTAACTCCTCAATCTGTGTAGTCGTCCACTCCCCTGAGTAAGAGGACTGAAGGAAAAAAACGTAGTTTGGTCCATCCGGTGGTGCTAGTAGATGGACTTTGCCCCTCCTTGACTTACGAACCAGGACGATCCCCATCTCTAGAGGTAGTGGGAACTCTCCGCGCTCCGCAACTCGCAGGTAGGACCATGGGCCACTGCAGAAGAACTCCTGTGGCAACAATTGTGCCTGTCTTGGGAAGGTGTGGCGGGTGACATGGGCGGATGAGCTGGTGGCTATGTGGGAGGGGGAAGATTGTTGGTGCGCAGAGAAAGTAGATGGTTGTGGCTCATCACCTCCTCTGGGAAAAGGGGGGGTGGGTCTGGGGGGGCTCACTTGACCTGGGTGCGGATTAGGGGGGGTGCTCTGTAGGGCGGGTGCTTGGTAGGGGAGGAAGAGGATCGAGGGATGGTGGGATGGATGGAGATGCATGGCGGGTGTTTGGCGAGGGGGGGGGGGGGGGGGTGGGGGTGGGTGGGTGAGGGGACTGTGGGAACTCAGACGAGGCAGTTTGTGGCACGGGTGGAGAATGTGGGGGGCTGCGGTCTTGTTGGGTGGGATGGACAAGGGGCTGTGGAGTGCTTTGCCGAGGAGGGGTCGCTCGCCCACCTGCACCCTGCTGACGAGGCTAGGTCTGAGGAGCTGGCTGCGCCCCCCCTTGCCGTCTCCCTCTTTGTCGTCTCTGGACCCGTGTGAAGCCATCAACGTCCACTTGCAGACCTGTGGGCGGAGCTGCCTTGGCTCCGAAACGCGTACAAATTGCTGCGTGATGCCCAAAGTCGTGGTAGCGCAGGCACTGCCTTGGTTGTCCAGTCACATTGACCTACTGCCTAAAGGAGTGCCCGTTTGCCTCAATCTCTAGGAACTGTGGGATATTCTTGACCTCTTTCACTACCACCCGTACCTTTGGGACTCGTGCTGCTATCACTGCATCTACGAAAGACGCGGGAAGGACAGTGTCGAAGAGTCGTCCAAAGTCTTTCACCAACTGGCGATACTCAATCGCCAAGCCGGGGAAAAGAAGGGTGACCGGGTGCCGAAGAAACCTATTGTGGAGTGCAAACGCCTCCACAGTAAAGCCACTGTACCAAGGGACCATGTAAATGACCCCCTTCGTGAACGCATATGGTGAACTGGCGAGTAACTCGCGAGCTGCATCTACCAAGCTGAGCCGGACCATGAAGATCCCTTGGCCCAATAGGACCGCCTCCACGATCTGTGTTGTGCCGATGCGCAGCGTAGAGTGAAGCCAGTCCCTCCTTGGATGGCGTTTTGCATCCTCAAAGCTCTCGGTCCTTGTGCACCTCAAAGCTCTCGGTCCTTGTGCATCCTCAAAGCAGGTAAGCATTGTGTGGTATTAGATTTATTCTTCCTTTGCCTTTTGCATTCAGTTCCGCTTCCTTGCTTGGAGGTTAATGTGTCTGTGCTATGCGACATATTGCTATAAGTAACTCCCTCTCTTTAAACGCCATCCACACAAAGCGCATGCTGCGCTTCTTGTATTTTTCCTTCCACTTCAGGCTTGTAATTCTGGTTGACATTGGATAGGGTATCCAATCTCTGAGAGATCATCAGGATAGCTAAGTGCCCGCTTATGCACATCGACAAGATTGCGTGAGCCATTGGGGGCTAAGGAAGGCAATCATGGATGCGCACTGGTGGGGGATGATGGCCAGGGGGCTGGGGCACAGGCAAATGCGGATCAGGGAGCGGGGCGGAGGCCGCAGGCTGCAGGCGGGGGGAAAGGCGGGATGATGGACAGGGGGCAGGGTGACAGGCAGGGCGGGGCGGGGCAATGGGTAGCGTGGGTGATGAGCGGGGTGATGGGCAGGGCAGGGCGACGGGCCACAGGCGGGGGCCACAAGTAGGGAAGGGGGAGGGGCACCAGCGAAGGTGACGAGCAGGGCGGGCGCGGGAGTGAGGGAGTAGTCGGGAGGCGGGGGTAGCAGGCGACGGGACAGATGGGTAGCTAATTAGTGGGGCAATACTAGGTTGTCATTCTTTGGAAAGGTGGTGGTTGAAGCATGTACTGCAATCTGTGTTTTTTAAAACCAAATTCCACACTGGCCAATCTACTTGGAAGAATTTGGAAAAATTGTGTAGGATTCCTTCTAGAAGAGATGAACATCAGTCCTGGCACGCTACAAGCTGGAGGCAGGCAGTTCTAGTGAGAATGGAGGCTTGGGTATCATATGCCTCTTAGCAGGTCCCAAAATATAGGATCATATGGCTTCTAAAGATTCAAAGTAGTCAACCATAGGCTGCACTGCTTAAGCATTAAATCCTTTTAAAGAGAGACAGATTGCTGTTCAAGCCTTCTAAGCTAAAATTCAGAGTATGATACTACTAACTTAGTCGTCAATTCTTGGGTGGGCTTCTTCAAGCATAAATACTGGTCAGCGGCTGAAAATAGGGGTGATTCTTCACTTTGGGAACTCCTCATTGGGGTTACTTCTGCTGCTTGCTTAGATAATTTGTCTGTGGCATATCCTCAATCCAAAAGTTTCTGTAAAAATTCCGCAGAAGAGTATTATTTGCTGGAATGATCCTGGAAGCTTACCTAGTTTTCTATGGATGAGGTGATAAGAAAGTCCACTTACCCCGAGGCTGAATGGTTAAAACAGATTTATGCAAGGCTGAAAGATTGCTGCTTCCCAACATCTCAAAGGATTATCCTCACGTTCAAGCTTGATCAGCTTGGCATCTGGTGGTCTAGCTATGGTTAGTGAGGAAATTCAATGCAGAGAGTGCATGGATATGGTTTTCTTAGATCAGGAGTTCTGGGCTAAATATTAATAGATATCTTGTAGCTAGAAAATATAAGAGCCTCGATCGTGCTATTTGGAATGTTCCTCCATATGGAAATTGAACACGACTCTTTGAATATTCAACGTGGTAAAACTTTTCATGAGAGAGAGGTTTCTTCTTTTTGTGGAAAAAGGCGTGTCTAATTTTGTTACTTACAAGAAATTTGCCATATATACAAGCATCTCAGGGTGGTCTGGGGGGATGAGGGATAGAAGCCATGGGGGAGGAATGTAGCACCACCAAGGGTGGCCATCTTGTAATGTGAAAAATAGGCTGTGGCCACCCCAGGTGTGAATGAACTTCTGTTGAAGCTGCCGAGAGCCGCCTTCAGGAAATTTACCATGAAGTTCAAGTGCTCAACAGTCTAGTTGGAGCTGTTGATAGATGAGAAACCATATGTACAAGCATCTCAGGGTGGTCTGGGGGGATGGGGGATAGATGCCATGGGGGAGGAATGTAGCATTACCAAGGGTGGCCATCTTGCAATGTGAAAAATAGGCTGTGGCCACCCCAGGTGTGAATGAACTGCTGTTGAAGCTGCCAAGAGTCACCTTTTAGCTGCTCCAAGCAGCCTTGAAGGGAGTGCATGATCGACGACCAAAGCAATGCTAGAATAGCACACACTGAGAGGCTCGCACTCCTTGAAATCAACTGGAAGTGCACCTTCCAGATGTTTCATGGCATACGAGCCCCCTTGATGATAATCATACCATGCACATTTGTCTTGCATAGTAAGTGGTGGCCCTCACTGACTGACTGCTAGTGGAGGGCCCCAAATGAGATGCACCCAAGCTAGGCACAACTTGACAGAGTAGGAGGTAAGCTCCTCTTCACTCAAAGTGTGCTGCTGCCTTGTATGACCATAGGCAATTCTTTGGAGTCTCAAAGCTTTGTGGGAAGTGCTTGCAAACTTCATCCTGCTACATCTTAGCCAGCGAACTTTCCAATTGCTAGGCCTTCGTGTGCTCCAAGTGATAATAAGTAGGATACTTGGCCGCCAACAATCCCAGAGGTGTCACCACACGGTTAGATGGAACTGTCTAAGATTCAATGCCACTCAATGTTTGCTTGTGAGGGAACCTAGTCCCTGTCAGTATGCATCAACATATGCTTGCCAATCTGGGCCATGTAAGCAAAGAAGCTCACCAGTTGCTGAGCAATTGTTGAGGCTGGCCAAAGCTACTCTCTTTAAAGGGCCTACACTCCGAATCCAAAGGCACCACTCTTGGATCTGTGACCAAGCTATATGTGGATCCAATTGTCAATGGTCATGTCTTCCTTTGGAGGTGTTTGAGTTTGATCCCCTCCAAGGGATGTTGGGGAAGTCAAGACCCTACTCTTGTGTCTAGGGCTAACTGATCACCTTCATACACAGAAAATGTGGTGCTTGGAGAGGCCACTGTTGACTCTACCTGTCACACCTGCTCTGGGATAACCACCAGCAAAAATTGTGCTGCCTACCCGTCCTGGTTGCACATGCACTCAACCAGGGGGGACTGGCCAATTCTAGGGGATTACTGTATCAATCCCTCTTCTTGTGGCCTTTGGCCCTCACTAGCATCTCGTTGCTTGCTGTTGTAACTATTCGTGTACCTGTAAATGTCTGGCCATATTCTAATGGAGCAGGTAGGGTGAGCCTCCCAACAAGCCCACTGGATGTGAGTATGCTTCGCAAGCTGCACTCTGTCACAACCTCAGATTTGAGAGTTTTACATGATTGGCTATGGATCTTCTCTTGGAATTTGGGGCCCTCTGTTCCAGGACCTTCTGTAGACTCTAACTAGACTTGTAGCAGACTGCAAAGAAAATATGATCTGGGTAGAGTGTGAGAGGGTGCAAAGGAAGAAGAACATAAACATGGAGAGAGAGGAAAGAGAAAGAATGCACTGAAAGAAGAAAATGGCAGAAGATCTGTACCGAATCTGAATGAAAGCTGAATACAAGATGGACTGATCAGTCCATGCACATAGCCAAAGGTGTCAATGAAGGCATTGGATCAGTCTAATGATGAAAGGCAGCATCGGAATATGGAGTGTCCTGAATGTTGAAGTGTGTTGAAGATCTGCAAAGGAATGATGACCAACTCATGCAGATAACCAACTCACTTGGGGGCAGCTATAAATAGTTGAATTTGACCAAAATTGGCCGATTGCTCCATTCTGGAGCCAAAAATGTTGGCCAACCTGATAATCAGCAAAAAGATTGCCAATATACAGCTTGTTGCCCTCATTTGGCAGTGTGAATGCAGCCCCCTGTCTCACTAAAAATGAAATGCAAAAGGGTTGGCAAATAACTGAGCCAGTGTGAACACACCTAAAACCAATTGAAAAACAAATGAATGCTCTAAATAGAGCCACCTCCATCAAAACATGTGACAGACGAGTATTAGAGCTCCTACTATCCTTGTTTGATTCAGATTGAGGTTCCATATAGGAGATGATCGTGCAAGACACACGACTGCTAACACCCCCTCTCAAATCTTGGATGTGGCTAAAGGCCAAAGCAAATGGAATGGATCCAAAGGTGATAGAAGTGCCAATGTTGATAAAGTGTGTCGATATAGTCCGGTGATGAAGTAGCTCCTCACAATCTTGGGAATCCCCCTTTGAAACACAAGGGACTAGGAAATCTATAGCCATATCACTGATATCATCTCCCTTTGAAAGTGATGGGTGGTACAAGGGAACCGCTAGAGGAGATGGTGGGGGATAGGATGGAGCCTCTAGGATAGATGGTGCACAATCAAGAATGGGTGTAGCAATAGACAATTGCCTTGGAGAACCCTTCCCAGTAGAAGGGGAATGGAGTCTGTATAGTCCTCTCCTATCAATCTATCGCTAAAATAGCTCCTGTAGAAGAATCCTCAACTTGAGTTTCTTGCTGATTGAAAAATACACAATGCTTTTCATGTACGTTTGCTAAAGTCTTATACCAAATTAGAACGAAGTAACCTATCATTGAAAATCTCGCTAAAGTCAAAGAAACAAAACAACTCTTAAAACTTAAATAAATTTTATTTTATAAGAATTGGACCGCAAGAAGTGGCTTGTGGTGTAAAAATTCTTGCTAAAATTCAAAAATTTACCCACAACAGATATGCAATGGCTAAATAAAAAAGTTATGAAGAATCACTCTAACATGGAGCCTAGCTTTTCTTGAGCCTCACCTCTATCTATTTGAGTTCTCATGTGGCTCAATCGAACACAAGCATTTTGGGTACTTTAGTCCGATCCTTGAGCCTCACGACAAATTCTACACTCACATTCCCCCATCCAATCCAAGCTTTTAGTACTATGTTCCAAGAACCCCCATATCTCAGTGGTGAGGAAATGGTTGCAACCACAAGCATGGAATATAATGTCAACAAATATTTATTGATCTAGTTGAATTTATTTTGCAAGTATTATAGAGTGTCAATGGTGAAAATAGGATAAATCTATTTTGACCATAAATCTTCTGATCCTTCCTTTCCTGAGCTCGAGATTGAAACCTCTTTAAGCGGGTGGCACCATCTACCCATGCTTCGTCAATAAATAATCTTGATTTTCTCAATTGAGCATCGGAAGCTAACGAGATGGAACTTTTATCTTTATGGCATTCTAGCTTGTTGAATTTTCTTGCATCAAATCTATCCAAGCCGCCTTCATGCTGAATAAATGGAACAATTAAAAAATTTACAAAAAGGGCCCTTTAGCTTAAGAGTTAACGACTCTCTTAATGATAAGAGATTTGAGGTGGACCAATTAGAGAGGGGGTGGTGTGCACATTTTATCAACTCCATTTTTCCCCTTGTCCCTACCACTTATAAGCTTGTCCCCCTATGTCCTCTCCCTCCCTCCCCCGGCCCCACTTTTACCCCCATGTTAGGTGGGGGTCCCACTGAGCACCCAAAAAGGTGACCCAAAATTTGAAAATCTCCAAAAAAAAAAAAACCTCTTCTTATGACATGTATAGTCAAAAAATGCATTTTTAATGTCTTTCCACAATATATACTTTTTGAATGTTTTTCCACAATATATACTTTAAGTTTGGTCATTCTCTTACCTTCATTCCACAAATCTTCTTAACTTTCTATGTTCCTAGCTTCTTTTAGCCATAGTCATATAGCACCTGGCTTCTCTCTTTCTTCCATGGTCATTCTCTTATCTCCATTCCACAAATCTTCTCATCTTTCTATCCTCACACACAAGCATAGCCACATAGCCCCCAGGATCTTCCATCTGTAGCCACATAGCACCCAACCTCTCTCTTTCTTCTATGTATAACCATAGCCACATAGCCTCCATAATCTCCTAGCCATAGCCACCTAGCACCTAACTTCTTATCTTTCTTCCATAGTAATCTTATTTCTTCCATTCCATAAAAATTTCCATCTTTTTGTCCTCACACAACAATAACCACACAGCCATCCTTACTTTCATTACCATTCCAATGGTATCTATATATCAACACCATGATTCCATATTTTTTGTCTATGTACACAATATAAACGATAAATATAGCAAATGGAAAGAAGCATTGTTCAAGAAGGATTTATGGGTCTACATGTAACCTTCAATAATAGGGCCTCATCAAGTTTGTCGACATGGTGTACTACAAAATCATTGGAAGAGCAGAGTGCTTGAGTTTTGGGAGGCTCAAGATGGTGGTCTTGTTGCATTAGTTCAACATGTGTATGGTGTGAAGGACTTGAAGCTATCTCTTTGGACTACTCGATAATTTTTTTTCTCGAATTGTAACTCATTGCTTTTATGTTCTTAACTTCTCATATGTTTTTGAGATTTTTACTTCTTTTCTCCTATTAAACATTTTCCCTTCAAATCTTATTGAGGATCAGCCCTTGGCAAGCTTATTTGAGACATACAAAGCTTTGCATGTGGATGGTGGGTGAGATAACGATGATTGAAAAGTCATCACAATATCTTTTACATCGTAAGATTTTCTTCTGTAAGTTCATGGATATAGTGTCTATATCAATTGATTCATATGGTTCTCTTGAATTACTTCCTTGTCCACCTCTTAATTCTTTGAAATGTTCCATTCCAGGATGAGTGGATGCTTCAGACATTTAAAAAATGAGGATCATACACGACATTCATAGCTTGTTGAGATTTGGGAGAGCTTCAAGTTCAGTAGACCTTTCATGATTTGTACCAATTCATATTTTTGCATATATTTTCAAAAGCACTAATGTGCATCAATGTCCCTCCATGGTCATTTGTAAGGTCATTACTAAGGACTTTCTTAATTCCAATTTTGACGGATGGAATGAGATGGATGGGATGCATAAAGGTAACATCTTTTCGTGTAAAGTGGTGGTCTCTAGTGTTACCTTTCATAACTTGATTGCACGTTCATAATTGTACATGCGCTTCTATTACTGACATTGGGGATGAAGAAAGCAGGCCAATGGATTTCCTTGTAGTCCACTAAAGACACGGGACAAGCATTTGATGTTCAAATTCATATGTTAAGTGGAATAATCTAGTTAATCATAGTGAGTTATTGTTGGAGTCTCCTAAATCTATGAGAGTATCTTGTCTTGATGGGAAGTGTTTATACGAAGAATTTCTAGCAATTGTCGAAGGTTAATGGTCAAAAATACTTGTTCTAATACAGCAGCCCAAAGATCATAGGTCTTGTTTACTGCTTCTGCTCGCTCTTTACTTCCTTCCTTAGGAGGTATCAGTCTTTCGGAGAAAGGAGTTACCCCTACTTGAATCTTAGGATTTGCTAAAAGCACATGTAATAATGGATGGTTAGAGGAATGTTGTGGAGAATCTGACTCAGGTAGCTCTACATTAGGATCTATATCCTTAGATTTATCCTTCGTTGCTCCCTTTAATTATAGGCTTTCTTCCTTTAGACCTTGCTTCTCTCGTTGTTGCTTTTGCGCTCTAGTAACCACACCAAGCATGGGGTCAGCCTTAAAGGTCACCGTATGGGGTATAAACTTAGAATTAACTCCATTCTCTTGGCTTGTTGTTTCTACTTCAACTAAATTTGCGGATGAAGTTGAGGGTTCGTTAAAAATTTGCTACCCTTGTCATTAGGTTGGTTATCTTCTCGCTTAGGGCAATCCTCTTTGTGATGCCCTTCGCCACTACACCTCCTGCATAGAGTATAGTACTGATTTTTATGTGCATTTGGCCAATATGTAGCTATATGATCTTGTTGGCATCGATAACAAATTACCAGTCCCCTAGGCCTTTCTGGTCCCCTTTGCCCCATTGGATTACGAAGAGTACTATTATTTCTCCAAAAAGTAGAATCTCTTCCTCTGTTTCCATTATAATTGTAATTATTTCAGGGGACTGGGGGTCTACCTTGGATTGGCAATCCTCTCGGCCTAAAGGGTTGATTAGGTGGTCCAATCGCATAAGTCGTATTATTACAATCCATGAATTGTAATTCGTTTGCATTAACCAAGCTTGTTGCTCTTGACCTATCTTATGTCAACAGTTTGTATCTAGATGCCCTGTCTTAAGGTAAAAGGTGTAGAACGGTGGATGGTTAGGCATTAGTCTTGAAGGCGTCAGACTCTGTAGCCACATGGCCATACGTATGACACTTACCACACCAAATATTGGATCTAGGTGGGTTTGGAGTTGAGCTACTCGAGGATTGTTGTGCACTAGAAGACTGTTATTATCGAATAATTTTTTTTCAAAGGTGCTTGCATTGCACCCATAATTTCCTCCTCCAACTTTCCTAGGGATTTTACAATAATATCAGCTACTTTTGCTTCTTTAAGAGGGGACTGAGATTGTGGCATAGAAGGCATTCTTGTTTGTATCATATAGGTTGGAATAAAAGTGTATGGATTTAAAGGTACACTTGATATATTTGGATTTTTCGTTACCGATGGATTTAAGGGAACGGTCACATAAGACACGTTCTTAGATATCCTGCTTAAAGTGCTTGGATATTCCATCTAAGGTTCTTTAAATAAGTCCCTCCATCGTTGTTGACTGAGTTGTACTTCTTTCCACCATCTAGCATGTATTTTAGCATCTGCCAATGTAACTGGCTGTTGTAGGCTAACATGTTGATGAACTTCAGGATTAAGCCCATCAATAAATTTATGCTTTTGTGTAAGTTCATCAGGAGTTGGATTCATCTTCTGAATAATTGTCTCCATACGTTCAATGTAATACTCAACACTTTTGATTGTTCCTTGAGACAAATAATCCAATTGAAGGGCTAGTCTATCTTGGAAACCTTGTCGTTGAAATTTTTTCAGAAACGTTTTTTATAAGGCCGGATAAGTCACTTTATGTTGGGCATCTAGGTTCCTGTACCACCTTGATGCCTCATCTTTTAATGTTGCAGGGAAGATATGAAGCTTTTGTTCATCTACTATCTCATTGGGTGGCACAGGTCACCTTAAATCTTTGCAAATGCGCATCGGGATCCTCTTCCAAATTGTGTGAAGTCAGCTAATCTGACTGGATTATGAGCCATTGTTTCTCTAAATAATATCTCTAACCCTAAATCTTGGGTAATATCCAACCACACGCAAGTTCCTTAGGCTCCTTAAATAGTTGGCGCAATCCGAAATTTGACTCTAAATCCCAATCAAAGGGTGGTTCAGTACTCCCTATTGTAGCATTAGCTTCACTCTCTCTACTTTCGCTACTTTGTCTACTCCTTTTTCCAGTGACACTACTGGTGTTGCCTGAGGCCACTTGATCCCATTGATATGAGTCTACTTCACTTCCTCTTGACGGTGTTCGAATGATATACTAGGCCTAAAAGGTTCTATGTTTGAGTTAGACACAGCATCTATCCCCAAATTCAATAGTGCATCTACCCTCTCAAGCCTTTCTAATAGCCAAGCCTCCTATCGCGTTGCGTGTTCTCTAGCTTGTTGATCTCGAGCTTCATTTTGTTGTCTCTGTCTCTCCTCTGAATTTATCCACTATTAATGAAATAGCTATTAATGTCATATTTCAAAATTTCACACGTTTTGTTTAAAGCTATAAAGTTAAATTTATGTGTGCATGCTCGCTTAGAATGTTTAGAATGGTTGGTAACTCTGGGTCTATTTTTCCATAAGGAAACTTTTCCTCTTGCTCAAGAATGAGAGCATGCATCATACCGGAGTGCAGATAAACCTAATAATTTTCTTCAAAATGCGATCTTCTTTATGGACAAAACCCAAGGAGCGCAAGGTATTTGCAAGTGACCATCAAAGCTCGACTGTGGCAAAGCGCCTCCATCTTGCCTACCTTCTTCAAATCTATTTGTGCCCCTACAATGTCTCTCTTTCCTATGATGTGGTCCCATAGTAAGCTACCCACATTCTTGAAAATATGCATGGGATCCAATAAGTGGTTGATCTGTAAGTGGGTAGAATATGGCAACTCATAGAAAATCAAGAACTGTCACATTCTGTTTGGATTCGACTCCTTGTGGACAATTCCCTAGTAGCTGCAAGCGAACTGGAAAGAGCCCAGCTTGGAAATCGCACGGCTTTGCCGTGCGAATTGTAGTCTGGAGAGGCGTCCTCTACGGCGGACCGAGCCCAAGTCCCCCTGGAAAGGGGCATCAGAGAGGGTGAGAGCCCCGCCGAGCTCGGACCCTGTCGCTCCACGAGGCGTCGTCGACGAGTCGGGATGTTTGGGAATGCAGCCCTAAGTGGGTGGTAAATTCCATCCAAGGCTAAATATGGGCAAGAGATCGATAGCAAACAAGTACCGCGAGGGAAAGATGAAAAGGACTTTGAAAAGAGAGTTAAAAAGTGCTTGAAATTGCTGGGCCTAAAATTTCAGAGATCTCTCTAACATCTTTTGTATCGAAAGTAACTTTTAAACCTATGGATATACGTATGCAAGGCAACACATCATCCCATACCACTCTTCTAAAAGTTTAATAAGCATTACGATAATACCAATCAAAGTGGTATGATACACTGATTGTATTTATTTTCACTACATCTATTAGTCCAAAGTACACTACTAATAAAACTATGATTTGCATGCGATGATTATAACCCCAACTCCAAGAAGATAATTATTCTACGTCTATAGTTAATTTCGGGTCAAAATATTTGCCCCCCTCTACTAAGTCTGTGTCCCTTGCCCAATCCAATATTCTCCTTTGGAAATTTTGGGACAAATTAGGAAACTAGTCTCTTAGAAAAGAGATCGTATTCACTCATGAATACCTAGGATTTTAATATCCTACCTAGGAAGATCGATCACTTGTTCGAGTATACTTGGCTCTCGGCAAACACACCAAAAAATGACCGGCGTCAAAGGCCAAGCCACTTTTAACTAGGTTGTCAAGCCAACTCCGAGGAGTTGTTGCACTGAATAGGTGATATTGATAACTAATTTCTATGATTTATCCTAGTCTTCCTCAATATTTACGATACTCATTCGTAGTAGTCCAACTAATCTAATATCGAGAATTAAATAAACTTGCATATTCTCGCACTTCGTCTCTATCTCTGTACTAGACGCTAAAATACTAAACCTAGGATTTTTATCTCTCAAAGAATTAATTTTAGAGCATAGATGCAATAGTTCTATCTAATTCCTTTTATTATCAAATCAATTAACATTCCTTAAACCCATAAACTCTATTTTTTTTAAAAACATTTCTCTTGTCCAATATGGTATAAGTTAATACCTTGTTAACACTTTTAATTTGCATAAAGTTAGACACATCATATTTTATATAAATAATATTTCAAGTAATAATATTAAATTAATTTTTTTTCTCTAACTCCCAAGAACATTTCATAAAATATCCAAAACTATATTACCAGGTTCTTTATAGAAATTTTTAATTTTTGTTGAGTTAAAAATATGATTTTTATAAAAAATACTGTAATTTTCATTCGAAATAATTGTTTTTATTTTTAAGACATACTAAAAATCTTTCAATTTTTTTTAAAAAAAACTAGAATACTTACAGTAACAAATACTTCATTAGAAAAATATTACATCTCATAGCTGTTGAATCAAATATTTTATTAAAATATATATATATATAATTTTAAGCAATTTTAAAGTATTTTTTACTATTTTTGATTTTTAAAATATAAAATCAGACCTACATAAATTCTAAAAACTATTCAGAGTTGAAACTGCAGTTCAAAGATATTTTATAAAAATTATAAACTAAAGAAATATTTATACAGAATTACTTTTTTATGTTAAACGAGTTAAGGCACTTACGTAAAGTACGAGAATCGTAATTACGTCTTTGAGAGCTGTGACCTTTGCAGTCTAGCCAAGGGAAGTCTATCCAATCATTCCTAACAACGAGCTTATCATTTTCACTTTCTTGAGTTTTCTTTTTCGAATTGCATTGTTGCCATAGGAATAGACACTTATAACTCTCTTAAGACTTAATCTTGATTAATTTCAAGCTTAAGAACTTAGCCTCCATAGTTTCATGTTGACCACTAAGAGGGGGGAGGAGAGTAATGCAATATCTCCATCAGCTATTCATGGAATCAGGAGCAAATTAGAGTGATTGGAAGGCAACAGAGAATTCTCCTATCTTATTACTTCAGAAGAAGGGGGTACATTGAAGCTCCAAATTTGAGATTGGAGAAGAAGACACGGCGATCTTTATGGGAGAGGCATTGGCTTCAATCCTCTCCTCTTTGTAATCTCCACTACATTTTCCTTGCGATCTTCCTAGTTTTGATGACTTGGAAAGCCTCTTATCTCTTTCCCTTTCTCCAATTGATGGCGTTCAAGAAAATAGCACCCTCTTCTTCATCAAGTTTGCTCTCTCTTTCTCTCTCACACACACCTCATCGTAGCAAAATGGTGCCCTCTTCTTCATCCACAACTCCTCCTTCTTCAACAAACTCTCTCTCTCCCTGTTCTCCAATTGTCTCCCTTTGGACTTCCTCTCCCTTTTCTAATCCTCTTCCATCAGCAATCGTAGTCTTTTCCCCTTCTTCCTCTCTCCATCTTCCACTATGATGGTGCCATCCTTCATCTTCATGACCTCTCCCAATTTCCAACGGCCTCCAATGGCCTTTTCTTCCTCTAATTTTCAAATTTCCTTTTAATTCATTTCCTTTCCTTCCAACTCCTTAATAATAGTTGGACTATTATCCCTACTAATCATGTTTCTTATCCCTCATTTTTCCTACAATCTCCATGTTTACTTCAAGCATATAACGAATGATGCCCGCAAACTTAGGTCAAGAGTTCAGTGAGCTGCCAAAGTGAGTATCATACTAATATCCCTAGGTCATGGTTCTAGTGACCCTTTGATTCCTTGAGAGCCTCTTGGTCAGCTTCTTCCACACACTTCTAAAACAAGTTCCACTCATACTAACATCTTTCCCTGACCCCTTCCCATGGAGCCTTTCCATTGATTGATTACAAGAGCCATTATCTCGATAAACCCCCTACATGGAGGCTTATTTGGATCTTTACATCGCGGCTAGAGCTTTTTGTAGTCACTTAATGAAAATTTAAAAAAAAAACACATTGTCATTCTCCAAGTCACCTTATAACTTGCCTCTAAAGCAGGTTGAGATATCTCAAGGCTATACTTTTTAACAAGTTCTATATACATTTCACCATCAAAGTTGTCAACACCAAGGTCTTCATCCCATATAAAAATGTACTCATTTGGGGCCACGACATCAGGATGTGGAAACTATTTTGCAAACCACTATTTTGATTGTTTTCTTGCATACTAAATTGCTTGGGTACTTACGTCCTCTATCTGTGAAATGTGAACAGCATATTGCATAGTAGGACATTTGGCCATCTATCCGCCTTATACACCCATATGCAAGATTTCTCTAGAGAGTTTCAAAGATTGCTAGCACTGGTCATGGTTGGGATTCACTAAGGAAATCTATCAGATTTTATCTATAACACCACCTTTCTCCCTTACAAAAACTTCCTTGTATCGACATCTCCTGGTAGATTGTAGAGACACAGCCTCCAAAAACAACAATAATGAGCATTGCATCTGCATTAAATTAATATAAAAAGTTGGTAACAATGTGCTAATTGTGTACAATTTTGCTAAAAAATTTGCAATAGTAGCATGTGTTCTAGGTTTTGTCAGCACTGCATCATAGCTTCGATCGGTTGTGGTGAAAGAAACTCCATCATCCATTGAGATGGATGTGAATTTAACTCTCAATCAAGGGTCAGCTCCAATAGTGACCCTGAGATTCTAGGACTCTCTAAGACTCAATGCACTAAAGGGGAGCTCCCAATCCACCTAAGGTGCATAAGATTGAAGCATGAAAAAAATAAATGGTCCAAGGACTTAGAAGCTGAATGGTAGAAAAAACCCATGATTTTCCAAAACAATTCATGAGGTTTAAGAAAGGAACCCGAATAGTGGTATTAGGAGGAGCCAAGAGACAAGGAGAGGCCATTGAAGCCATTAAGGGACCTGCAAAGGTCAAGGAAGCCAACCTAGCTAGGGAGGAAGACAAGCCTAGACCTGTGTTCATAGTTGATGACTTGATTGAGGAGGAGGAGACCGACCCCATCTATTTTCTAAAGGAATTCTACAATGTGTTTGTGTGGTCCCATTCACCATTCACCCTACTTATAAGGCAAGCGATATAGTTCAAATCCTAGAAAAAGGGACCCCAAACCATCCAATTGAGAAGGTGGGACTAAGGTAGCTCATTCTAAAGGTTCAATCCTATATCAATTAATTTTCGATTAGCTCTATTGATTGGGATAGGATATCTTAATGAGATGATGTGTCTGCAAATAGGAGATGCATAATGTACTCATAGAGGTATATGGGGGAATCAAAGGAGGATACTTTAATGGAGACACAACCATACGAAAAGTCCTTTAGTCTCAATTATAGTGGCCTACGCTTTTTTGTAATGCTGCCAAGTTTGTTGAACATTGTGAGTGATGAGTGCTAGCATACCAAGGTACCCATTCAAAAGGAAAAAATGAAATTAACACTAGTGAGAGCATGATAACCATTAAAAAAATGGAAAGTTGACTTCATTGGGCCTATCAGTCTTGCAGCCCAATACTCACAATCCAAACATATAATTATAATCGCTGACTACCTCACGAAATGGGATGAAGCTCAAGAAACTAGGAAAAATGACACTAGAATGATAGCAAAGTTCCTTTGGGAGCAAGGGATCTCAAGGTTTGGCTACCCCATTAAACTAATAAGCAATTAGGGTACACATTTCATCAATGAAGTCATTACTCATCTATTATCCACATTCCTAGTAATACATAAAAAACCATCCCTATATTATCCCTAGGCCAATGGTCAAATTGAAGCAGCAAACAAAATATTGGTGAGTGTATTGATGAAGATTATCTCAGCCTCCTCCCATAGTGACTAGGATAACAAGATAATGGTAGCCTTGTGGGTGTATTGGGTGGCCTACAAAATGGCAACTAGACAAATGCCATTCAAGTTTACCTATGGGATAGAGGTGATCTTGAATGTCAAATTCTTTATTCTTTTCCAAGCCTAAGGATTGTTGTATAAGAAATATGGGAAGGAAATGAGGCATGGTTAGACTGCTTGGTAGAGTTGGAATGGTTATTTGAAACTCAACTCATAGCCACCCATACACTCATTTGTGAGAAAGGGAGAAGAAAGGCATGGTTTGACAAACATGTCAAACAACATAATTTCAAAAAGGGTAACTTAGTGTTGCTTGATTCAATTATATGCCACAAACAAAAAATGAAATTTAGAGGACTTGGACCCTTTCGAGTTTGTCAGATTAGTAGAACTAGCAACATAGAGCTCAAAACCTTAAATGACGAAGGAATAGGCTTCTTCAATGGAAGTTGAATTAAGAAGTACTAACTGTTAGCGCACCCATTGCATGTTGTTACCACCCATAACTCTGTGTCCCATATTTATCACAGAGACTAATCTTGAAAATGAAGACCCCATAGCATCAGCCTATTTGAGGCCGAGAATCACTATCTACAAAGACGATGCCCTTGATGTGCTAATTGATGAAGGAGTAGACAACAACATCCTTACCTATGAGATCTAGACAAGAATAGGTCCTAGTTAATCCTTACCATTGCTAAAGTCAATCCATATAGGGGAACACCCTACTCCTTACTAGGAAAATGCAATGTCATGATTACCATTGAGATTGAGAGCCTCCCAATAAATTTTTATGTGCTACTAAATGCTAAAGGGGTGGGAAAGGAAACATTGTTGGGAAGAGCCTTTAAAAAATAATCTCAGTGTAATGTTGACTATGAGAACAATGCATCTGCCTCACCCTAGCAAATGTTGAGATCATAATAGCTTTTAGCAAGGGCATTTAGGCTTCTACAAAGCCTATGGTGCCATTGATGCCCATATCAGGTGCCAACTCTAGTGAGGAGGTGAAAAATTGTCACAAGAGCAAAAGGGAACTAGTAAGCAAGTTGACTATAACTAGAGATAACCAAACCAAATGGGTTCCCAAGGATAAGTCGTAACCCTTGAGAGCTTTGTCTCCATGGAAAAGATGAGTCCTCGAATCTCATACCGTAAACCTAAGAGAATTTACATTATGGTAAACGCACACATGCAAAGCCACAATGGGTTTCCAAGGCCCTAATACTTGCACAGGGGTACTATGAGAGTAATCACTGGATTTGGCTTCCAAAGAGCCCCACAACACTCAGGGGCATAGCCACATACACCACATCCTCACAAGGGTTTGTAACACCATCCGCCATTGCAATATGATTCAAGTTAAAGGAGTGCACAATTGCTCAATCTAACACCACTTGTAAACCTATCGTTATACTCATCACGACTATACACTCCTCTAGTAGAAAACAATCCAATGCAACAACTGGTCTGACACATCCAAGAGTGCTTCAACATCATAATAATCAAGCACAAGAGTACCTCATAACCATCAACCACCACCGTCATCTCAAAATTGGGAGCTTAAGCACAAAAAAACTACATCCTTAACAACAACCACCTCAACTCAAACCACTCCAAAGATTATCGAGATGTAAGTCTTAGAGTTTACTGCTTCTCAAACCTCGGAGGCTCATGTGCAAACTCGAATTCTGACTCGCTCCCACCCTAGGACCAAAACCTAATCAATATCACTAGCATGCCTACACCAAAGCTTGCAATAATATTGGAAGGGAAGTAGAACCCAGGAGGAAGAAGCTTGGCTGTGAGAGCTATGGCAGATGGATAGCAAGAGCCAAGAGAGAGAGAGAGAGAGAGACTGAAAAGTGGGAACTCCAACAACCACAATGTGTGGCTAGGCCTTCTTTTATTTAAACTCTCACTAAAAGAATAAAGAATAAGTGACTGTGACAGACACCCGCCACCTGTAGTGTGTAGTGGCGGGTACTGTCAGTGTAGTAATACATGGGCGGCTAGGCGGAGGTGCCTTTACCCCCAACAACCTCCCACTTAAAGGCGAATCTGCCCTAGTGAGAGAGAAAAAAAAAAAGATAGTACAACCTGTACACATGTACACCAGGATGAGTAAAAAGATGTCATCTCATCCAATCCCCATCAATCTCCTGAGGAAGGCAAAGCGCTCGGTAGTGAGGCTCTTCATGAGCAAGTCTGTAGGATTCTGCTCAGTTGGAATCTTGACAAGGTCAACAGACCTGTCCTCAACGACCTCACGAATGAAGTGATGCCTCACCTCAATATGTTTCATGTTTGCATGGAAGACCGGATACTTGGCCAACTGAATGGCACTCATAGAATTCGAATGTAGTGTAGGCATAGCATCTGCCATACCAAGGTCTGCAATCAAACGGCCTAACCAGATAGCCGCCTTGCAAGACTCGGTGGCTGCAATATACCCGACCTTTGTAGCAGAAAGAGTCGTACACTTCTGCGCCCTGGACATCCAAGAGATAGCCCTTGTAGCATAAGTGAACACATAGCCAAAAGTGGACTTCCTACTATCTGCATGTCCTGCATAATTAGAGTTAGTGTACCCACGGCTCATGTATCCTGGCTGCCATAGCAAATATACATATCTGTTGTGTCCTTCGGATACCTCATGGTACCCTTCATGGCATCCCAATGTTTCTTGCCATGTGTAGCTATATAACGTGCCACAACCCCAGCTGCAAAAGCAATATTTGGATGGGTGGCTATCATGGCATAGATAAGATTGCCCACGGCTGATGCATAGGGAATCTTGGCCATCTCAGCTCTCTGCTCATATGTCTGCAGATAGTCGGTCTATGAAACCTTCACATGAGAAGGTAATGGACAACCAATAGGCTTAACATCTTGCATACGAAAGCGCTCAAGGACTTTATGAATGTACTCTCTCTATGGCAGATAGAGTAGTCCCTGAGATCTATCGCGTGTAATGCGCATACCAAGTATATGAGAGGCATGTCCTAGATCTTTCAGCTCAAAGCTCTTCTTGAGCTAAGCCTTAAGAGCATCTAGCTACTCATGAGCTGTCCCTACTAAAAGCATGTCATCCACATAGATTACCAAAATCAGTAAAGAACCGTCATGGGCTTTCTTCGTGTACAAGCACGAATCCATAGCACTGCGACTGTAGCCCTGACTGCATGAATGCATCAAACTTATGGTACCATTCCGTAGGCGCCTACTTCAAGCCATATAGACTCTTCTTTAGTTTGCACACTAGGTGTTCCTTGCCAAGGTCTCCAAAGCCTTTAGGCTGCTCCATGTAAATCTCATCATGCAAGTTCCCATGTAAAAAAGCCGTCTTGATATCCATCTGGTACAAGTCCATGTCAAGTTGTGCAACCAAGGCTAAGACTAAGCATAGGGTGGCCATCTTGACCATAGGAGAAAAGACTTCATCAAAGTCAACACCATGCTCCTGCTTAAAACCCTTAGCAACCAATCGAGCCTTGTATGCTGGCTTGGGGTGTCCACGGGTACCTTTCAGCTTGTACACCCACTTGCATGGCAAAGCCTTCTTACCCTAAAGCAAGGAAACAAAATCCCAAGTTTGATTCTTAATTTTCCTACACTTTCTCTTTTCCCTTTTCCTTGCGCTTATCATCGTGCATTTTATAGCACTACGGCCTAATACGTCCTACTTTCCCACAATAATGACAGGTAAGATCAGACTTCCGTCCACGGGACTTATTGTGACCACGTGACTTGGACATGGACTTTTGAGAGTCCCTGCTATTATGATCATTATCATGCCTGCCATGTCTGCCACCTCTAATGGTCAATGCATGTGAAGAGCGAGAAGCATCATTATTTCTCCTATTGATTTCCTCAGTCAATAAAGCGCTCTCAATATCTTTGATTTTCAACCCATCAAGCTTGTTCGTGCATATGGCAGTACATAAGACATCCCATGATTCAAGCAAGGTACAAAGCAGAAACAACGGGTGTAAGTTGTCTTTGAACTGACTCTTCATGATAGCATGAAACTAAATGAGATGATAGGGAGGTCCCCTCCTTCATGTGAAGGTCCATTAACTGCTTTGGTCAATACATCTGTGATGCAAGACTCTGCTGCACATAAAGCTCCTGAATCTTCTCCCATAAATCCCATGCGCTCTGATTTTCATCTTCAACAACATTATGATGGACCTCTTTTGAGAGTGATAAGATAATGGTAGACTTGCATAGCTCATCAACTTCCATCCAAACATCATCATCCATATCCTTGGGTTTAACACCCTTGAAATGCAAGGGTTTAATCTGCAACTTCTACACCAAAAACTGCCATATTTGGGACTTCCAATACCCATAGTTGGTACAATCCAACTTGGCAATGTTAAAGAGAGCTGTGTCTTTCACATGACCAGCCATACTGTCCCAAATCAAAGCAAAAAAGCAAAATTGTAGGTTGCTGTAATTAGTAGAAAATGCACTAAAACCGCTACTAAAACTAGCTGAAAGAGTGGATATCACCAAGAGAAGCACCTGTCTACCAAATATGACCAAGATAACATCAAATAGTAAGCATTACCCTCATAGAAGTGCACAAAATCTGCAGATTTCAGCTTGATGTAATAAATGCTAGTAGTATGTAAAACTGTCCCAAAGTGAAGCAATCACTGATACATATGTCATTGCAATTGCCACGTAGCAAGATACATCCAACAGTGAGTGTCAAGGGGCAAGAAGGTACCAAGAACTGTCAAACCAATCGCCTATCAAGAAAGAGACATCTCATAGGTCTAGAAGTCATGCATGTAATGGGTCTCAGGGTAAGAGAAGAGACCAAGCACAAGCACAATTGATAGAGCAAGAAGCTCAATGCATAACCATCCAAGATGCATACAAAACTAACAAACCTGTGCAGAGATAGGTTTGTGTCCCAATAGGCGTATCAAATCAGCCCACTACAGACTAACTGCAGACATAAAGCTCTCAAGAGAGCAAATGCATATAACTGTCCCACAAGCTCAAGCTCAAGTGTAAATAAGACTCTGTGTACATCCGAATATACCAAGAGGCTCCCACTAGAAGTAAAGTCAAATGCAAAAAAGAGAAAGTAATGCTCTAATACATCGAATACATAGCATCAGACATGCCAAATCCTAGTAGGGTACATTCGGAGCATAAATCCCAAGCTATCTCAGACCCGTAAAGCATAAGCCTGAAAGCATTCAAAGAGCATGTAACTAACAACCAAATATAATGTCTAGTGGATTCAAAATGCTCAAATACATGTGAAGATGAAGCTCCAAGTAACTGTCAAGCATGGGCAAACCAAGTGGCATCCATATCTGACCAAAGCATAGATACAAGAAGCCTAAATGTTAAGCAGTGACAATAGGCATAAATCGGCCCAAAGCATGCCAATTGAAGCCAAATGCCAGTGATGGACGGCCAAGTCGGAGCCTAATCCAAGCTTAAAAGAAATCTGAAACCAAGAAGAAGCATTTGATAGTCTCCAAATACATTGATGTATGATCATTCAAATCTTCAGTAAGCATCCCGTATCCAAGAACCAATGCATACACCAACTAAATGAGCTTTAACCCATTGTATTACAGCAGTATATTTACTGTTAGATGAAGCTCAAATGGTTCCCAAATCTGCTCCAAATCAGTCCCAAAGCATATACATAGCATCCCATAACATCTGGGCATCACTGAGCATCAATAGGCATCAAACAGGCAATGCCAAGAAGCATCAAACAGTAAATGCCAAGTGATGCCTTGTTTTGACAGCCCTGGGACTGTGTATATAGTAAGGGCTGAAGGGGGAAGCACTTGAATTGATCAATGGGAGCCAAGTACTAATGTCGCGGAGTATCGAGAAGGTTGCCAAGAGTGTCGGGAAGCTGAGGAAGAGCAGGGAAATGCTAGGAGCAGGTCATCCCAGCCCCCTAAAAATGTGCCACAATTTGCGCTGGCTGTTCCTGGGGGTTGGGGGGTCTTCAACAGTGCTCGGGGGCACTTGGCAATGTCGAGGGGGCTCCAATGCAGCCTGGAAGAAGCCAATGAAGATCCGGAAGCTCGGGGAGGAGGCAAGAGATCAAAACGTACCTGCAAATGAAGGTGCCATGGCTGCCATTAAAGCTCGGGTTGAAGCTCTTCAAATCCGAACTGAAGAGAATGTCACGCAAGCTCCAATGCCTTTGCTCTAATACCAGTTGAAAGGGAAGTGCAACCCAGGAGGAAGAAGCTTGGTGGTGAGAGCTATGGCGGATGGAGAGCAAGAGCCAAGAGAGAGAGAGACTTAAAAGTGGGAACTCAAACAACCACAATGTGTGGCCGGGACTTCCTTTATTCAAGCTGTCACTAAAAGAATAAAGAATAAGTGACTGTGATGGGCGCCCGCCACCTGCAGTGTGCAGTGGCGGGTACTATCAGTGTAGTAATACATGGGTAGCTAGGCGGAGGCGCCTTTACCCCCAACAAATACTGAATGACAACCAAACAAATCCTCCCGCAAGGTCATGTAAAAGTATGCACTAGGTATGCCACACTAAACTAGAACCACCTACACAGTTGTTGCCCATGTACTTTAGACCCTTAATAATGGAACTTGCTATAGAAATGGTTGCCAATATGGGTGGATAGTATAGTCAATAGCATCCGACACCTTGATAATCCTTTCACCCTATTTGCTCACAACTATGATCATCTTGACCTAGGTTTGTTAGATGAAGAAACCATGGTAGTAGTTAGAAACCTTTCTTGTTCTTAGGGAAAATTTGAAATCATCTTCACCAAGCATGCTTCTATCATTCAAGAACTCATCACTACACAAGTGATATGAGAGAAATCTCTCAATAGCCACTCGTTCACACCCTTAAAATGCAACCATGTAGAAAAAACAAGACATGAAATAACATAGCTAGATAATCTGAGAGAAAGCTCTCAATAGAAACTTGATCACACCCTTAAAATGCAACCATGTAGAAAAAACAAGAAATGAAATAGCAGAGCTAGATACCTTGGCCAAATATAAATCTCCATTTTTGCAAAAGTGGTTCACTCTCTAGGCACACTAGGTATGACTTGGTTATTAGATCATGACCAATGCTGAACAAGGTCATGCCATAAAAACAACTGGATATGATCCCACTTATACTACAATATCATTCCTCATGTTAGCCATTCTATGGAATTGAGCATTAGAGGAGCTTGTCCTACTCCATCCTTATTTGGATTGAATCCTCAATGAGGAGGAACTTTATATTGCTAGTCACCCAAGGATAGGGGATTTCCTAACATATGTCCTCACATACATCACTCATGTGGGCATAAGGCCAAGTGGCATGGACCACTACACTGCCATGGAATACAATCCTAATTTTTATGGTTGGCTTCTATAGGAAGATCCTACATTATCAAAATTAGTCTAACTTTTATGGTATGTTTTGTGTATTCAACTTGTAAATATACTTTTCATTTATTTTACTTTCTTTTTTCATCCCAACATTAACCTTCCCTACAAGCTAGAAAGCATTGAAAACTTTTGGGGAAGGGGAGGGGGTAATCAAAGGTAAGTAGAGGGACGAAGAGCATGCATTTCCTCTTAAGAAATGGGCAAGAAATAAAATTTTAAATAAATAGGCAAATATCTAAAATGAAATAGGCTATCTTGTGCACTCTAAACTTGCATCTTATAATCACATGGCCCTTTTTTTTCCTAAAGCATTAAGAAAGGGTAGGAGCCGATGACAGTCATTCACAAAAAGTATGGAAACGTAAGATTTCCTTCATAGAGGAAGAATTGGCAAAGTACAATATGAACATAGACAACCTAAGGAACATAAATCTAAGATACCGACAGATTCAGAATGTGGGATAGCTTGTAAATAGAGAGCAAAAAGCCCATAAATTAGTGGAAATGTGCTTCTTAGATAAATATGTGGAGATGTTTGGGGGCAAGGCAAACATCCAAAGTGTAAAGAATTCTTGAACAACTATGATGTGGACAAAAGGATTGGGATAGTCACCCTAAGGTTAGGGGAAGGTTTGTAGAGCATGGAAATTTCCCTTACTACAGAGTTGATGCATAGGGCCCTAAACCTACCAGAGCACTCGCAGAGAGCAACCAAGGAGAAGTTTGATGCTATGTCCAAGTTTAGATTCGCAAAGCAGAAGATGGGTAATGAAAAAGTTAAGATTGAGACAATCTTCGACCCAAACTTAAGATTACATGCAAAACTAATACATACATTGTTCTTGAGAGTACCTGATACAACTCCACAATGAACAAGATCCACTTAGAAATGTTTAAGGATTTGGTCCCAAGATACATGAGGAATGTGGACCTCAATGCTTAATGATGCTCAAAGATGCTATTGATTCCAAGGAAGTCACGATGGGAAGTAGGAAACTAGCAAGGGGAAAAGCTACAAGTAAGGAAGTCATAGTTGGTTTTGGAGGTGTACTAACTACCATAATCAAGGAAGCATTGAATGAATCTAACATAGTTTGGGAGTTGGTAATGGGTACAAGGGACGAAATGGCACCATTATCTGTGTAGGAAGTGACGTCAAAAGCAAAAGAGACAAGCAAGATAGCATCCAATGCACCATAAAGATAGGGACATACATAAGAAGAAGAAGGTTCTCATACATCTCAAACTAGGAAAAGGCTACAAACTTAGAGGAAGAGAAAGACTGAAGAAGATAGGAGGAAATGAGTCAAAGAAGCATAGCAAGCTAGGTTGGAGGTGATCCAAAAATAGAAAAAAAAGGGTGATGATACACAAAAGAATGAGCAAGAGAAGGGCAAGCACAAATGCTCTACCAAAAGGGGAAGAAGAAAGGTGCCTCAAAGAAAGATGGTGAGGAGGAAAAAACACCTTCAAAAGAGAAAGACACCTTGGAGATATCCTTGAAAGACTCTCAAAGGACAGAGGTAGAGTGCCAAGCCAAACTTCACAAGGAGAAAGAGGAGTTGGAACAGAAACAGAGGGAAGATTATAATCAAGCTGTATAGAATTCCATAGAGAATATTGGGAGAGGAGGAAATATAGACATCAGAGTTCCACTTAACCCATCCCAACCTGGATTAGGGTCAAACAAAGGTTCAAAGAAACTGGGCAGCATCACTAGGGGGAGGGGCCTAAGATAACATAAGGCAAAGGAAATAAACTAGTTTACCTATTTCCACTACCACCCCAACTGAGCCATTTGGTAGGAAGAACCACCCTGCCATTGACCACACCACTACTATACCACCCCCTGCAATTGAAGGAGGCTGCCAAGCAACCTTAGGAGAAAAACTATAGTGGATGGATGTTCTCTACTCCTTGGTATCTAGAAGCAAGTTAGAGGGATTAATTGTTAAAGGGTCAAAAAGACTTGGCTATGGAAGAGGCAACATCAGAAAAGATAAGAGAAAAGGTCCAAGGATAGAAGGAACATCCTCACATATACCCCATATTACCTAAGGGCCTAATCAAGAACCTAGAGGAATAAAGAGACCACAAGGAAGAATAAAAATGGTAGACAATGCTTTCTTTGGAGAAGGAAAAGGAATCCTACACCACCCTCTAGAGGTAGTACACAAGAGACATCTACACCCTTGAGATGGAAGTAGCAACCTTGGTAGAGAAAGGGATAGGGAATGCAAAGTATGAAGAGTTGCTCCACTAGTACAAGCAAGAAAAGGAGAATGGACAAAGATGGGAGGCATGCCATGAGGAAGTCGTAAAAACTATAATATAAGTAGAAGAAAAACTAAGTAAACAATCAAGAACCAAAGTAGTAAGCTACAACATGATGAAGAGGAAGCAATGCAAATGAAGGAGAGGTTGCTTAAACTAATAAAGAAATGGGAGGAAGAAACTAAGAATTAGGAGCACCTTCAATAGAAAGTGGAAGAATTGACCAAGGAAAAGAAGGAGCTGCAGTGAAGCAAAAAAGATAAAACTACCATACTGGAAGCATTGACCAAGTGGCAGGATAGGGAACTAGAGCAAGAAAAGAAGAAGATTGAGTAGCTAGAGGAGAGAAGCTCTGAAACTATGCAAGATCTTGCACAAAATTGTAAAAGCAAGGCATGGAAAAGAGGTGGCTAGGGATAGAGCTAAAATGGAAGGGAAACTCATGAAGATTCGGTAGAGGAGTTTCACCAAAACACTAACTGAAATCACCGAGCCAAGTGAGGAGGATATGGTGGAAGGGCTCAAAAAAGCATCTTAAGACCATTTCCTAGCCAGTTGGGTATGAGTTCACTAAGTGAAATCATCAAGCCAAGTGAGGAGGATATGATGGAAGGGCTCAAAATAAATTTCATATGTCTAGAGAGGCTCTTTAAAGCACTTTAGGACCACTACCTAGCCATTTGGGTATGAGCCACAAGAGATAAAGTTGCACATTAGCTCAAAGAAGAGGGGCTCACTAATGAGAAAATAACTAGATGAGGCTTCATGATTCCAAAAGAGCCTCCATTGCCACTACCACCAACTGGCATAGGAGACTGGGATGTGGCGGATGCTCTAGACCTCCCTCTTGAGCAAACATATATTGAGAAATATCCTGATCAATCCACTTCTTCAGATGCACTAAGGAATCTAAGACATCAATGAAAGGAGTGGTTGGATGAAGTTGAGCTAAAATTCTAGGCACATCTCCACAGCAAGTATTGGATGTCCCCTTCTTGAAGGAACTAAAGGTGGTCATTATCCAATGGGAGGAGGAGATCAGTGAACTAGAGAGAAGAGAGCCACTAGAAGCAGTAATGGTCTTTATCTTTACCATGACTCAAAAGCTAAATTTAATACTTCTAGTAGTCAGCACTATGAACCATGTAATTGAGGTAGGTGAAGTATTGGGTAAGCAATGGATCAAGTAGAAAATCTAGAATGTTGACTCGGAAGGAAGGTTATTGGAAGAACTAGACATTGGAAGCACCTAGGAAGGTGCAAGTATTTGAGGGGTAACTAGTAGGGAGAAAGCCCATCCTTGAAGTTAGCAATGAAGCTTGGATGACCTTTTGTGGATTTGTTTCCATAGAAAGAGGAAACCCCATCTATCTACCCTACCCATGGAGGCATGGAGTTGACTTCAACCCTAACCTTCATGGCAATGCATCTCAGGGTCACTATCCCTCAGCTTGCTGTCCCACTCTTGAGGATAGAATTGATGGAAGGTTATTGCTGTATGTGGTGTATTATTATATGCAAATTGAAGTAAATGTGAATGTATATCCCATGTGTGTGGTTTTGAAATGGTGTAAGCATGCAAAAGATCTAAAATAGTACTGTTAGTAGCTTTTGTTTGACCGTTTGTTTCAGTATGAAATGTAGATGAAAAATCAATCTTTGTTTCTAAGTTAGCAAACAAAGTAATCCAAAAATTATTACAAAATCTAGAATCATGATCAGAAATAATAACTTTTGGTAAACCATGGTTAGTGAAAACAGTTTTCAAAAACATTTGAGCAGCTTGAGATGCAGTTAAAGTTTTCTTGCATGGAATAAAATATGCTTGTTTGCTAAACCTGTCTACAACAGTCCAAATCATATCATGATTAGCTTTAGTGTTAGGTAAACCAGTGATAAAATCCATTGAAATATGTTCCCATGGTCGTGATGGAATAGATAATGGCATTAGTAAACCATATTGTTTACCATGGTGTCTTTTAACTCGTTGACAAATTAAACATTCAGATACAAAGGTAGATACATCAGTATCCATATGTGGCCAATAAAAATCTTCAGTCAATGTACGCAAAGTAGATATAATTCCTCTATGACCTTGATATGGAGGACAATGAATTTCATACAAAACAAATGATCGAAATGGAACAGTCACACATAATCTTTTTTCATAAAACATGAATCCATTATTGTAAGATAGTGAATCAATAGGAATCCAATTATTTGCAACTAATTTATTCCAATCACCTTGAAAAGTAAGATCTTGATGATAAGTATCTTTCATAGGGATTAGAGAATCAAATGATATCACAAAAATATTATGAATTGTCGGTATTTTACTCAAAGCATTAGCTACAACATTATCTTTTCCAGGTTGATATTGTATACGAGGATGAAAACTTTGAATAAAAGCGGCCCATTTAATGTGTCGGTCAGATATTTGTGGTTGACTAAGGAGATGTCTAATGCTTTGTTGGTCAGTTTTGATCATAAACTCAGATCCCATTAAATAATGTTTCCATTGACGTAAGGCTTGTACTACAGCTAGCAATTCTTTATCATATGTAGAATATTTAAGTTTAGATGGTTTGAGCGTACAACTAGAGTAGGCTATGGGATGATTATCTTGCATAAGGACGACTCCTATTCCAGATCCAATAGCGTCAGTAACTACTAAGAAGAATGGTCTATTGAAGTCAGGTAGTTGTAATACAGGAGCATGAGTTAAAACATGTTTCAATAAATCAAACGATTTTTGTTGATTATCAGACCAGTTATAAACAATACCCTTCTTTAAAAGCTTAGTCAAAGGTAATGCAAGTAATGAGAAATTCCACACAAACTTTCTGTAAAAGCTAGCAAGACCTAGAAAAGAACATAACTCATGCACATTTTTGGGTATGGGCCAATTTAAAATTGCTTCTATCTTTTTAGGATCGACTTTAATAACTTTTGATGAAATAATAGGTCCTAGATATTCAATTTCTATTTGGAAGAATTCACTCTTTAAAAAAAAAAACTATGACACAATGCTGATGTTTCAGAAATATGTGATTCATCATACGACTAAATGTAGCTGGTGCATTAGTTAAACTGAAAGGCATAACTAGAAATTCATAGTGTCCGAATTGTATTCTAAATGTAGTTTTGTATATATCAGATTTGTCCAATCTTACTTGATGCTGGCCAGATTTAAGATCTATCTTACTGAATATGACAGATCCTTGTAACTTATCCATAAGATCATCTACCCTAGGAATCGGATATCTATTCTTAACAGTAATTTTATTTAGGACACGATAATCAATGTATATGCGATAATTATTATTTTTCTTCGTTACTAACAAAACAGGTGCACCAAATGGAGAACTACTAGGCCTAATTAATCCTCGGTTAAGCAATTCTTTTATTTGATTTTGAATTTCTTTATATTCAATTTGGTTATGTCTATGTGGTGCTTTACATGGTGGTTGTGTTCCAGGAATTAAATCTATTTTGTGATCTTCAGGTCATGAAGGTGGTAGTCCAGGTGGTAAATCAGCAGTAAAACAATCTTGAAATTGGGCAAGAAATTGTGTATGCCTAGGATGCATTTGTTTTTCTTTAGCTTGAAATTCATTCACCCATATTAAATAAGATTTGCTACTTTTACGTAATGCACGTTTAGCCTGAGTATGAGTAAGCAGTGAAAAATTATTAGAAGTGTGCATACCATGCAATGTGATTTGTTTTCCTTGAAAATAAATTTTAATTGAATGCGTAGAATAATCTATGTGGGGATTGTATTGATGACGCCAAGGCATTCCTAAGATAATGTCACTAGACTGCAAAGGTACTACTAAGAAATTTCTTCGTTCAGTATATTCACCAATTTTAATTTCTAAATTATGTAGCTCTTGTGTTCCATTATATCTCATGCCTAGGAATGCAGCCTTGATGCGATAATTTGTAGAAACAGTTTGCAAATTCAATTCTTTGACTAACTTTGCAGAAATAAAGTCATGCGTGCTCCCATCATCATGTAAAATAGTCTTTTATTTACCATGCACAAAACATTTCATTGTTAACAAAGAATGGGGAGTTGGCATACTTGGCAAAGTATTCGAAGTAGTACCAATGTCGTCATCATCTTCCGTAAAGTCCGACATTTCCTCACGTTCTTCTTCTTCGATTGCTCCGAAATAATTGATTTTGGTTTGACAATTGGCTGCTAGATGTCCAGATTGATGGCATTTCTAACAAACTATAGGTTTGGCTTTAGATACATTATTGGTAATGGCAGGAAGTTTAGGAATGTTGGGATTTGACTGTGAGGCTGGCTTAGGGTTTGGATTGGTATTTGATGGCAAGGCAGGTGGTCGTGTCCAATATTTACGGAATGAAGATGGAAGAAAATGACTTTGATTGAATCTTCGAAAATTTGAATTGAATTGTTTAGAAGCATAGTTACTATTAGTTGGAAATTGTTGTGGTCACTTTTCTCTTGCGCGAATCTTGTCTTTAGTGTCATGAGCCAAGGAAATTGCATCTTCAAGGGTTGTTGGCTTGAACATATTGACTTAGCATAGAAATGTCCAAGTAGGCCAGACATAAACTTGCGTTTGTGAGTCGCTTCAGGTACATCTTCGAGCATGCGTAGTTGCAGTAGGGCATTCCAGAAACGTTCAGTGTATTGGAAAAAAGGTTCGCGATCTCTTTGTTGTAGAAGATCCCATTGCTTGATGGTTTTTTCATGAAATTGAGGAGGAAGGAAATTCTGCAAAAATTTCTTTTGGAAAGTCTCCCATGTAGTAGGGCAATCAATGCTCTTGCGGACCACAGTCCACCATAAGGATGCTCGATCAACTAAATGGTTAGTGACACATTTAATTTTGTCTTTCTCAGCATTTCATGGAAGTAATCATCAAATTGACTGATAAAAGCAAGTATAGTCTTTCCATCATGTGATCCATTGAAAGTATGAAATTTGAAGTTTCTTTTACTTATCTTTGTTTCTTTGTGAATGGATTGGGCTTCAAGTGTCGCATCGATGGTATGTCGTATAAGATCTTCGGGTTGCGATCCATCTTGGTCGGTGGTAGATTGTTGCAAATTGGCCAATTGAAATTGCAAAGCTTGTCGGGCTCTTCATTCTTCTTCGAGCTGCATCATAATCAAATCCAACTTTTGCTCCATCGTTGATTCGGGTAGATCTCCTTCAGCCATAAAATCGTCCATGTTTTGTTCAGTCATCCTGCAAAATCCAAAAGACCTCACACTCTCGAATTCTTATTAGTGGGATGAACGTAGCTCAAAGGCAGGTATACAAGGCTTGTATATTTTGTTTGGCTTTTATGGTCTTTCTCTTTTACGATTGCGGTATTCGTTGTCACAACCGTCTGCGTAGAAACGGCATATAATCTGCGTATGGCCTGCGTATGAACTTCTGTTCTTGCTGAAACTAGTTTAGCAAGTCTGCAAGTGTGAACATGGTCTATCAGAGAGCAATAGGCTGGTTCGTGTGCTTCTGCATATGAACTGTCTCTTAAATAGTTGTTGAAGAAGACTTTAATGATCTTTGTAACTTAGATTGCTTAGAAGACTTGGAGTAATAGGAAGCTTTAGTAGATTAAACCAATCATGATTTTGAGGACGTCAGTATGTTGGTGACAGAATCGATGGCAGTGAAAAGATACTCCCGCCCACAGACGAATTAATTCAAGGAAATAAGCTTTTTAATAAGCTTATTATTAAGCTTACTAAGCTTTGTAGTAAAGATTTGAAGCTTTGAGCTATGGAGGAAAAGTTTTCTTATCTGTGTATCACGACTTGATGAAGAGGCTTGGTCGCCGGTCCTTCGCCTACAGAGGCCGGCCTTTCGCGATCAGAGGGTGCAAAAGGGGGTTCTTGACCACCACGAATACGCTGGTATCGACCATTTGCGATGAAACTGACTGTAGAGCTCGATCATTCCAGGAGCTCTGCCTTCGCGCAAGATGGTAAGCGATTGGAAGCTCTTGATCTTAGCTTCGCTCTGATACCACTGGTGCATAGATCGATCGCCATATGTGCGCATAGTGACCGTCAGAAGGTCCCCAAGAACAAAAGAACTCTACTTTTTGCACAAAAATCAATGAAGAAAGCTTGCACGACATGAACAAGAGACCAATTGGGTGCAATCTCCCCCCATGCCTTGTGTGAGCACTCCACAAAGCATGTATTTAATATATTTTTCATCTTCGAACTCAAATAATAGCCCAAATTACAAAATAGCACGCTTTAGCTTTTGATTTTGCTTTTGTGCCAATAAAGAATTAAAGTTAATGGACGCCCAAGAAGTCAAGTGGTACCTAAATACAATGTCCAATACAAGTATTTAAATCGTGCACCCATGCGCATACAAAAATAATAAATAAATATCTAGCACTTTGATAAATAAGCACGACAAAATATAGATGCCATGCCTAAGATATGCGCCCATCAAAATTTGACGATAATTTGAATACATGCTATCCTCCAATGCTTCCTAATGCCACTGCTGCTCGCTCTACACATCAACTGAAGCATTTACAATTGTTAGAAAAATAATACAATTAAACCGACAAAAGTGAATACCTAGCAATCTTCAGCTACATAAATAAATTGGTTAGAAATCAATCCTAACCTTAATTTATTACGAGTACACACTCTAAACTCATAAACGTTTATTAATTTAAATATGTATTTTGCAGAATCACCTGTTATGGAATCACTTGTGATCTGCAAAGTATGGACCATGTGCTTCAAGTATATGCTACACAAGAAGAGAGACTAGAAACACAAACTAATTCGAAATGATGATTTTTTTGTAGTAGTGACAATACTAACGATGTAGTGCGTTATGTTGTTTGTAGTCCATGCCTCCACCATGGACTTACGAAATTTAGCAATTGTCTCTTCAAATGTATTGGCATCACCATTCCTAAATCTCAACTTTTGTAAAAGAGCTACTAATCTATCTAGGTGTATCCACACTTCTACCTTCACAATCCTTGTTTGTCCCCCATTGCTCTAATCCGCAACAGCAAGGTGCAACTTTTTCCATGCTTCATACTTCTCAAGTTGTTTTACAAGTATATTGCCTTCCTCATCTCGAGGTAGAGATATAAACTTCCTAGCCTTGGGTCCACCAAAGCATGGTTTACAAGGGATATTTCCACTATTACCCAAATTTTTCTCGTCCTTTTTTATTTTTACTTGGCCCCCATGCAATCGAACTTCAGAGAGGACTTGTTCTAACTTCTTGCATGTAGCATCAGCTTCTGACACGGGCTGCATCTTGAATGCAAAGCATATATATTCATATACTAGCTTCTCAATTATTCTAACCAAACAATGCAATGTGCAAAAGTGAACCCTTGTTAGTGGTATTTTCAAAATAGGGCACTAGTTTGGATCCAATAGAGCTAGCACTCCATTTCTCATGACTTGTTGATTACGTGTTGGAGCACCTTGCTGTCCTGCGCCTTGGCAAGCCATTCTTTCTTTCCATCTTTCCCTTTCTTCTTAGTTTGCATGCAGTATATGCACGAAAACTTTGCATTTGCTGCATTTGATAAACCAAACATACACTTCAATGTTTTTAAATCACCTGCAAGATGCCATTCAACTTGATAGTCCCCAAACCCCTAGATGTGTAAAATTGCTCCATTATTTTGTTGTTGAATAACATTGGGTATATTAGTGAGGCTTAAAAAAACTTTAAGTACTTCATGGTTCTCGTTTGGTACTTCAAATGCTGCAAGCCACCATATTTTATTCTTTGATTGTACATTGAAGTATAAAGGATGGTTTTCATCGATGTTGGGATCCAATGCTCAATTCATAAGTGTTATATTCACACGTTCAAGTTTTTGCCCCTTAATAATCTCACTCTTATCAAGTTTGAGGATAAACTTAAGCTTGCCTCTACATTCTTTTATAGACATATTGTAGAACTTCACCATAGCAATCTGAACTCTACATATATCCAATACAAAGTTATTGGATGCATTAAATAAAAATGCAACTTCTTTGGAACCATACTTCAATATGTGTGTGTTTTTCAGATGCATTGGCCTACCAATTAGTTCTAAAACTTTCTCATTTAGTTGTTTCAAGCCTTCTTCACATGAAATGGTTTTAGCAAAGGCATTACTCGCTTAGTTTTGGAGACTTGCTTAAAACCTATATCCAATTGTTGATAGAACATATTGTATGACTCAGAACTTATTCCCACCTTGTTACATAATTCTTGAGTATCTGTAGCAGTAAACAAGTTGCTCACATCCCTAAGATGTTCACTTATGATACCATCTATAATGTCCCTAAATTTATGATTTTTCAATGTATTTTTTACCATATTCCTGCTTAGGAATTTGATAATAGTATCATTCTCTGCATGGGAGAACATATTTCTCATTGTAGCAGATTGAGCATATATCCCGTCTATGATATTGTCCACTTCCTTTGGTCAATTGGTGAATTGGTTTAACTAATCGGATGCGCCGACGTGCTTCTTTGGTTTTTAAAGTGGGCCCAATCTCCAAAGTTTTTGTGAGCTTCCTCTTTATGTTTCAATTCTCCTTCTCCAACTCCATAACTTTAGATTGTAACTCCATATTCTGCACGTGTGTAGCATGCATAGCATCTTCAATGACAGACATTGCTTCTTATAGGCTCTGGTTCTCCCTATCCTTCTTAGCCAATAATCTATCCTTTTCCATCAAAGACTGCATATTCCCTTATAGTCTTGTCTGCATATTTGTTAAGGCTTGATGAATCCTTGCTAATCCTTGTGTGACAAGTATGCATGTGTATCCATACAATCCTTCGTTGCCTTCACAAACAAACTTTACAAATGATGTAAGCCCTTCAAGTTGTGGTGGCCTTTGAGTGACTCGATCGAGCGGATAAATGCACCCATCAACCCAAAGGTCCACATTTTTTTTCCATGCATTTCTTTCTTGTTGCATCCTGTATCTTATTGCATCATCCCTTTCCACAGTTCTTTTGAACAATGGAGTATATTTATCCTCCAATTGAAAGTGAATATATCTCTTTCTCTTGATACATCCTACACTTGCATTTTGCAAAGAAAAATATATGCCAATTTTAACTTGGATTAACATTCAAATCACACAATTACACCCCTTTGATTCACCATATCTGTGTTCTTTTTGACCCAATTGGATCTTGTCTCTTTCTCTTTATTTCAGTCATGATAGACCCTAATCAGCCCCTAATTAGCTTGTAATCTTAGCTTTTAATCTACCTCTAATTAGCTCTCTCTCTCTCTCTCTCTCTCTCTCTCTATGAATTGATGCTTAAGGATTAAACAACAACTGAAGAATAATAACATGACAAAGATTAAAAAAATAAAGATATCTCTATTATCACTTGATTGCTTGTAGTATAGACTATTAAAGAGGAAGATATCTTATAGCATAGTATTGAAGAGGGAGATTGCTTGTAGCAAGGTAGAGAGTATTGTAAATAGAGATTATTTGATTTCAGTAAATGGTATCAAAACCACTCCTGATATTTCTTGTAGTAGGGTAGAGAGTGTTGTAGATAGTACTGAGTGCTGCTTCAAAAGAATTTGTATGCAAGAAACCATATTCTGGAGGGAAGGAGAAGAGTACACAAAATTTGGAACAAAACTAAACCTTTGAGAGGGAATGAAAAAATAGATATATACTTGTCCAAAAAAGATAAAAATTTACAAGGAAACTCTCCAGTCAAAAATGTGTCTCTGGGTAAAAAATAATCTTAAAATATGATGTGTATATTATCTTTTATCTTTCGCCCTTTTAAGATTTGAGAATGAGAATGATTCTAATATATTTTAATGTTGAAAAATCATGAGGACATTAAAGAGTTATATATTAATGATTGGCTCCGTTTTTAGAGAAAATAGAATTGTATTTTTTAAGTTATGAGGATTTTGAGAAAAAGTGACCTTATCCTATAGTTTGGGAATAAAATAATAGGTGAAATCTATTCAGAATACAAATATAAGATTTGCTTGATTGTAGAAGATCTCTTATTATAATATTATTTTGGAATCTCTTTTTAGTGAGAGAGAGGTGAGAGAAACCCCTTAAGGGATAAAAAAGAGAGTCTATATTTCTCATAATATTTAGTGTCCACCACATAATGTGTGATAGAACTTTTGCTCCACACTTTCACCATGTTCTCATAAATGCTATGCATAACATCGATAAACTCTTACTTATCTCCATTTTTAAACACAATCTTTTGAAGTAAGGGAGCCAATTTATTGAGATTAATCTAAACCTTGGCTTTGGCCAACCTTGTATTACATCCATTACTTCGATCAGGAACTATAGAATGTAACTTTTTCCACCCTTCCTCATTGATGGGTAGTACTAATAGAAGCTTCCTAGCCTTCGCTTCTCCAAAGCAGGGATTTTTTTGGCAAATTACCATCTTTTATTAATCTCTTCTCATCTTTTTCAATCATTATTACTTGATGCTTGTGTAGCTCAATTTCTGATAGTACTCACTCCACATTCCTACATGTTACAATGGCTTCTTTTTCTAATTGTATTTTCTAAGCAAAGAAAATATAACACTATATTAGGGAATTTGAAAAATTCCATGCACTTTGGGAACCCCCAGTGGGATTTGGGAAGGTAGCTTATACATTTAGGATAGGCTCCACCTTTAAGCAAGACAATAAGATTTGAAATTGAGACTTGAAAATTTTCCAAATTCTCTAATATGGTATTATATACTCATATACAATTTTCTCCATGATTATGACAAAAGCATGTAATGAACAAATATGCACATGATCCAATGGCATATTGAAGATGGGCTTGTAGTATAAATACAATTTACTCTTTGTGTACCAACACATTGGTTGGTACACTCTTATCGAATCATACTTGACTCTACTCTCTCACTCTCGCTCTTTAGCCATCATGCTCTCACGCTCACTCCTCCTCGAACTTCTGTCACTCTGCAACTAAGCTTTACAACACATGGATGCTTTGCATTTGAATTATTGGAGATTCCACATATGCATTTTTATGTTTTCAAGTTTCTTACAAAATGCCATTCCACTAAATATTGACCATATCCTTCAATTGAGAATATCTCACCATGTTTCTTATGATGGATGATGTTTGTAATGCTTATGTTTGTAAATAACAGTTTTGTAGCACCTCAAATTTTTCCTTTAAAATCTCAAATATATCAAGCCACCACATGTAGCGCTCTGATTCTTGCAAAATTGTCTTTTGCAGAGATCAATTTGGGCAAGATTGGATAGGTGCTCATTTCTTTCTCTCTCCCGCGTACTCACACAAACTCTCTTTCTTCCTCTCTGCATTATCCTTTTTCTACTATCTTTACAATAGGGTTTGATACTAGTTCTAACTTAAGGATCAATTATTATTGCAACACTTAACACAAGGTAGAGCAGAGATTCTGTAGCTCAATTTATGTGTAAATCTACAATATTTTGTGGTGCCAAAATTTATTCATTTAATTAGTGACTTTTATATTTGATGGGATTGATGTTTTCTTATGTTCATCATTTGCAATGGATTTTGATTAGCGATGATTCAATCTTATCTTTAGCAAATCAGCTTAAGGTAAATTAGCCCTATTTTGTATTGTTTCTATTCATGCAGTTATCTAGATATTTTTTGCTAAAAGGGATTCATGCAAGATTTTTGTTAAAAGAGATTCGTGCAGGTGTTTTTTTGTACATGCAAGTATTGTACAAGGTTTAGGTGAAGCATATAATTCTCCATCAACTATTTTGATGTGGTGAGTGATTCCTTTGTGTTGGATGATATGGATCTGCTGGAAGTCGATGGTTCAAAAATCCTTTGCTTTATTGGTCCTATGTGTCCATTTGGATCTCCATGCCAATTGGCAATGATCCATGAAACTCTTGTATCATATCATCCATATAATACACAATGTGTTGAGTTTAAGAATATCTCAGGTGTCAATCCAATATGTCTATTAAGATTTGCATGCCATGTGGTTGCTATCCTTGTAACAATTACTCTATAATACCCACATTTCATACAATGTATTGAGTCAAATCAGACTCCTCTTCATTATAACAAAATTTATTTTGGTAAAATTCTCTGAGTATTCTTATGCTATTCTTTTCATTATATTTCATGTAAATGGTATGATTAAAGTGATGTCTTGTGTGGGAGCTTTCACTCAACCGCCAAGACCCTCAGACTGCTTATTGTTTCAAGCGTTCCAAGCCGAACACTAATGGCTACCTCTCACATAGCCGATGCGCCATCCATATATATGGGTGTAGTGATCTTACCTCCATGCCAATCGAGTTACCTCCTCTCCCGCGCACTCCCATAGCTCCACGATCCAAGTGCAAGCCTCAAGCAAGCTCCATCCTCAAGCTCCATGCTCCAAGCTCCATTGTCATGAGCAAGACAAGAGAAGAGAAGAGAAGAGAAGAAGAGAGGAGAAGATGGAGAGCTTCTCCTCCCCGGTCCCTCACCCTCACACACTCACTCCCTCACACTCTCACACACTCTCTCTCAAGCACAAGCTTCAAGCAAGCAAGCAAGAACAAGAAGAAGAAGGAGAAGAGGAGAGCTACTTTTGGCCACACACAAGAATGAGCTTCTCATTCACTTTTCAATATCATATACAAAACCCTAAATCCCTTTTAGGCGGTCATCCCCTTATCCCCTTTTTTACATGGCCGGCTGTGGCCTAGGGCCCTTTTTCCCATTATCCTTCTATCTTCCTAGCTTCCTTTCCACCGCCTGTCTATATTTACAAATTGCACGGGTGAGAGCCCAGCGCTCCTTGAATTAAACCATGATACGCTTGCGCTCTTTTACGAAAGTATTGACTTGCGCTTTTCCTTGCGCGCCTTTCTCCCTTATTTAGGACTTTTGTCCTTGTGCGTCTTTGTCTTCCGTTTCACTTTGCCTTGGCCTTTGTCTTCTGCTTTAGCTTTTCCAAATTTTCCACCTTTGTGCGTTTGAGGTAACATTACCCCTTCCTAGACAAGTGCCAGTCCCATGGCACTCACCGTCGTAGGTAGCAATCTTTAGCGTGCACCGAAGACGTGGGTGGCAAGGACATCTGTGGTTGCCATGGAGGAGTGTTTGTAGTGGTGGGGAGGAAGGTCGTTGGGGGCCTAGGTGGCTGGTGGTAGGGCTATTGGAGTTGGTGGTAGGGCTATTCTTTGTGGAGATTGCACTGATGGAGTACAAGTGGTAGTTTGTTTGGGGATTTTGCACATGACGATTCTTGGCGGGCTTGTAGGATGATAAAGGATAGAAATTCAGAGCTGAGCGTCAATGAAGAGTGAACGACACTTTCGTTGGGGTCTTCAATACCTGCAATTGAAAACCTGTCCTAAGTGGTCTCTCCCTAGGGATAGTGCTAGCCTTCTCTATTGTGCACAAGACATAGTTTAATTAGTTTGGGAGACAGGTTGAACTCTAAGCAAGCTGAGAGTATTGTCCTGCACTTGAGGAACCAAATTGTGTATATATTTTGGTGCATATATTATGTGAGTGCTCGTGCATACTTAGATATTACGTAGTTAGAAGACCGCATGCTGGTTTCTCATAACGATATGTGGATGAAGCAAAGTTATCCATGTTGAGAAGAGGTACACGTGAAGAGGTACTTTTCATGGCCATTCGTGCAGTGCTTACCTATTGCAATGGTATTAAGGTAGAGTGCAAGAGAGGGAATTGTGTGGATGGGTCACGGTGACAGGTCTAACCATAGGCGAGACGAGCTCCCTAGGTATGTCCTGCCCTTGATGTGCCCTAAACCATTATGGATGATGGTAGGGGGCTAGGGGACTAGGGACGGAGCCAACCTACCAAGGTCACTCAACGCACCTAATTTGAGGACTCCTAGGTGCTGTGCTATGAGCGTGGGTGCTTCTTTTTGTTCATTTCTTTTGTTTTGTTTTGTTTTGTTTTTTTTTTTTTTGACTTGCCTGAGTACAACCATTTCAATATGTCGAGACTATCAACCTTTCAATGGGTTGGGAAATGTCAAGCTTCGAAGGCTCAGGAAATGGATATAACAGTGATGATTGTGCCCTAGCCTCGTTGTTAGAGAAGTAGTTGTTGAGATGGGGAGATACACTTGAGATACTGCAAATCTCTTTGCGACACACTATGTTGGTGCAATTGAGGTAACAAGCGTCGTGAGCCCACTGTAGAGCTTGACCTAGAAAGAGAGCATAGCCCATGACTATGCTTTGGGTCATGCGATGTGGGCACTCGTAAGGGTGATTCTTCGCATTCGGCAGCATGGTTTTGTCGTGGTTCTTTGTGAGGTTGGTGGTCTTGCAATGACTTGGGCATTGAACACGTTTGCACGAAGACCTGTGTGATCCTGCATCCACTTGTCACATCATGAGAGTATATGCAAGTCGCATGCGTCAAGTACAACGAACAAATGCAATCATGTCAAGATATAACTTTTTCAAAATCCTGTGATGCTGATTGCAATGACTATTCCAGTTCTTGTTAAAGAGGTGGCATATATTAACGATAGGTAAGGGAAGTGTGTACAAGTGGGGATCCTGTCCCTTTAATCATCAAAATACAAAAAGTTATGGTAGGATGGCTTGTTAAGTTTCTTATATATTATAGGGGCTACTCGATTTGCACGAGGCGAGGTGAGTCCTGGTGGTCAGGTGACTGAGGCTCTACTGGTGAGGGGCTCCTGTGAGGTTGGGTAGGGAAGATGTCGGCCGGGACCTGAATGGTGTAGTCTCTCGCCGCAACCGTTTCCAAGATGTTTTTGAACAATGCATCGAATTCTTCCTTGTCTCGAGCTGCTCTTTCTGCCTTTGAGCACCTGTGCCCGAGTGTCTGTTGGGGAATTGCACAACTAGTGTTGCCACACCTTGTGTGCTTCTTTGAGCTTCTACTCCCCTGGCGTGGGGATTCTTTGGCCTATGTCCGGGGCGGTGTCGCTTGGGACCTCGTTTCTTTGCATACCTTTTGAGGGTAGACACATAGCGCACCAGCAAAGGAGCTGTGCTACATGTTCCCTTCGACAACGGAGAGCATCTTTGCAAGCTAGCTGCCCTAGGTGCTTCATATCTTCCTCGTGGGGGACCTGCACAATGCGAACCAAGGATTAGGCCTTGATGTAGGATAAAACCATTTGTATGGAAGGGATTATAGTGTGGGTTATCAAGTGCATATGACGAGAAGGGGAGGGGTGAGGCATGCAATGTTTGTTGTAGAGAGATGGCCCCTGTGATGATGTTCGTTTGGCCTCCAAGCCACTAGCAGTTACGCAGACTGGTGGTTATGGAGTGGGGTGGGGCTCATCCTCAGAAGGATAGACCGGAAAGGGGGAAAGGTGTATAGAAAGGGACGGTACCCCGTCGGACGGTACCCCGTCTACACCATCAGAGATGTTGGTCAGGGCTTCTTGTGGTGGTAATGAGGGTTGCATGCCCTCCACCAGGAGGTGGGAATGGGCACACAACTTTTAAATGTATGGTGAGAGGAGGACCTGAGAAGCCTAGCCTGTTGAATCCAACTCTTCTCCCTGCACTTGACTATTATTGCTTGTGTGTGTTGATATTTTCTGTACAGAGTCACAAAATTCATTGTTTATTTATGTACATATTTACAAATCCTTGTCACATCACGAGGTTAAAAGCCAATTGTAGAACTCCGGATTGTACTGGAGTGTGGCACACACATCTAGTACTCGTGGCAACTTACTCAATACCAATAGATACTTTGCAACATCAAGTAGCATGGAACCTTGTCCGAGTCTACTGGCAACATGTAGCTCCTCCTCAGTGAGAACCTTATCAAATAGAGAGTTGTCTTGGCTAGGTTCAGCTAAGTGCGCTCCCCGAATGGCAGTCAGCACTTGAAAGGAAGTTGGTGCCACATAGGTTGGGTCTCCTTGAGACCGCCATTTGGCCAATCGCTCCTCTGAGACTGTCATAATTTGGGCTCCTAGTTTGGCCATTGCAACACGGTTTTCACACCAACGTTGTTCAAATTGACTCCGACCCTCTGATAGTCGCTTTAGTTGCTCTATCTCTAAGAGATTTGGTTGGCAGAGCACCTCATTGAATGTGACAGTTAAGTGTAGTTTGTCGGCTTCCTCATCAGAGATGAGTTGCATGTGTTCATACAGGAACCTGTTATAGTGCTTATCAAGATGTTCTTGCTCTTCCCAGGATAAGGAAAATGGCGAGTATTCTTCAAGTTGCTCTTTAGGGAATGCGCCCATGTCTGCCAGGACATAGACACGTGCAAACACTTTGAGCTTAGCATCCAACTCGGTTAAGCATTCTGTGACACTTCTATATTCAACGAGGGCTTGCTGGTTGCTATCTCATGCAAGGTTCTAGGAGTTTGCCTAAGCTTTAGCATAGCTGGGGGCTCAGGCCTAGACGAGCAGGTTTGGCCAATGCTAGGATTTCTTATGCTCTTGGGGTTCCCATGATTCTCCTGAGGCTTCGTTATTGCGTCATGGTTCTCCTTGGATGTGACTGGTATAGATTTGTCACCCTGTTGTGACAGTGTCGTATCCACTCTTGATTGGTGAATGTGAGTTCTATTGTCAGTGGATAGAGTGTTGCAAGAATCCATTGATGGTAACGACTGCTTTGATTTTTCAGAGCACACGGATGTATCTGAGGTTTCACCGCTATTAGGAGATGCATCAATTGGTTCAGTGGTGGATGGACTCGATGCTTTATTCCTCAGCTCTCTAGCGCTCTTCCTCTCAATGTTCTTGGGGTCCACAACCACCCAACTGTTGTTGTTTTCGTTGCTTTCTCCTCTTTTTCTTGGTCAGTGAAGGTGTATCTCTCAATGACTCAAGACCCTGGACCAGGTCAACCATTGATGTGCTTGGTTGGGCCTCAGTATTCTCTTTCTCTAGTGTGTCCTTATGGGACATAATCGTGGCCTGCTGAATAGCCTCACCAAGTTGTGAGGGTACAACTGCATCCCTTTTCGGAGAGTCTAGCTCTTCAGCCAATTCCCTTATGTTTAACTCCTCTAGCCTAGGCTTTAGGCACTTTGGAAGTGCCGGAGTTGTCAGGGAAATTGGTTGTGACACCTCCTCCACAGGTAAACTACTAAGGACAAGTTCGGGCATTGTCACGACCAAAGGCTGTGACTGCTGTGATTCCTTATTGGAAGTAGTAGCGGCTAGCCCAGTGGACTGGCTACTCTTAGTGAATTGCAGTGTCAGGTCCCTAGGGAGATCGGAAGTGGTCGTGTCTTTTGTTGCACTTTGAGCATTCATCTGTGTAGATCGAGCATGAGTTAATCTAGTCGCATTAGGTTGCACAGTATATCCTTGGACTGAGAGCTATGGCTAGTGTCATGTCCCACCTCTTGGACATTTGGAAGCTTTGATGGAGATAGAGATTGCAAGTGAGCAACCACCATTGACAACCGCTATTGTGCTTCCTGTGTCCATTTGGAAAAAGAGGGTCTAGGAGATCTAGGACTCTTAGGTGGACTTGGCACTAGCTGAATGATTTGCTCGAGGCTATTAGACGATTGCGCCATTTGCTTTGTTGAGCGATCAGCCTTGCCAACTGTAATGTTGTACCTATGATGCCTATTATCCTGTTGGGAAATCAAAGGCTCTTTGGGCACTAATGGCTTTTGTGCACGCTCAATGGTTACATATGACATCTGCTTATTAAGCATGCTAGGCTGAGGCTCTTTCTTTCGAACACTCATGTTTGGTTTCTTGCCTCGAGACTTGGAGTTTCTCTTAGGTTTCCTCCTGTGCCTCATTGCTTTTGGTGCAATTAGGCCTTCAGCTGATAGAGGTGGTTTAGTAGGGGGTTTTGGTATCCAAATCCATCGGTTACTTGCGTAATATCCTTGAGCATGTAGCAATGCTTTGGATATCCATCGTGGGGTTGTGCTGACCCTCCATCGGTGCCTTCGTCTATAAGGCTTGGGCTTCTTTTGGGGTCTTCTATGATATTTGTAAGTCCAAAGCCCATCCTTGGCATCGTCTCTTGACCTTCTTGTTTCAGGCATGGTGTCACTCACTGGTTCTTGTTGTTCGACCTGTGCTTGTGTCAACTCTTTCACCAAGTCCTTGCTCTCGTTAGCAGGCTTGACTGTTATGTCAGCATCCTCCTTGCCTTTCCCTCGAGGTTTGATGAGGTCACCTTTGCTAAAGGTTGTGACAATCCTCACACCCGGTAGTGTCAGGTGCATCCTTTGTGCTACGTAGTTGGCCTCACACTTGGTCGCCCTTTTGAAGGGTCTTCCTAGGAGAGTTTCTTTCCTGTAGCTAGTACTATTTGGAGGAACATGGAATAAGATAGGCAAGCTTTCCGTTTCAATTGTCGCAAGGATTTTGCACTTCCCTATGAGTGCTTGTGGGTGTCCCCCGTAAGGATTAAGAGTTGCATTAGTCGGTGTGAGCTCTAGTTAGCCTAGTAGGGTCCATGATTCATAGGTCAAGATATTAAAATTTTCTCCTTCATCAATCAGAGCATCGATAGTATGCTCTCTTTTCGCGGCGAGTCTGACCCTAAGATAAGTAGGTGGTACTATATCTTCGTCTTCCGGGTATTGGCTTGTAAATTTGAGCCTTCTGACAAATGCCCTTGAGTCCCCAACTGCACGATCAGATGTGGATTCTCCACTGATGTCTTGGATCGTCAGTGCAGTGCTATTCAAGGAGCATCTATTGTCAGGACTGCCATATCTAGTCATTCTTGCTGTTGTAGCTTGATGTTGCATTTTGCTCCGACTAGACGGTTTGAACACAATGTCTTTGTGTTCTCATGGTGTGGCCTTTTTGCCCTTGTTTGCTAGATCATCCCATTGATGTTCTAGGGCCTCTATTTCTCTCTATTCGGGTATGGGCTTTTGGTTGCTCTTTCGCAAGTGAGAATCCATGCTCGTGTAGAGCCATCACTACACTAGGGTCTAATTTGGAGGACCTGTCACGGCGTGCGTTTTCTCTCCAACCTACTAGGGGGAGGCGCAGAGGGGGCTCTGCCCCCTCTGTCGGGGTCAGGGGGGGGGGGGGGCAGTCTCCCCTGGTTCGCAAGGCCGTTATGGTAAATGCCATACACAATTTGGAGGACCGTTTATAGCCAAATTTCTAACTACGTGCTCTAAATTTTAGCCCAGTGATGGATTTGTGATGTGCCTTTAGCTCTTCGTAGCCTTTGGGGTCAATCTCGAGGTTTAGATGCGTCAAAATTTGTGTTCTAGATGCCTGTGTGATTTTGACAATTTTTTGTCCAATTCTTAGATGTCCGATTTACAGGAGTCTGATTATCAGAATCGGACGTCCAATTTTGGATTGGTCCGATCGGCCCAGTGGTCCGATTTTGGTCAGTCTGATTTCTGGAATCAGACATCCAATTTTAACAAATGTCCGATTCTGATAAGTGGTCCGATTCCTTGTGTCCGATTTCCAGGGTAAGAGTGTCCGATTTTCAAAATCGGATGGGCAAGTGTCCAATCAGTCAGACAAGGGTGGTCCAATTTTGGAATGGTTTGGTCCGATTCTGGGAATCGGATTGGAAGGGTGGTTTGATTTTCAGAGTAGGACAGTTTTTGGAGAGGTTCGATTTTCAGAGTCGAACAGTCCTACTTCAGAGATAGGGAAATCCTATTCTGGGACTCGAATGAACCGATCCGACTGCACAGCCGACGGCCTGCGAGTTGCACACGATGCCTCTAGGCTGACGTCTACTTCAGTGAATCATGCCGTGCTATCTACTTAGATGCAGAGCAACAGAGGGAAACACCTGGCATACCTAAAAATGGTGTGGCGCTCGAATCGATGAACACGTCGCCGATCTCCTCGCAGCTCTCTCTCTCTCTCTCTCTCCCTAGCTCTCAAGCTCACTCTCTTCTCAAAGGGCAGGATGTCAAATGTGGCCTTTCCTGGTTCCTTGGGCCTCTTATTGCCCCATCCCAGCCTACTGTAAACTCAAAAATTAATTCCTCACACTCTCCCAGCCAGAAATCTGGATCTGTGCCCCTATTTCCCTGTTTCAGCCTGTTACACAACAACAGAAAACCCTACAGTTTTCCTTCTTTTTTCCTATCCTAACCTTAACCTAATGCAACAAAAATCAAAACTAGAGATGGAGATGGATGGTCCCACTCTAATATTCAACAACAAATCAAAATCCTACTTGCTAAGGAGATCGAATACCTCTTCAAACTCCCTCGCTTCCTACCTATCTACCTCAAGCACTGGTTCGGGGAAAACCCTACTCCAATGCTTGATTCGAAGTGCGCAAGCACTCAAGGTTTGAATCCGTTGGTCCCAGCAACGGAACCGAAATGTGGGAGCTTTCGCTCAACCGCCAAGACCCTTGGACCGCTTATTGTTTCAAGAGAGAGGGAGAAGAAGAAAGGAAAAGGGAGAGAGAACGAGAGAGACAGAATAAACATAAAAGATAACAAAGAAAGAGAGAAAGAGAGAGGGGGGATTGGAGGGAGGGAAAGAGGAGAATGAGTGAGAAAATAGGAGGGGGTGGAGAGAAACAAAGAGAGAGCCAACACACACACACACATACACATAGACTGAGGTTATGGCAGCAGCTGACAGAAGTGACAATGCTGAGTTCTAGGTAGGGCAATGTGAGGATCTTATGTCATACCGAGAACCATTAGTAGTAGGGGAACATTCTCCAGAAGGAAGCTTGGTAAGATTTGGCTGCTAGAGGAAGTTACGAGATCTTTGAGCAGGCAGGGTATTGCTGCCTATGGTTGCCACAAGGTCAAGTGGAGAAGAAGGAGTGGGAGATGTGGACTTGGACTTGTCCTGAGCTGGACTGAGCTCAAGTTGATCTAGATGAGAGTGAAATGAAGGTGGAGGAGTAGTGCCACGCCCAACTGAGCTCTGATACCATGTAAAAATATGCAGGAGCTAGAGCATGGAAGATGTGAAAGCTATGGAGGTTGAAAGAGAAAAAAGGAACTCGTGAATGTGAAAGATGCGGGATCTAGAGCATGGCAGAGGTGGAAGCTATGGAGGATGGAAGATGAAGATACTAATCATGTTAACATTGACAAAGAAGACAACTGTTACATAAGTGAATTAGGTTTCAATATTGAGACTTGAACTCATAAACACAATCTTGTGTAGGACTGACAATGACACAGACACTTGACAGAAAGAGACAAGTACTATTGCATTATCATCATATGAAAGTGATAGTCAAGTACATCATTATATAGGATTGCTTGGTAGGACACTACATCACTGTGCCTATGGGATCTGTCTCTCTTCCTAGAATGAACTGCATCTTCCTAGCCTAGTTGTTCCATACAAAGGGGCATACATAGGGTGTGATTGGTAGATCCTCAACAATGAAGACATTGAACTTGACAAGGACAAATTGTTACACAAGTGAATTAGGTTCTAAGATTGAGACTTGGACTCATAAAATTGATCTTGTGTATTGACAGTGACGTGACACCTTACTGAAAAGAAAAGAGTACTATAATTACATAAGAAAAAGAGTGCAAGTACAATGCTTTATAGGAATTGAGTGGTGGTACTTTCTCCTACTATGCATATGGGATTCTAATCCTGAGCCCTCACTGCTTCTCACAAAGGGACTGAAGTAGGTGTGATTGCAAATATCTCAACATCAAGTTAGGAATGATCAAATATCAACTATCCTAGTGTGTCATCCTAGATCCAAATCAATGTTATTTTAGGGGGCCTAAGTTAAGACTGTTGTACCTTATTAATAAAGTGGTTGATGCATATTACTCCCCTCCTTTCTCACTCTTTTTAAAGCAATGCAATGTTCTACTTAAGTTTGAGAGATGATAGCAAAGTAGTTATCTTAAGCTAATATTATATAACCATGGTGGGAGACTATAGTCACAATTAAGGCTTGCTTTAGATTGATCCTTGTGGGGTTGAGGTGGAACTTCCCTACGAGATAGAATTAAGTAGTTTGAGGTAATGGAGTTTGATTATTATAAGGGATTTTTGAGCAGAAGTTACATTGATTACCTCTTGATAAATTTGCACCATTAAGATTTGGTGGATAGACATGTTACAAATATAGATATGCACCTAGATATGATTATAGTCTCTAGATTCGCATGGCCATGCACTCTCTAGAATTTTGATGAAAAAGGATCAATTTGTGCATACCTTAGATTGACTTTATGATATTTTTACATTATGAAAGGTATTGAATATGGAATGACATATATTACTGTATCAATGTTGATCATCTTCCCTATATTAGAACCAAAATTAAGTATCTAAAAGTTGTTTAATGTTTATTTTGAAGGAATCTATGGTTAACCATACTATTAATGTATCTAGTTTCCATGTATCTAAAGTTATTATGTGTTGTAAATCAAGTCCCCTCACCTTCCTCCATTGATATTTACTCTTCACCCCTCCTTGGTGAACCGGTCCATGAAATATTTTCATCCAGTGATTTCTTGGATTTCCCAAGAGGTTGTTCCCACCCTTTTCTTTATTTCAAAGCTCCAAATGTAAAAAAAATCAACAAAGTATTAGACAAATATTTTTTTGTGATTTTCTCAGATCAACACCAACCAACCTTCAACCATGTTACCTTCTGGCCAATCTCATTGTTGCACAAAGTCTTTCAAGGTTTTCATGAAGTGCTCTAAGAAGAACATCCATTGTGTATGGATGGGTCCCACAACCTCCACTTCATCTACAAGATGCACCAAGAGGTGGGTTTGTATCGTGAGCATGCTATTGGGCAGGTACTTCTCAAAGAGACAGACCGTCTCCAATGCTCCCTACCTTGTGGATTCAGTAGAGGATGTCTTGATCTCCTTTTGTGAGATCCATAAATTTGACAACTTGTGAATTGCCCAACATATTTTTGGAGTGAGGCATCCTGCGATGGTGATTGGTAGTACAAGCTACCACAAATATATAAGTATTACAAACATGGACTAGACTCCAAATAGCAAAATATGCAGAATCAAGGCAAGTAAACCTAACATATCTTATACCAATCATGGGATTTTAGCCTTGATAGGTGGTCGTCTTTAGAAAAAGAAGATTTGAGAGAATGCATCATACTTGACATAGACTTGATAATTTTCTTCACAATGCACTCTTCTTTAGTGGACAAATCCCAAGGAGCGCGAGGTAATTGCAAGTGACCATCAATACTCAAATGTGGCCAAAGCACCTCCATCTTACCTACTTCCTTCCATTCGTGCCCCTACAGTGTTTCTCTTTCTTGTGATGTGGTCCCATAGTAAGCTGCTCACATTCTTGAAAATATACATGGGATCCAACAAGTGGTTGAATTCGTAATTGGGTCCAATACAACAACTCATAAAAAATTGAGAACCATCGCATTCCATTTGGATGTAACTCTGTGTGGACCATTTTCAGCTTATATCAACTTTGGGTGTTCATTCATGCTAGAGGTCATCCACAAAAACCTTCCCTCGGTTCATGACCTTCTGGCAAGAAAAATGTGTGTCCTTGATATACCATCTTCATGGTTCATGACCTTCAGGAGTCTAAATGTAACCCACACAATGGACATGCATGATCACTTGAGATAACCAGATCTATCACAACACCCCTATTTAGTGAACACAAACTTGAATGAGCTATGATAGATATTACCAATGAGAACGAAAGCCTACTTACCTGAGCACTCCCTGAATCCCAGCAAGTCACACATGGTTCACATTAGAATGGCTTGTATATTGGCACACCGTCGGCCCCATTGTGCTAGCTCATATCTTCCACGGTAACCCCCTCCTCCCACAAAATCTTAAGCTCATCGACTAATGGATGGAGATAGACATCCATATTCTTAACTTTGTAGCGACTAGAAATGAGCAAGCTAAGGATCATGTGTCCTTTTTCCATAGAAAGCTATGGAGGGATTAACAAGAACTACATGCCGCACACTATAAGAAGTTGAGCAGAGAACAAATGGGTTCACGCTATCCATAGCAAGACCAAGCCAAAGATTCCTTGGCTCTTGTGGAAAGGTAGAGTCAATGTGGCTCCATGCGCGTAAGTCCGTTGATATTTGTTGGACTCCATCTATGGATCTATTCTACGCATGCCACATTGTTAAGCTCACCATGCCTAACGTATGAAACATGTAACGTACACGAGAGATAAGCAAAAATTTTCTAAGAACTTTCTGAGGGATGGTTTGCCCTTGCAAGTCTTGTTGATACCTATGAGCACCACGCTTTGGATATATCTCCATAGTCTCGTACTCTCCTCGAAATAGCATGCAAATGATTGACACATGCATGGATGTTGTTGTAGTCCATGCCAAGCTTTTGTAAAACATATCATGCATTATCACGAGACTTAGGCATGGTATTTTCAAGTGGTAATATATGATACTTTAGCAACCTGAAAAGAAATCATAAAGCATCTTGAAAAGCATAATTGTTTTTTATAATGGTGCCTAAAAGAAATCAGCAAAGCGTACATAGAATGTATCTGAACATATCGGTCACATTTGCATCACTCCACTCATATTTGGAAAATGTATAATATGAAAAGAAAAGATATGAAATAGATTTGGAGCCATCCAAAGGGCATGTGAGGCTCATAATGTCATGGCTTTGGAGCCTTATGATAATTCAACCAAATGGGACCCTTCTTGGAAGCATTAGTGGAAGAAAAATCAAGCACATGATTTTGTACAATTTTTTAAAAATACTTCCACTACGACCCAAAACAAATTTTCAACATAAAAGTTGTAACCCATGAGCTGAAGTTTTGGCTGGTATTTTTTTATAATTTTTTGGAGCTACAACTTGGGAGATATGGTCAAAATGGTGGATGCCAACTTTTTCCAACTGCAGTGGAGACCACCTCTCATTACTCTCTCTCTCTCTATTATTGCTAGATATGATCTTATTTTATGAAGTTTATCTATATTTTTTTATAGGAGATCTCTTAGACTCAAGCTATGGGGGGGAGAATGGAGACAACTCACCTATGATGGATCTTGATTGAGTACAAATTGGTCAACAAAACATCTAGATGGAGCTTCCACATTGGTGGAACCGCCTTAATGCAGCTTTGCTGGTGTTAATTCCTATTATATCTTAACCTCCTCCCTAAACACCCTCAAGGCCTATATAAAGAGGCCTTCTCCTTTGTAATTTGGAAGAAGAAGAGAGAAAGCCAAGAGGCCTCTTCAGCCCTATTGAGCTTTCCCCATTCTCCCTCATGAGCTTATGAAATTCCTTCCCTTACTATAGCTTATGTATGCTCTACAATGTAATAAGCCCATGATATTGGTGTCCATATTGTGTATATTGGTTATGTCCTGAGGGTTCTCCATCTCTTAAGTTTATTGATTCATCTATTTTTTCATAGTTCTCTCTCTCACACACTCTCTCTCTCCCTCTCTTACTTTTCCTCTCTTCTCTCTCACAATCTCCTCTCCCTCTTGCATAGCGTTCTAGTCTGCTCTTCCATGACTAGGTGGTGCCCTTACCTCATTCACTTTGTGGCAGAAGGAAGTTTGGCATAGTATAGAGGCTGCCATACCGAATTTCATTCATCATAAATTGGTGCCCCCACTGGGGACATTCTCATCCATGCGAGACGATACAACACATGGTGGTGCATCCTCTACAACAAGTACTCCAAGTGGCTCTTCTCCAACGCCTTCACCAACTCTTTTTGAAGCTGGTCAAAGTCCATGATTCCCACAATGGTCTCCCAAGGAAGCCCAAGAAAGGAAGTATGCCTATCAGATGACGGCACGTATGCGAGTAAAAGGTGTTCACCTTAGAAATTCCATTCTCTCACAACGGAAATTAGATTCCAAGGCATTATTAGAAGCATACTAGAACCTAGAAGTCTTGCTGAAATCAATGCATCTATAAACCCATTCATCCTTCCCCTCATAAAATACAACTTAAGTCTAGAAGTTTTCATCTTTGTACTCTAGTAAGGCAACATGGCATTTCCAAACTTCTTTGGGCGCAATGGAGAAAATGCAATGGATTTTTTGGACAACCTTGAGATGGCCTTCCTTGTCTCTGGGAGGGATGATGAAGCATTAAAGTTGAGGGCTTTTCCTTTGGTGCTCAAGGAAGAAGCTAGAATTTGGTTCCAAACTCTAAATCCGGCCCAAAGAGCTGAATGGGAAGGATTGAAGGCAGCTTTCTTGCAAAGATTTCAACAAACTAACTCAGCTGAAGAGTTATGGAAATGACTTTTGGCCCTCCATCAAAGTGATCCTTATGGTTATGCAGCTTATGAGGAAGGGTTTTTGAAGCTTTGGGGGCAGTGATGAGACTCACTGAACCCTGGAGAGAGAGCTCCAAACTGCCTTCAAAAGGATCGATTTATTTTAGGTTTGTATCCCTTGCTCAGGGAGAAGGTAAAGGTGAAATTTCCAAACACTTTTGAAGATGCTTTGAGAATAAAGAATCGAAAGATTCTCTACCAAACCCAAGCTAGCCAAGCAGTTTTGGGAAACAACATCACAACTATGGAGGCCTCTCAAGTTCCCCCAAATGTATCTAATGCACGAGGCCTTGTTAGAGGTCAAGAAGACATGATCCAACAAATAAACAATCTTACTAATCAACTAGAGGGTTTGAGAGTGGATCTTGTGCAAGGCGCAAGAAGACCTATCGAGGGGAATGGTGGGAATCGACCACAAATGCGGCGACAAGTAAGGGAGATGTTGTGTTACAACTATGGAGAAAATGGACATGGCATGTACAATTGTCCTCACCCTAGAAGATATGATCACCCTGCCAGAGGTCCTCGACAACAAGTAAGCCCTGCTCGTGCTAGGACTCAAGAGCAAGAGCAGTCACGACTTGCAACTTTACAACCACCTTATATTCAAGCTGAAACCCCTGCTGTTCAACTAAATGTTAATGTCATAAAAATAGAGGAGGTGGTCAGGGATAGAAGGCTCCAAGAAGAAATAGCAAGAGGTAAGATGAAGATAGATGTAGTAGAGACCATGCCTATCAAGTGGGTACATGTCCAAACTGAGGCAAGCAAGGAAGCAACCAATGAGGCAAATACATCACGGGCACCTAGAGATGAAGGGAAGAAGAGAAAGACTCGAGATAGGTCTAAAATTGATATCTCCGACTTCCCTTTGGATCCTCGGACATAACCTTATGATCTGGTAGCAGACGTGAGCTCTCAAGGGCCAAAAATTACTTGGCCACAACTACTTCATGTCTCTCCAAAGCTACAACGACAATGGTCAAAAATGGTAAGCAGAAGGGCAAGGCAAGGTAAAATGGTTAGTGCAATCAAGGCATATGGACTCAAAGATATAGTGCCTATAGTGGAGGCTCAAATTAAAGGTCAAACGATTCAAAAAATATACATCGATATTGGAGCAGAGGTTTGTGTCATGACAGAAAAGCTTATGCATCAATTAGGTTTAGAAGTGATGGAATCCTCAACCTTCAGGGCAAAGATGGCCAACAATGATGCCGTCACATGTGTGGGTGTAGTGAAAGCTTTGAGATTTTCTATTTTTGGAATCACTGCAATAGTGGATGTTTATGTGATGCCAGTAAAGGGGGAAGGATATCCCCTCATCCTAGGGAGACCTTGGCTTATGGGCATCAGAGCTAGGCAAGATTGGGCAACAGAAGATTTGGAGTTGAGGCCACGTACGGTGGGTGGCCACGATCAAAAGGTGGTTTACAACTTGAAGAGTGGGTGTCAAGAGAACCTTGAACTAGAAACGTCTGCCGATGAGTGGAGCTCAAGTGGATATTCCTCATCGGTAGAAGAGGAAGAGAGTTCAAGTGGAGAGAGTGATAGCACTCTCGAAGTTATGGGTGTCACCTTAAAGGAACCTACCTCATCAGAAGACAACCCAAGAATCCAAGGAGAAGATGTGTGGGATGCTAGCCTAGAGAAGATGATATCCAAGGATATAAAGGATGAAGAAAGGGAGGGTTATGTGAATCTTCTCAAGAAGCATGCATCATTGTTTATTTCTAATTATACTTACATTACAGGTGTCACTGCAGTGAAGCATCACATCCAACTCAAAGAAGGAAGCAAACCTGTAGTACAAAGATTGAGAAGACTGGGAGTTGTGCAACAGGATGCACTGTTGATGGAGGTGAAGAGACTCTTCAATGCAGGATTCATATACCCAGTGGAAGATTCAGAATGGGTCTCCCTAGTAGTAGTGAGGCTAAAGAAAAATGGTAAGTGGCGAGTATGCATAGATTACAAGCCACTAAATGCTGCAACAAAGAGAGACCACTTCCCTCTCCCATTTCAGGATGAAATCTTGAATGAAGTAGCGGGACATGAGCAGTATACGGTGTGTGATGGCTACTTTGGCTACTTCCAGATTTGCATTGCAGAGGAGGATCAAAAGAAGACCACTTTCATCACACCACGGGGCTGTTTTTCATTTCGAGTCACGCCCTTTGGTCTCACAAATGCCCCATCAACCTTTCAAGGTGATGCCAGGAGGCATATTTCACGGTGGATTTGGTGAGGTTTTACGGTGGATTCCGTAAACTTTGATGACCGGGCCTCATACACAAAGTGGATTCTTTGTGCGAGAAGTTGATGGAGACGTCTATCCTTTTCGGGCGTTTTATTAATTTAGTGCGTACATGGGTGATTCCATAGCGGGTGATTCCGCAAAATGCATATTAAATTAATAAACGTTTATGAGTTTAGAGTGTGCACTCGTAATAAATTAAGGTTAGGATTGATTTCTAACCAGTTGATTTTTTTATGTAGCTGAAGACTGCTAGGTATTTACTTTTGTTAGTTTAATTGTATTATTTTACTAATGATTGTGAATGCTTCAATTGATGTGTAGATATAGCAGTAGTGGGTGGCGGAGGAAAGCATTGAAGGATAGGGAGTATTCGATTTATCATTTATATTTTGATGGGCGCATACCTTAGGCATGGCGTCTATATTTTGTCGCGCCTATTTATTGAGGCATTGGATATTTATTTATTATTTTGTATGCGCATGGACACACGATTATGTTATTTGTACTTGGACATTGTATTGGGTATTCCAGACTCTTTGGGCACCGCCCATTAGCTTTATTCCTATTTTGTGCTAAAGCGAACTCAAAAGCTAAAAGCTTGCTATTTTGTAATTTGGGCTATTATTTGAGCTTGAAGATGATTAATACATAAATACATGCTTTGTGGAGCGCTCACACAAGGCATGGGGGGAGATTGCACCCAATTGGTCTACCTTGAGTTTTGTGCAAAAAGTAGAGTTCTTTTGTTCTTGGGGACCTTGCAGCATTCACTACGCAAGCATACGGCATCCGATCTGCACACCACAACGATTCATGAATATGGTTTTCTAACCTTACTTTGGTAAGTCCATAAGGGTTTTCATAGATGACTTTTGTATTTACAGCTCTACGGTCAATCTCCTCGCGAACGGTCGATACGGGTGGATTCCTGGCGATCAAGAACCTCTGTTTCCATCATCAGACTGCGAAGGACCAGCTTGCAGAGGCGGAGGACCACTCCTACATTCTCACATGGAAGTCGTGGAGTTGCAGAGATAAGTTTCAATCTTTATATCTTCAAAGCTTTAAAAATTAAAGCTTAGAAAGCTTAAAGAAGCTTTAAGCTTCACGAAAATTCAGCGCGAGGTATCCGAATGTGCCACGAATTTTTTGCCGGGCTGAAAAACGCCCCCCCTCCTAAAATTTAACGTTTGATTCAGAGAAGGCTAATACACGAAGTCTCCTAAGCTCCAAATCACATAAGCTACTCAAATTCAGCAAGTTCTGCAAGTCTCTCAAGTCTAAATCTTGCAAGTCAAATAAAGCAACTAAGTTCTGCAAGTTCTGAAACTAAAGGCTATGTCCATGTAAATACAAATAAAGACTTCTTTTTATCAATATCTGGCTGTGCATAAGAGTTGTTAAAAACTTAAGTAGCTACATTGTTTACGAGATAGATGAACTAAAAATGAAAGATAAGCTAACATCGATTATCATATAATAACGTTAAGAAAACTTTTATCCAGGCACAACCCCAGGTACAGGTTCCAAATTCGCCTCCTACATCAAGTACTGCTGTGACCCAAGAGAAGAAGTTCCTCCTCAAGCAGATAAAGCCACCCGAGTTTGACGGGAGAGGCAGATTCATCCAGGCTGATGCTGAAATTTGGATTGAATCCATGGAGGATTACTTTGAAGCAACCGGTACTGCATCTACCAATCGGGCCATGCTCGCCAAGTTAAAGCTCACCGGCAAAGCAAGACTTTGGTGGAAGCAATGGTGCAGGGATCAAGGGATTTCAGAGGGGTTCGTTACCTGGGAGAAGTTGAAGAAAGCCGTGCAGGGAAGATATTTACCACCTGCATATCGTACGCAAAAAATGAATGAGTTCTACAAGCTAAAACAGCTAGGACTCACTCTTGACGCATACTACTCTAAATTCGTTTCACTTTTAAAGTATGCGCCACAGATGGGCATGACGCAGCAGGTGTCCAAATTTTGTGCTGGCTTAAATCCACTCGTAAATACCCGTCTCGAATCTATGCGTCCATCAGATCTTCAGGATGCACTCATTCGAGCGGCGCCTATAATTCAGGAGGTGCAAGCTAGACCAAGGGGTAACAAAACTTGGTCCTATAGTGACCCGAACAAAGGAGCATTCAGACCTCAAATGAAGAGAGTTCAAGGCCATAATCAGGGACAAAGGAAGAAGGCAAGGACCAATAACGTCAACAACTTTGTTCCTACTCAAAGTAATGGCCGAAACCTCCATTGTTTCCACTGCAACGAACCCGGTCACTTCAAGAGGCAATGTCCCAAGCTTAGCGGAGGACATCATCAAACGCCTTTCCAAGGTGCGGGCCGAGGTCAAGGAGCCATTACCCGTGGAAGGGGAAGAACCGCTTGCATTGCCAATAGGCAAAGATGTGAAGAAGAAGAAGAGGAAGATCCGACTATGGAAGCTGAATTCGAAAAAGCGACAGTTCATGCCTCTTTACACAAGAAAGGGCCGAATCGCCAGTTCTCGGCGATTCAGACACCGTCGGGGACTATCAAGGTAAAGGTTTCAAAACCTTGATTGATTGTGGCAGTACACATTCCTTTATCTCACCAGTATGTGCAAAAAGTTTAGAAATAACCACAGTAGAAGCACCTACCCTGTTTGTGGAGTTGGCAAACAGTCGTGAGGTAACTTGTACCAGGCAAACTGATAAGGTGGAATTCTTTCTGGGAGGAAAGAAGACTCTAGTCAAATTCAAAGTCATGAATTTAGGTATCCATGAGTGTCTACTTGGGATGGATTGGCTTAAGCCCAACGACGCCCACATCCACTGTGGAAAGGGTCAAGTTTCCTTTCGAAACTCTGAAAGGGAATTTGTCACAACTCAAGGTGAGGCAGGAGTGCCAAGAATCCAATTAGCCAAAGTATCTCAGATCATAAAAGGAGTCAGAAAAGGATTACCCGTTTACCTGATCAAACTCAACAAGTTAGATCAAAAGCAAGAGTCTCATGAAGGACCTTCTTGGCTAAAGGAATACGCTGACGTATTCCCTGAGGAATTGATTGAACTTCCGCCTCAAAGAGAAGTAGATCACGAGATTAGGCTAGTGCCTGGAGTTGCACCAATTGCAAAGAGACCTTATAGAATGTCCATACCAGAAGCGATTGAGTTGAAGGAACAACTCAAGCAACTGTTAGATCAGGGTTACATCCGGCCTAGCAACTCACCGTGGGGAGCTCCAGTACTATTCCAGAAAAAGAAAGATGGGACACTTCGACTATGTATTGATTACCGAGGGTTGAATCAATCAACAGTCAAGAACAAGTATCCTATTCCTAGAATAGATGAGCTTCTTGATCGTCTTTAAGGTGCAAATATCTTCTCCAAGATTGATCTCAGGTCAGGTTACTATCAGATAAGGATCAAGGAAGAAGATATTCCAAAGACGGCCTTTAATACAAGATATGGGCACTTTGAGTTCCTGGTTATGTCATTCGAGCTTACAAATGCACCTGCCACCTTCAATAGATTAATGCAAGATATCTTTAGACCATATCTTGATGATTTCGTGCTTGTCTTCTTCGATGACACTTTAGTCTATTCTAAACAAGAAGAAGATCATGAACCTCAACTTCGGATTGTCCTTGAGACAATGAGGTCTCATAAGCTGTATGAAAAAATGAAGAAGTGTGCATTCTTCAAGCGTCAGATTGAATATCTAGGATTCATAGTATCATCAGAAGGAATATCAGTAGACCCAGCCAAGGTCAGAGATGTGCTTGAATGGCCAATACCAGTATCCATCAAAGAGATACGTAGCTTTCTTGGATTGACAGGATGGTATAGGGTCTTCATCAAAAACTATGCTTTGATTGCAGCACCTCTTACAGACTTACTAAAGAAGCAGACTTCCATTACATGGTCAACTTCCGAACAAAATAGCTTCGACAAATTGAAGCAAAGTTTGGTATCAGCACCTATTCTAAAACTTCCTGATCTCAATAAGGAGTTCGAGGTAGTAATTGATGCTAGCATTCTTGCCTTGGGGTGTGTACTTATGCAGGAAGGTCATCCAGTAGCATACTCTTCAAGGAAATTAAAGAGTCATGAAAAGAATTATGCCACGCATGATCTGGAATTACTAGTTGTCATCCATGCTCTAAAGCTTTGGAGACACTACCTGTTGGGTAACAAGTTTACTCTAGTAACAGATCATAAGAGTCTCAAATGGATTTTTACCCAGAACGAGCTCAACATGAGGCAACGTCGGTGGATTGAAGTATTGGAGGAATATGATTTTGAAATGAAGTACCGACTAGGGAAGGAGAATGTAGTTGCCGATGCACTCAGCCGCAAGGCATTCCTAAATTCCCTAATCTTGCAGAATCCATCAATGGCCAGATCTCTGGCTACAAAAGTATCTATGCCAAACAACCCTATACTTGAACTAGCTAGAGAGGAAGCATGCCATGATTTGGCCTACCAAACAATGATAAAGAAAATATCTACCAAGGAGCAGAATCAGAAGTTGCAAGCTAAGTATCAGGAATTTTCCATTGATAATGGACTTGTCTACTACAGAACAAGGCTGTGTATACCAGCAAGCTAGTCACTTAAGCAGAAGATATTATGGGAAGCTCATGATTCTCCTTTCGCAGGACATCCTGGCTATGCTAAGACTCTTAATGCAGTTAGGAAGAGCTATCATTGGGAGAGGCTTAAAGGTGACGTTCTCAAGTATGTCACTGAGTGTTTGTCTTGCCAATGTATCAAAGCCGAACATGTCATGATGCCAGGAAACTACAACCGCTTGACATCCCCCAAATGAAATGGGAATTCATTAGTAGGGTTTTTCTGTTGTAGGCCTACCCCAAGTCCAGTCAAGACAGATGTTGGAAGACATGGATGATCAAATAAAGTCAATAAGACAAGACATACAAGCGGCCAAGGATAGACAAAAGGCATACGCAGATTTGAAACGTCAAGAAAGAGTCTTCAAAGAAGGAGACATGGTCTTCATTCGTGTACGCCCTAAAAAGAGTTCTCTATCCCTAGGAGAATGCAAGAAGCTAAGTCCAAGGTATTGTGGGCCATACAAAATCCTCAAATGCCTAGGACCCAATGCTTATAGATTGCAACTCCCTGAGAACCTAAAGGTTCACAATGTATTCCATATCAGCCTATTGAAAAAATATGTACCCAACCCTAATCATGTACTTGATGACCAACAAATTGTAATGCCTAGTCAAGGAGTCCTTGAACTAAGGCCGGATAGGATCTTACATGTTAGGGAGAGACAGTTAAGATCTAGAACCTTAAGAGAATGCCTCGTCCAGTGGAAAGATTATTCCGAAGAGGATGCCACCTGGGTAGATGAAGGCACTCTCAACCATCAGTATCCCCAGTTTATCTCGAGATGAGGACATCTCGATTCCTCTAAGGGGGAGAGAATGTAACAATTCAAAACAGAAAATCCCTTTTAATAAAATATTTTTTAAAAAAAATCCCCTCCTTCTCCCCCAACCGACGTCGTGCTGGAGGGGAGGGAGGGAAGCCACGTTCAAGCAGCACGCTGGGGCTCATGTGGAGCCTTAGCCATGCGTGCTGCCGCGTAAGGGGAGGGAGGAACCTCTCCCTCCCCCTATTTAAATCACTGGGGGGGGACAGAGGGAGAGTGCTGCCGCCCGCTGATTCCGCCAGGAGAGAAGACGAAGGAAAAAAAAAAGGGATTGTGCCTGCTGCTGCTATGAGAGGATCGTGAGGGAGATGGAAAGGCTGCCGCGGCTATTGTGAGATGGGAGAGGTGGATACATCGCGTACCGCCAGGCTATCATTGGCCTCTGCCATCACAGCCTGTGACCGTTTCGTCAGCACGCGTCCACATTTCCACTGCCTTTTTCCTCCTACCACACATGGAAGCTCCTAGAAGCTTCTAAAAAGGAGCTTAATAAGCCCCTAGTCCCCCCAAAAGATCTAAGGCCTTAAAGGTCTTATTACCCCCTGTTGTGCTTAAAACCCTTAAGCCCCCTTTCACCCCCTGTGTCTTAAAACCTCCCAAGACCCCCTTCTTGTGCCTTACGAAACCCTCTTTATTACCCCCGTGTTTAAAGCATTATATACCCCTTCCCATAGTTGGAACCCAACCCCCGTGTTTTTTTTTAATTTTCCTTTAGCCCTTCCTCATTGGCCTCGGAATCATTTCCCCCTACGTGTGTAAACCCTCATAAGCCCCTTTTCTCCTAAATTGCCTAAGGGTCCTTAGACCCTTACTTATAACCTTTACGGTTATTATTTTCCTTAGAGCTCTGCTGCACCTTGTGTCTTTTCCACACATTTTTATTCCCGTTCGTGCGAGCTTAGAAAGGCCATTAAGCCTTCCCCATGGCTTCAATGGGTCTTAGTTGTAAAAGATTCTAAAACACCCTTTCAAATTCCCGAATTCAAGGAGGGAGCCTTTCAAAAAACTACTTTTGACGAACGGTGCAAGGGAGCGACGGTGGAATTCTAAGGAGGAGTTGTAAAGTTGCTTCCACGTTCAAAAAACTACAATTGCCATGCCTCCTAAGAAAGTCGAAGGCGTAGCCGCAGGAGGGTCATCTCCCGGTATCCATGTGGATATCTCACCCCAAAACCAGGTTTTTCTTCTTGACTTTAATTGGGTTTTAAGTCGATCATGCAAAGAGAAATTGTTAGGGATAGGATATATTTTTCCGAGTTATTTGTAATGAAGGAGTTTAGCTTATTTGAATGAATGATAATGTATAGAACTTAGTTTCCTTCGAATTGCATCAAGCATTATAAATTACGAGCAAGATTATCCATTTACTATAGTAGTATATTTTAGTTAAATCCTAAAGGTATAGAAATTATATCTTGCACCATTAGTCTTATTCCTTTCGCAACGAATCATTGTAAATGATTAAATTCATGAAAGGTTTCTTTCGTTGCTCAAATTACTAGGAAGTTATTATTACTAATTGCACATCGTAGCAAGGGAAATATTTGTTATTTGGCATGAGTTCATCTGCAAGGAAAAAGGAAGTTTAATTTGAACTGTATTGACTGAAAAGTAAATTGTCACAAGGATAGCAAAACTGTGACAAGATGATTAATATTGCCTTCCAAAAGATATCCAAACCAATCTAAACATAGAAATATTCATACCCTAAGCACTTGACTACTTCCCTTATTGTAGAATTAAAAAAATTCGTAAAGATAAAGAACTAGGGCTATCCCCGAGATCCTTAAAAAGAAACCCTAGGCCCGACATGCGTCAGCTTAAAGGATCTAAAACGGATTATTCCATCGCAAGACTTGCGGGGCAAGTACGAAAAACTTAGTCTTGTGATTGATTCACAAGGAGAAAGGGTAAAAAACCTCAACAAGGATGGCAGATCCCTATGCAAGTTATCTTGCAAAAGGACGTATTTTTGGATATCCTTCTAAATAAGGAAAGTTGTAAACTAGAAACTAGCATATCTAAGGAACTTTAGGGTTGACCAAGTTGGGTTAATAAGGTACGCCCTACACCAGAATGTAAAGGATCTTGCCAATTTACAAGATACATTGGGAACGAGTGCTGATACACTCAAAAGGAAAGAACACTTCCTTAGTAGTTTGCCAAACAACACGGTTGATTAATGGAAATGTTTGTGCTTGCTAGAGATTTTAGGGCTCTGTTTGAATTATGAATTACAAATTAAATGAGTACCTATACTTCAGGTTAAAGGCCTGAAGGAAGAGGCAGTTTCAGTTACCCCCGACTACCTGCCTAACCCTAACCAAGGGGGTTGTTCACCGCGCCGGGAACATGGACCGAACCCGCCGCGAGAGGTCTCTCCGTTGAGCTCTACTTGGAGTAGGAGGACGCTTGGGTGCCAGGGGGGGCTCTGGCCATAAATCCCTCGCCTTCCGGGTCCTGCACAAGAGGCTAACGTGACTCGGGATTGGATCTCGAGACCCGCATACTAGTTTACGGGCGGAAGCTTGGAATAGTGATCCTTGGGGATTATTGGATAGCCTTCGGGCGAATTATGGACAAGCCTACGGGCGGAACTCCTTGTATTTCAAAGATAAAATGATGAAATGTTAAAAAAGAACTTGCTTGATATTGTTTTTCTATGTCACGTGATAAGATTACGTGAAGGAACCAGTGCTTAACAGGATTAATTAAAGAAGTTGATTGTTATATGTCAAATTAGTGTGTTAGATAATTACATAACTAAAACAAACCGAGGAAAGTGTGGAGGATGGGCCCCGTCCTACGGTTGGGTGGTCCCGGTTAGCCAGGAACTTTTCTCAAAAATCTCAAAGAACAGCGGGATGATCATCATCATCAAAACGAATAACGAAAACGATGACCTAGAGTTACGTCTTACCCGATTTACGCTGTTTTAGGGGAACGGAATGGGACTATGCCTTATGGCAGAGAGGTTGAGCCTTGCATCCCTCTCGTTTCCCATTCTATTTCGGACCTGGCGTTTTTGCGTAAAGTACTTCGCTCGGGTCTGACGCTAGTTGCTGTTAGCTAATGACCAATCATGAAAAACCTAATTCCGGTCGATCCTAAGTGGGAACGTCCAGGATACTTCCGCTACGTGGCAGATGCGGGAAGACCTAGATCGCAAAACCCGTAACATTCCATGGGAGTGCCGGGCGGAGTTTTCTAGATATCCTTTCCGATGGACTGCTAAGACGTGTCCTGGATGATACTAGTGGACACGTTACAATGACCCCGCATGGAGGGTGGTTTGATGAGATGGTTGCAGGTACACATGGTCATGTATGTACTGGGGATGACACCCAACATGACATTAAGCATAAAGGGATTGTTCCTCTTATGATGCCTGATGGCAAGAAGAAAGGCCTGCATGATGTATTATATGTCCCGACCATAACAAAGAATCTGTTGTCTATGGGTCAAATGGCATAACATAATTTGCAAGTGAGGTTCAACAAAGATGGGTGTTTCATTGAGGAGTATGGAAATGGCTGCAAGTTAATTGCCAAGGGCAGACGGGATGGCAGGATGTTTACATTGGATGCGACCATTCCGGGACTCAAGGCAGCCATGTTTGCACATGATGAGAGTGCCATTCGGGATGTAGAGATTTGGCACAAGCGGATTGGACATGTCAATGTACAAAAGCTGAAATCTATGCAGCAAAAGAAATAGTACTTGGATTACCCAAATTCAAGTATAATGATTTTGGTCATGTATGCCCTGCATGTCAGTTTGGGAAGCAACCACGGTTTCCTTTCATGAGACATGTAAAAAACAGCACTAGGCCTTTACAGTTGGTGCACTCTGATGTCTGGGGTCCTTCACATAATGCTTCTTTTGGCGGTGCACGGTATTATGTCTCATTTATTGATGATTTCAGCAGTACACTTGGCTTTATATCTTGAAGCATAAGGATGATGTGTTTGATGCATTCAAAGACTTCAAGAAACATGCTGAAAATGAATTGGGCTGTTACATATCATGCTTGAGATCATATGGAGGAGGTGAATATGTCTCAAACTACCTTGACAGATATCTTCCAAACATGGGATCAGAAGACAGCTCACATGCAGTTATACACCGTAGTAAAACGGTGTTGCGGAGAGGAAAAATAGGGTGTTGATGGAGTCAGCTAGAGCTATGCTGAATGAAAAATGTCTACCAAATGGTTATTGGGCTGAAGCAGTGGTGGCTGTTGTATATGTGCTGAATCAAACCCCTACCGCAAGGATTCATGATGTCACTCCATATGAACGGCTGTATGGTCATAAACCTGATATTTCACACTTGAAGGTATTTGGCAGCATTGCATATGTGCATATACGGATGAGAAGAGGAAGAAATTGGATCCTAAGGCAGTGAAAAGTGTGTTTATTGGACATGCACAGGAACGGAAAGCTTATAAGTGTTATGTACCTTCTACGCATGAGACACTTATAAGCAGAGATGTGGTATTTGATGAGTTAGCATCCTGGTATGGGACTCCTATTGCAGTGCCTACTGATGGCTCATCCAGTATGAGTCATGGTGAAAATGCTCTTGCAGAGAGTACTTCCATGAGTGGTCAGACAGGTGATGTATCATCTACAGTGAGTCCTTGGACAGGATGATTACGGAGTCGCACTACTGTATCCACTGACATGGATATGTCAGTGAGGGGGAGAATAGATAAGGGAAAAGAAAAGGTTTTTGAAGATGTAACAGGTCCACTCACTGCAGGTTATGATTCATCTAGCAGTGACAGCTTAGATAGTGAATTGGGGATTCCATCTGTTATGACGCCAGGTGCTAGGCAGAGCCATTATGTGCCGCCTCATGACAGGCAAGCTCACACTGAGCCACAGCTCAGGAGATCAGAGAGGGTCAGACGACCTGTTGACAGGTATACTTACACACGATATTCAACCTGTCATTATGCTTATATGATGAAAGTAGCAGGTTTTAGAGAACCAAGTAAGTTTGATGAGGTAGTTGCAGATGAGAATTGGCGTGCTACTATGGATGAGGAATATTCAGCTTTGGCTGAAAATGGTACATGGGATTTGGTACAGTTGCCTGAGGGCAAAACACCTATTGGATGCAAGTGGGTGTATAAGGTAAAATGTAAATCAAATGGATCATTGGAAAGATATAAGGCTAGGCTGGTTGCAAAAGGGTATGCGCAACAGTATGGTCTTGATTATGAGGAGACTTTCAGCCCTGTAGCAAAGATGGCTACAGTTAGAACAGTGATTGCTTTGGCAGCAGCTAGAGGCTGGAAACTATGGCAGATGGATGTAAAGAATGCATTTCTCAATGGAGAATTACAGGAAGAGGCTTACATGGAACAGCCTAAAGGCTATGTACATCTAGAATTTCCAACACATGTATGTCGGCTGAAAAAGGCATTATATGGGCTAAAACAGGCACCTAGAGCATGGAATGCTCGCATCAGCAGTTATTTACAGCAACATGGTTTCCGATTGGGAGATGTTGACCATAGTCTGTTTGTGAAAAAGACAGATAATGGCTATGTTTTCCTAGTTGTCTATGTTGATGACTTAATCATTACAGGAGATGATGAAAATGGGATTGCTGAAATAAACACGTGTTTACAAGCTGAATTTAAGGTCAAGGACCTTGGAGAGCCGAAATACTTTTTGGGGATTGAGGTTGTCTCTACACCTCAAGGCATATGGCTGATACAGAAGCAGTATGCTCATGACATGTTACAAAAATATGGTATGGCTGACTGCAAGCCTATGGATACGCCTTTGGAGCAGAATGTCAAGCTGTAGATTGACGTTGGGATAGAGATTGAGAATGTTACTATGTACAGACAGATGGTAGGCAGCTTGATCTATCTCACGATCACTAGACCCGACTTGAGTTATGCTGTGGGGCTGATCAGTCAGTTCATGCAGAAGCCTCGCAAACCACAATTGGATACAGTCAGAAGAATTCTGAGATATGTAAAGAGTACCACAGATCATGGGCTATTTTATGCATATGGAAAACCCCTTGACTTGATGGGATACACTGATGCTGACTGGGCTGGTTGCATGTATGACAGGAGGTCAACCAGTGGCTATGCATTTGGATTGGGAAGTAGCATGATCAGTTGTTGGCAGAGTAAGAAAAAGCCTACAGTTGCACTATCTAGTATGGAAGCAGAGTATCGTGGTGCGGCCTTAGCGGCCTGTGAAGCTAAGTGGTTACAGAAGTTGCTGAATGACTTGGGAGTACACTTGGACAGCAAAGTCAAGCTGTACTGTGACAATTTGAGCAATGTTATGTTAGCAAGCAATCGTGTTTATCATGCAAGATCAAAACACATTGAGGTTCACTATCATTTCATTAGGGAAATGGTTTTAGCAGATCATATTGACTTGGAGCATGTGAAGACTGAAGACCAGGTAGCAGACATCTTTACCAAATCACTTGGTAAAGATAAGTTCATTCACTTTAGACAGCTACTTGGAATGATGCAGATGATTTGAGTTTTGTTTTTGAGCTTGAGGGGGAGTGTTAGAAATCAAGCTCACCGTCAATGTGTCTTCATCTATGACCGACATCTATGACAGCTAGTATGTACATTTGTCTACATGTGACTACATTAAATAAGTCGGGTTAGTAGTCAGTTAGTGACCTGACTAGAGTTAGTTAGTCTAGTCTACATTTACACTAGGTCACTTTATCTTGTTGAGTGTGTGCTTTTCAGTTTAGAGTGTGGAATATGAAGAAATGAGCTTGGGAGCCTGAAGGCTCATGGATATGGAGTTTTTCCCTTTCTCTCTCTCTTCTCTTTGAATAGTTTACATGCAAGTAATATTTAATCTTGTCAAAAGAATAAACTAGAAATAGAATGGTAGCTAATAGGTACAATTTGCATGGGAGGAAGCTCTACTATCATACTATCATAAATTAATGGCACCAAAATAATTGATGTCTTCCAAATTTTGTATATGATGTTATACTGTTGATTTTATTTTCCTTGCCCAATCTTCTTGTCTTTCTTCTTGTTGTCACTCTATTAACACCATTTTTCTTTCTTTTGCAACTTATTGGCTTGTTGGTGTTCTTGTTACTTCCCTTAGCTCAAGGACTTTTAACAACAAATACAACATAACATAATCCCTCTAAAGCTAGTTTGTAACTATCCACAATCTTTGTTGGCTAAGGACCTCTAGTCTCATTAATCACCTCCCCACTCTTTAACATGGTATTTGGGTAGAGTAGCAATGGGTTTTATTACAATTCTTCAAGTATTGAGAGTAGAGAAGCTTTATGTTATAAGTTCTTAAAACATAGATCTCATATATTTGCGCCATGTTACTCAAGATGATATTCAAATGGCCCCAAAAACTTTGAAAATTATATGTTCATGGTCCAATTTAAAAAAGGTGTGGAAAATGCATTATTTTTTGGCTTGGTGTCTCATACATTTTGGAAACTTGCCTTAGAAGGATAAAAGAAATTCAAGGTCGTTTCAAAGGGAAGGATAATGCTACTGAGGGAGGTTAATGTGCATTATTGCCCAAACAATGAGCTTCTTCTAGGGGTAAGGAAGATTTTCTCGTTATGTTCCTTGTTAAGAACCTTGTTTGGAATGGAAAGCATGTTTAGTGTATATGAGGTCCAAGGTAAGGCATGGCAAGTATATAGTGTATATGAGGTGGCAAATTTAGGGCCTCAAAAACATATAAACCCTTTTAAGCTATTGAGATCGAATTGCATGTATGGTTGTCCAACAATTGTCTTTTCTCTCATCATTTAAATGTTGGAAGGGAACCTGAAGAAAATACCAAGTTATTACATAGTCCAATGAGAAGGATATAACAACATTTAAATATTATCTTATGCATAAAAAGAAGGATCTAACAATTGTTTAAGGTTAGGGTCATCACTTATGCTCATGAGTTATTCATCCAAACAAAAAGAGACATCACTATCCAATGAGAGGACATATCTTTTTTATAATGGCTACTTAACCATCATACAATTTATGATAGTTTGATTATAATTTTGGTCTATTTAGTTTTAATTCTAATTCATTCAACCAACATTACGGAGTAGTATTTTGGTCTATTTAGTTTTAATTCTAATTCATTCAACCAACATGGAGTAGTCTATTAGGCACTATTGGGTGAGTATTTTTGTCATTGTCAGATTCTTTTACAAGGTTACTGTTAATTTCCATTTAAGTTGGATCCATTGAATGCATGTATTGGGTAGCATTTTATTGGATACTTTAGCTTAAGACACATAGGTTCACATAGGATCTTGCATCACCTTCAAAAGGTGATTCATTGTACAATAAGGATAGAGCCAAATAGCCATCTATCTCAAGAGATTAAGAGATATTATAGACTAAGGGTGTAGGTTGGTGGGCAAAGGGAGGTGGGAGTGGGGAGATGTTCAAGAAGAGTCGAGTTTAAGAAAAATGATGGGTTTTAAAGGTAAAAATGGGGTAATACATGATGCTAATAGGGGATATGGTAATTTATAATAGTGTCAAAAGCAATCACCAACTATTAATAACCCCTCATTTACTCTTCTATAGTACATTAAAGTAGTAATCCAAGAAAAAAGGCAAGTATGGCGAATAACAAGAAAAGAAAATATCGATACTCTTTTGGAGTAGATACTCAACAAAGAAAGCAAAATTGGAGGATACAACATTTTTGGATGGTATTTATCACGGGTTTTCATCAAAACCTACTAGAAGGAGAAGGGATCAACACTTGGAAGGGGCTAAGTGTCATATTCATTGTGAGGCGTGATCAAAAGAGTAAAGGATGCTATCACATAAGAGAACCACAAAATGGATCATACACATTTGTTGCGATGGCAACAAGCCCTTACAGTGTGACAAACAAATCCAATCTCTCAAAGCAAGGCCCCTCAATATGGCCAAGCTTTACAATGACCAATTCAAGGATTACCAACAATTGAAGGCTTCAAGAGCACCTACCAACCAAGAGATTCAAAAGTGTATTTATATGTTTACTCTCAGGTAATAGAAACCTTCACTTAGGAAAATTATAAACCCAAAACATTCCAACTTTTCAAATAGGAAGTCCCTTGGATCATGGGTCCTTAGAAGAGAAAGTATGATTGAGCAACTCTAAGGTAAACCAATGCTAGTTTGTCTAACTAGATCATTATATATGGAGCTGGGCAATCTTAAAAAAACAACGGAAAGTTAAACCAAAGGGGAAACATATAGAGAACACTTAGAAACAAATCAACTAAGGACTCTCCTATCTATGCCTTATGACAACTACTAAAACGGAACATTGAACTCTTTGTTGAGAGGAATCTTGACGGTTACTTCAAGGACCTCGAAAAGAAGCCGACTAAGTTTTGGAAAAGTTAAATATGTATTCACTATTCATAACTCAACCATAATATTGTCTTTATTAGCACCTCGTGCTTGTATGAATACATTGTTACCAATGATTCATGTTATGAAGTTGTGCAATATTGAAAAACCAAATGCCTTACTAGAAGGACTGCATTTGTACCTTCACTCAACTATTCTTGATTTCTTATTGTGAAAAAAATCAAAGTGAATTATTTAAAGAGGAAAGTGCTCCCTCAATCCAAAGATAACGAATGAACTCAATAAATGGAGCTTGTGCATAGTGGACCCACCCCAAGGTCCTCCATCATTATGGTTGGTGAATGCAGTGATAAATCCCTAAAGGGATAGAGCTCAATACAATTGCGAATGAGTGGTGAAAAGGCCACACATGAGTGATATATCTACCCTTATGGCGTGTGGAAATCCAAGGAGGCACTATAAGCTAGTAATTCCCATGGTTTCGCCTAGGATAGCATAGTGGAGCCATCATGTGCTCAATGTGTTAGGGCATTAGAGGACCAAAATTCAAGAAAGTGGCTACAAGCTTGAAAGAGGACCAAGTATAATCCCAATAAGGATTGCTAGCTTTGTATGGAGAAAGCCTACAAGAAATCTTCAAGAAAGGAAGTGTCTTGAAAAGACTGCTAGCATTGTCCTTTGTGTATTGTATATCTACAGAACATCTCTAGGAATCGTGAGTAAAAGATTAGTTAAGGAAGCTACTTTTATATATTATAGTTTGTGGTCAAATGGCTTGCTTAGATAAGTAAAAGGTAATCTGGTGTGTGTGTGGAAAGTGCATGAATGCCGATGGTGGGTAGCTCTAAGCCTTGCACGTGCAACTTCCTCCTCTCCACTAGCTCTGAAACCCAGTCTTAAACACAATGGTGCTCAATCTCTGGGTACAAGAAGAATGTCCTTATATTGAATATTGAAAGTTCTCATTATCTTCCCATCTTTGCTCCATGTTCCAATAGTGATTCTTGAAACCACGCAGAAAATCCCACCATCATAGTCATTGTTGCAAGATGTGCCAAGTGGAGCCCAAGGTGTGCCACCACGGGATGATGTATTTATGGTCTAAGATTGTGTTACCTCTTTGCATTCATATTGGGAGGGAATCAAATTCATCTTTTCCATGAACATATGCTCTATCCTAAGGTTATGTTACCTATTTGTATTCGCACCAAAAAGCCTTTCCATGTATCAGTGTGATTTCACCCTCTCATTGCTGGGTAGTTGTAGCTACAATCTGCAAATTGCACCAAACTGTCAGCCATGGATTTCATCTCACAATCATGCGAGGAGCCATGCTTGTGTTCAAAACCACACTCACACTCACACCACCCACCATTATACACAATGAATCACTCGAAGAATACATGTGTTTCCATATGCATCGCCTTCCATGTGGCAATATTCTTTAGTTGTGCTAGCACCACTAACATTGGCCACTATAGTAATGGCATACTGGAAGTTGCCATTCCCTTTTCATCTTTGCTCCATGTTCCAATGTTTATGATTGAAACCACATTTACATAGCCATTGTCCTAGTCATCACAAGTATGTATCGATGTTGTGAGATGTCAAAGGTATGCCTCTCTATTGTAGCCCTTCAATTGCAAGGTCTACCTGAGGAACCAAGGAGATTGGCAAGGGAGCCAAGCGTTTCCTCTTCTACACATCGAAACTTTTACAAAGCATACAATGTCCTCCATATGGTGCCACCATATATATAACTTCCAATTTCCACCATAGCTACCATTTTTCCCAGTACTTAGTCACTCAACCTCTTCTTAGTGGTTGTAGTGGGCTTTGCTATGAGGTGGAGTACTTTTGGATAATGGTTCCAAGTGCCCTTGCACACATAGTGACTTGAGCAAATGTAAAAAACATTTTGAGTGGTAGCTAGAGACACATAAAGGATCCTTGATACTGTTGAGTTTGTTGAGGGAGAGATATCACAACCCAAGATTGAGGAATTTTCATAAGTGCCTTCATTATCATTAATTTTGTCATCATGCAATGAACAACATTCAATGGAGTTTTGGAATATTGCCAAAGCTACCATTTCGCTTAGTACACAACCACTTAACATCTTGGGCTTCTAGGGAGGTTTTGCCACTTTGTGGGGCACATTAGGGATAATGTTTTTGGCTTCGTTTGCAAATGTAGTGGCTAGTTCAAAGGTACCAAAAATTTTGGATGATACTTGTAGACACCTAGAAAGACCTAAGGCCATTGATCATGGTAGCTATGATATCATTGTCTAAGATAATGGGTCATTATCTCATCATGGATGACTTAATTAGCATGAAATTTGGTCATCAAGCAACAAAATGGATTCTACACAAGCACAAGATTTGCTAGTAGAAACCCACCTGATAGGTAGAGGGATATGATCAATTCTACAAAGTCTAGCATGCATGAAAATTTGGTCATCAAGCAACAAAATGGATTCTACACAGCCACAAGATTTGCTAGTAGAAACCCACCTGATAGGTAGAGGGATATGTTCAATTCTACAAAGTCTAGCATGCATGAAAACTAGGTCATTAAACAACAAAATGGATTCTACAGAAGCACAAGATTTGCTAGTAGAAACCCACCTGATAGGTAGAGGGATATGATCAATTCTACAAAGTCTAGCATACATGAAAATTTGGTCATCAAGCAACAAAATGGATTCTACATAGGCATAAGATTTGCTAGTGGAAACCAACCTGATAGGTAGAGGGATATGATCAATTCTACAAAGTCTAGCATGCATGAAAAGGATACAAGGATAAATACATAAATTAACGGCATGGATTACGGATTTATATCCGCAAGATGCTTATTGGCTTTTGTTCAAGAAGGCATTAAGAGAAGAGGTTCACATAGAAGATGCCAATCCAATTACTCACGAATCATTTCTAGAATGGGTCATGAAGTTGAATAAAGGACTCATAGCTATTGAATAGTTATGAGAGTTTGAAAGAAAATTTGAGTAGTTGGATACTCTAGAGAAACAAGCTCTTGAGTCCCCAAAAATTGAGATGTTTTTGCAAGCTATAGATCTTGCTTTACAAGAGAAGCTAGACAATCAACCCCTCCCTTCGTCTAGAGCATCGACCTCATCTACTAGAAACCAAAGCATCAGAGCGTGCTGAAGTAGATCTAACAGAATAGTCTGATGGTGTTTGAGACAGCTCTTAGTTCATGCCATATCTCTAAATTGAGCCATCTAATCTAGAGACATACATGTAAATATCTCCTACAACTCCTCATCGCTCATCCTTTGACTCATCATGCTCTTCAAATATCATCAAAGGTCACTTGCACAGATAGAAAGTGATGTTAGCATAATCAATATAAAAATTCAAGCAAAGCACGGTAATATAACTATTAAAAAAATGTTGTTACTTAAAATGCATATTCTAGAGTACCCTTCTAAGCAATTCATCAACAAATTGAGTAGGTAGATGCTACAAGTATGATGTAGCCTATGGTCCCATGTCAATCTCGTGGCTCAACTTCGCATACACTAGAAGGTTGATAGGGAGGTTACCACAAAAGGATGAGTTCACCTTGTTCTCAAAGAATTCTTGGCCTCCTGTCTCTTTCCATCATCATTACCCAATTTTTCCTCCTCTACACGCTCCAAGCCATCTTTGACCTCCACCCCTTGCAATGTCAACCCCTCCATCTACATATTGTCCTCATCTATGTTGGGAACATTGCTTTCATCATATGCTCTCGCACTTCGGGGAGCTGAAGGCACAACATACCACGATTGAGATTGTCGGGGTTTTGGATAGAAAATTACCTGTTCAAAATCACATATAAGAGAGATTCAACATGTGTGACATATCTTTGTAGATATAAAATTTTTAAAAAGTAGTTCATGCACCTATTCACAATGGGCCAGTAAGACAAATGGTTCATACACATCCGTCCATCTTTTTTTGGAATCTATTTCAAGAAATCCAAGTGGACCTTGTCACCCCCGGCTCCTTCCAATATCACTTTAAACCACTACACATTGAATATGATTATGGAGAAGCTATGGTAATCCACTGAGATAACACTTTGCAAGTTTCCAAAATACTCCATTTCATCTATAACAATGTTTGGATATGTGGCTTGCCATCGGCTCTCTTGCTCAAACTTTGCCATGACACCATAAACCATTGTGGAGTGCATTTTGTCAATGTGCTCGACACAGAAATGTCACTCCCACAACCACGCCGCACTGTGTATTTTGTAATATACATTGAAACGGTTAGATTAGTTGTCACATATAAAATCTAAATACGATAGCTTATAAAACATGTCGTCACCTTGGGACTACATCCCCTTAAGAATTCCCATTTCTTAGTAGAGACCTCCACCCCTTCATGAGAGGTTGCAATCAAAGATCCATGTAACCATCGCATAGACATAAACCACAGCATCTTCTCCATGTCCTCACCATATTGAACTGGTTGATGGCACGTAGTGTGTCAAAATTCCAATAGCACTTCTTCCTGATCTTTCCTAGCATGCTCGTACCTAGCGAGCCACGTCTCCATGGATTCATGGTGCAACATAAAAACAATTCACTTTCTCCTCAAATGCAACATCCATCCTTTTTTCTACCCCATTTCCAACCATCACATCTTCAGTCAATCTATCATCGTCCTTCAATGACCATAGCATATTGTTATCTGAATCCACCATTAGTAACCACTGTGAAATATGCACTAACACCTCTGACACCTGACGAAGGAAATTCGGTATGGCAGCCTCTATACTATGCCAAACTCCCTTCTGCCACAAAGTAAATGAGGTAAGGGCACCTGGGAGAGAGAGAGTGTGTGAGAGAGAGAACTATGAAAAAATAGATGAATCAATAAACTTAAGAGATGGAGAACCCTCGGGACATAACCAATATACACAATATGGACACCAATATCATGGGCTTATTACATTGTAGAGCATACATAAGCTATAGTAAGGGAAGGAATCTCATAAGCTCATGAGGGAGAATGGGGAAGGCTCAATAGGGCTGAAGAGGACTCTTGGCTCTCTCTCTTCTTCTTCCAAATTACAAAGGAGAAGGCCTCTTTATATAGGCCTTGAGGGTGTTTAGGGAGGAGGTTAAGATATAATAGGAATTAACACCACCAAAGCTGCATTAAGGCGGTTCCACCAATGTGGAAGCTCCATCTAGATGTTTTGTTGACCAATTTGTACTTAATCAAGCTCCATCATAGGTGAGTTGTCTCCATTCTCCCCCCCATAGCTTGAGTCCAAGAGATCTCCTATTAAAAAATATAGAGAATCTTTATAAAATAAGATCATATCTAGCAATAATAGAGAGAGAGAGTAATGAGAGGTGGTCTTCATTGCAGTTGGAAAAAGTTGGCATCCACCATTTTTGCCATATCTCCCAACTAGTTTCTCCAAAAAATTATAAAAAAATACCAGCCGAAACTTCAGCTCACGGGCTACAACTATTATGTTGAATTTTTTTTTGGATCGGAGTGAAATTATTTTTTAAAAATCGTAAAAAATCATGTGCTTGAGTTTTCTTCCACTAATGCTTCCAAGAAGGGTCCCATTTGGTTGAATTATCATAAGGCTCCAAAGTCATGACATTATGAGCCTCACATACCCTTTGGATGGCTCCAAATCTATTTCATATCTGTTCTTTTCACATTATACATTTTCCCTTCACCTTCCTCCATTGATATTTACTCTTCACCCCTCCTTGGTAAACCGGTCCATGAAATATTTTCATCCAGTGATTTCTTGGATTTCCCAAGAGGTTGTTCCCACCCTCTTCTTTATTTCAAAGCTCCAAATGTACAAAAAATCAACAAAGTATTAGAAAAATATTTTTTTGTGATTTTCTCGAATCATATAGCCCCCCCCAACTTGGCTAGAGGTATTTATGCCTTTAGACACTCTTTGGTATCTTGAGCTAACCCCACCCTGATGTGATAGGGTTTTAAGCGCCATCCATTTACACTAGTCTTGTGAACTTTTCCCTCAATGTCTTGAAGTTTGTAGGATCCATTGTTGAACTTTTTTGTGACCCGAAACGGTCCCTCCCACCGGTAGAGAAACTTGCAATCCTTTCTTTTATCAAAGCGATTGTCATATCGAAGCACTAAAGATCCCTCCTTGATGTTTTTATCTGTTAGCTTCTTGTTGAAATTTTCTCTATGCTTCTCAGCTTCCTGGAAGTAGTGGTTGATGGCTTCTTCATGATCCAATTGTAGCCTCTCTAGGTTCAATAATCTTTGACGTAACTTCTCCTTTTGAGAGCCTGCTATGCCACCTAATACCCGAAGGCTAGCTAATTTCACCTCAATAGGCAAAAGAGCCTCTTGTCCATAAACTAGATGAAAAGGTGTGAATCCTAACATGGTTTTGAAGGAGGTTCTGTAAGCCCATAGAGCTCCACTAAGGTGCTTGTCCCAATCCCGGGGCCTTGAATGTACCTGTTTGCTGATGATTTTACAAATCATTCCATTTACCTTTTCGACCAATCCATTGCATTGAGGGTAGTAAGGGGTAGAGTGTCGTCGTTGAATATTTAGCTTTTGCATGAGTTCACCCACCACATTAGCTCTAAACCCTGGTCCTCTATCTGATAGTATTTCAAGAGGGGTACCAAACCTACAACAAATGTGGTCAAAGATGAATTTACTCACTTCCTTAGCAGTGATTCTTCTAGTTGGCATTGCCTCAGCCCATCTAGTCATGTAATCTACCCCCATGATAATATACTCTTTACCTGATGGAGTGCGTGGTAGAGGCCCTATCGCATCAATTCCCCACTTCTCAAAGGGTCCATAGACCTTGATTGGGGTTTGGGGTTCTGTTATGAGCCGTTGTGGTCCTGATTTCTGACATTCTTCACATGTTTGACATCAATTTTTGACATCTCGGCGGGCCAAGTAAAGCCAGCTTGTAGAACCTTTCTACTTGTGATGTCGTGTGCAAAGTGGCCTCCACACACATCATCAAGGTAAGCTTTTAAGATTTCTTCAATTTCCCATTTTGAAGGCACTTTCCTAAGCACACCATCCTTTCCAAGACAATACAAACTGTCATTTACCATGTGATATCTTGTAGCCTTCCGAGCTAGCCACTATCTTTCTCCCTTAGTTAGGTGTTTGGGAGCTTCTCCTTGTTCTAAGAGATGTAGAATATCTTCTAAGTCTTCCTTGCCTTGTCAAAGTGGGGGTTTGATAGCCACTGCTCCCACCATTGACTCATTCAGCTTTGATGATGCTAGATGGTCGGCATCTTTGTTCTGGTCTCTTGGCACATGATGTACTTGTGCCTCCCTAAATCTTCTCATAAGAGATTTGGCCTCTCTCATTTTACCAGAGAGGTTTGTATTTTTGTATGCCCATGTACCTTGCATCTGCCTTACCAATAGCATGGAGGCTCCAAAAGCATTCAATCTCTCGATTGAATTACTAAGACACCAATAAAGACCATGAATTAAAGCTTGATATTCTGCCTCATTGTTAGAGTGGACACCTTCCAAGATGATTCCTTCACCATAGATTTTCTCTCCTAAAGGAGAGAAAACAACGATGCCTGCGGCTGCCTTATCCTTAGTTCTCTTGTATGCACCATCAAAGTAGAGGCTATAAGCATCTACAATAGTTTTTATGGATGGGGGTGGTGGAAGGTTCTTTCTGTTCACCATGAGATTTTTCTCATAGCACCTATTTGTCAAAATATCAGCCAAGCATGCCCAAGTTGTTTTTTCAACTTGCACTGTATAGTCAAACTCTTGAAGTTGGACCACCCACTTTGCTATTTTGTCAGAGATTTCCATATGTTGTAGTGCATAGGGAAACATATCCTCCACCGTGATGATCACAAATCTCTTTGGAAGTAAATATGGCCGAAATTTGGTTACTGCAAACATGAGAGCCAACACTAGTTGTTCCATGGAGGTGTAAGCCTTCCCTGAGGCTTCCATGAGGCGGTTGGCAAAATACACAGGCCTCATGAAGGATGTTTTGGGATCTTTTTGTAGGAGAGCAGCATCAATGGCCTCTTCTCCCACACTAGGGTTTACAAAGAATGTTTCTTCCCAACAAGGCTGGAGGATTATAGGAAGTGACCCCAACATTTTCTTTATCTCCTTGAAATGTCCTTCACTTTGTTCACTCCATACAAGTGTTTCTTGGCGTGTCAGTTTTCTGCAAGGGATATATGGCTTGAGAGAGTAAGTGTATAAATCTACCCAAATATCTTAGCTTTTGTAAGGAGACCAATTGTTTGATGGAGGTTGGGGAAGGTAGAGCTAGCAATGTTTCTACCTTATTTGGATCTACCTCAATTCCTTCAATTGACACTACATGCCCTAGTAGTGTAACCTTGCTTTCCCCAATGTGACATTTATCCTTATTTAGTTGTCCACCCAACCTAGCTAAGCGAGTAAATCATTCATCAACCTTTCGTAGATGTATGTTCCTTGAGTTGTAAATACAAAAGTCATATATGAAAACCCTTATGGACTTACCAAAGTAAGGTTGGAAAACCATATTCATGAATCGTTGTTGTGCGCAGATCGGATGCTGTATGCTTGCGTACTGAATGCCGCAAGGTCCCCAAGAACAAAAGAACTCAACTTTTTGCACAAAACTCAAGGTAAAAAGCATGCACGACATGAACAAGAGACCAATTGGGTGCAATCTCTCCTCATGCCTTGTGTGAGCGCTCCACAAAGCATGTATTTATGTATTAATCATCTTCAAGCTCAAATAATAGCCCAAATTACAAAATAGCAAGCTTTTAGCTTTTGAGTTTGCTTTAGCACAAAATAGGAATAAAGCTAATGGGCGGTGCCCAAAGAGTCTGGAATACCCAATACAATGTCCAAGTACAAATAACATAATCGTGCGCCCATGCACATCAAAATAATAAATAAATATCCAATGCCTCAATAAATAGGCGCAACAAAATATAGGCGCCATGCCTAAGGTATGCGGCCATCAAAATATAAATGATAAATCGAATACTCCCTATCCTTCAATGCTTTCCTCCGCCACTGCTACTATCTCTACACATCAACTGAAGCATTCACAATCGTTAGTAAAATAATACAATTAAATCGACAAAAGTGAATACCTAGTAGTCTTCAGCTACATAAAAAAATCAATTGGTTAGAAATCAATCCTAACCTTAATTTATTACGAGTGCGCACTCTAAACTCATAAACGTTTATTAATTTAATATGCATTTTGCGGAATCACCCGCTATGGAATCACCCATGTACACACTAAATTAATAAAACACCCAAAAAGGATAGGCGTCCCCATCAGCTTCTTGCATAAAGAATCCACTTTGTGTATGAGGCCCGGTCATCAAAGTTTACAGAATCCACCGTAAAACCTCACCGAATCCACCGTGAAATATGCCTCATGGCATCATACCCCTGGGGTGGGATAGCAATTGACCTCAATTGCTATTAGCTCAATGTGGAGCTAGCAGAGTGGGGAAAGCATTTAAGTCTCTAGCGTGCATCCATTGGGCTTCTTCTACAGGATGGTTCTTAAATTTGACTAGATATCTAGAATATCTTCGGCTAGTTCTAGTGGTCAGAAAGTCAGTGTCTATGATAGCTTCAGGTTCAAGTAGTTCAGTCTCTTCCTCTAACAAAGGTGGGTTTTCATAAACAGGGTGTACAGGTAATTGGCCTCTAAAGGGTCTTAATAAACTAATGTGAAATGTGTTGTGAATTTTCTAGTGAGGTGGTAATTCTAACTTGAATGCATTGTCATTAATTTTGTGAATGATCCTAAATGGTCCATAGAATCTAGGGGCTAATTTCACAACTGGGTGTCTTTCTACACCTTGTAATCTACGTTTTTCTATTCTCAACCAAACATAGTCATCAACTTTGAAATTCATTGCTTGTCTTTTCTTATTGGCTTGTTTGGTATATGATTGCTGGGCTTTGGCAATCATGTCTTTAACCTCATTAAAAATAGTATTGTGCATACTAGCAATATCATCAGCACTCTGAATTCTATTTGATAAAGATGCAACATGTGTAGACAATCTATAACCATAAATCACTTCAAACGGTGCTTTCTTTGTAGATGTGTGTGGTGTATTGTTATATGCAAACTGTAATAAATGCAAATGTGTATCCCATGTCTGTGGTTTAGAGATAGTGTAAGCACGTAGAAGATCTAGTATAGTGCTGTTAGTGGCTTCTGTTTGTCCATTAGTTTCAGGATGAAATGCAGATGAGAAATCAATTTTTGTGCCTAGGTTAGCAAACAAAGTAATCCAAAAGTTGTTACAAAATCTAGAATCACGATAAGAAATAATAACTTTTGGTAATCCATGGTTAGTGAAGATAGTTTTAAAAAACAATTGTGTTGCTTGTGATGCTATTAAAGTTTTCTTACATGGAATGAAATATGCTTGTTTACTAAACCTATCTACTACTGTCCAAATCATATCATGGTTAGATTTAGTATTAGATAAACCAGTAATAAAATCCATAGAAATTTATTCCCAAGGTCTCGATGGAATAGATAAAGGCATAAGCAATCCATACTGTTTACCATGATGTCTCTTAACTCTTTGACAAATCAAACATTCAGAAACAAAGTTAGATACATCAGTGTCCATATGCGGCCAATAAAAATCTTCAGTTAATGTACATAAAGTAGATATGATACCTCTATGACCTTGATATGGAGGACAATGAATCTCATTCAAAACAATAGATCTGAATGGAACTGTAACACAGAATCTCTTTTCATAAAACATGAATCCATCATTATAAGATAGTGAATCAATAGGAATCAAGTTATTTTGAACTAATTTATTCCAATCAGCTTGAAAAGTAATGTCATGATGATGAGTATCTTTCATAGCAATCAAAGAATCAAATGATATAACAGAAATATTATGAATGGCCGGTCTTCTACTTAATGCATTGGTCACTACATTTGCTTTACCGGGTTTATATTGAATGATGGGATGAAAACTCTGAATAAAGGATGCCCATTTGATATGTCGGTCAGATATTTGGAGTTGGCTAAGTAAATGTCTAATACTTTGCTGATCGGTCTTAATCATAAATTCAGAGCCCATTAAGTAGTGTTTCCATTGTCTTAAGGCTTGTACTACAGCTAATAATTCTTTATCATATGTGGAATATTTCAGTTTAGAAGGTTTCAGCTTACAACTAGAATAGGCTATGGGATGATTGTCCTGCATAAGTACGGCTCCTATTCCTGATCCACTAGGATCAGTCACTACTTAAAAGAATGGTCTATTAAAATCAGGCAACTGTAGTACAGGAGCATGGGTTAATGCATGTTTCAATAAGTCAAAGAATTTCTGTTGATTATCGGACCAATGATAAACCAAACTTTTCTTCAGAAGTTTAGTCAATGGTAAAGCAAGTAATGGAAAAATACGCACAAACTTCCTATAGAATCTAGCAAGACCTAGGAATGATCGTAACTCATGCACATTTTTAGGTACAGGCCAATTCAATATTGCTTCTATTTTCTTAGGGTCAACCTTAATTCCATCAGATGATACAGTATGACCTAAATATTCAATTTTTGTTTTAAAGAACTCACTCTTTTCCGGATTGGCATACAGTTGATTATCTTTTAATAACTGAAAAACCAAGGACAAATGCTCATAATGTTCTTTCTCATTTTGACTAAACACCAAAATATCATCAAACAAGACAATTACACAATACTGATATTTCCAAAATATACGGTTCATCATTCTACTAAATGTAGCAGGTGCATTAGTCAATCCGAAAGGCATCACTAAAAATTCATAATGACCAAACTGTGTCCTAAATGCAGTCTTGAATATGTCTGACTTATCTAGTCTCGGCTGATGATAACCAGATTTAAGGTCTAGTTTACTAAATATGGCAGAACCTTGCAGTTTATCCATAAGGTCATCGACTCTAGGAATTGGATACCTATTCTTTATAGTGATCTTATTTAAAGCTCGATAGTCAATGCACATACGATAGGTATTATTCTTTTTCTTTACTAACAGAACAGGTGCACCAAATGGAGAACTACTAGGTCTAATCAGTCCTCTATTTAGTAATTCCTCAACTTGACTTGAATTTCTTTTTGCTCTATCTGGTTATGCCTATATGGTGCTTTACAAGGTGGTTGTGTACCAGGAATCAAATCTATTTTATGGTCTTCTGGATGTGAAGGAGGTAAACCATGTGGTAGATCTTCTGCAAAACAGTCTTTAAAGTGTGTACGAAATTCTTTATGCCTAGGGTGCATATGATTTTCTTTAACTTGCAGTTCATTCACCCAAATGAGATAGGATTTACTATTTTTGCGTAATGCACGTTTAGCTTGAGTATGCCAAAGCAGTGGAAAAACATTAGATGCATGCATACCATACAATGTAATATGTTTTCCTTGAAATTTAATATTAATTGAATGTGTGGAATAATCTATATCAGGGTTATGCTGATGACGCCAAGGCATACCTAGAATAATGTCACTGGACTGTAATGGTACAACTAAAAATTTTCTTCTTTCAGTGTATTGACCAATTTGAATTTCTAAATCATGCACTTCCTGTGTACCATTATACCTAGTGCCTAAGAATGCTGCTTTAATGCGACAATGCGTAGGTACACTCTGTAACTTCAATTCTTTTACTAGCTTTGCAGAAATAAAATCATGAGTACTACCATCATCATGCAAAATAATCTTTTCCTTTTCATGTACTAAACATTTCATTGTCAATAAAGAATGTGGAGTTGGCATACCTGGTAAAGTATCTGAAGAAGTAGTAATGTCGTCTTCATCTTCCGTGAAATCAGGCATTTCTTCATTTTCGTCATCTTCCATTGCTCCAAGGTAGTTGATATGGAAAGGCAGCTTCTTCAAATGGCAATTTGCTGCTAGATGTCCAGGTTGGTGGCATTTATAACACACTATAGGTTTGGCTTTGGTTACATTGTTTGCAATTTCGGGAAGTCTAGGGATATTAGGATTTGGCTGTGGAATAGGCTTGGGGTTTTGATTGGCATTGGATGGTAAAGAAGGTGGTTTTGCCCAATTTTTACGGAAAGATGATGAAGGAAAACGACCTTGATTAAATCTTCTAAAATTTGAGTTGAATTGCTTAGATCCATAGTTACCATTGGCTTGGAATTGCTGTGGATGCTTGTCTCTTCCTCGCAGCTTGTCTTCAGTGTCATGCGCTAATGAAATTGCGTCTTCAAGAGTTGTAGGCTTGAACATATTAACTTCAGCGTAGTAATTCCCAAGTAGTCCAAACATATACTTGCGCTTGTGTGTCGCTTCAGGTGTTGAGATTCAGCAATCACACTCACCAAACAGCCTTTTTGTATGGAGCTTCAGGGTCAAGGATATGTAGGCTAACCTATCCCATATGCACAATGGTGCCTACTGCAGTTTCCTAATCTCCTATAAAGCATTGTACTTGCTTCCTTTTCTTAATGCAATGATAGTACTCTTTTCTTTTCAGTGAAGTGTCAGTGTCATTGTCCACATACACAAGATTGTGTTTATGAGTCCAAGTCTCAATCTTGGAACCTAATTCACTTGTGTAACAAACAGTGTCTTGGTCTTCTCCATCATGAGTCCACTCTTCTCTTTCCATCCGCCATAACCAACTGCCATGCTCTAGATCCTGTAATCTTAGCATGGTATTAGAGCGCAGCTGAGCATGGCTTAGCATGGTTCAAGTCCTCTCTCTGCTCTCTCAGTTTCTCACAATCTCTATCCAGCTCAGCTCAAGCGTTTGACTTCATCTCCAACTCCATTTTCACTCTCTACCCCTTGGCAGCCATAGCCAACCTGCAACCTACCTCTGTTGGAGGAGCTGGATCTCCACTTACAGGGCATATCTTCACTTGCTTTCTTCTGGAGAAATGTTCCTTGACTCAGGGCGCTGCATCCTATCACTTCAAACACCAACATTGGTGAGCTACAGATCCAGCATTGCGAAAATTCGTCGTTGCTGTCCAGATTGCGCTACTGCTGATTCGTACATCATATTCCGCCTGCGCACGTCGTGATGCTGACGAAGATCATAGGGCTTTGATAGGCCTTGGAAAGAGCTACATTTGCATTTAAAAAGTTTTGGAAATGATCAACCATAGCTCCTGCAATCTGCAAAAAACCAGGCCTCTCTCTGAAACCCTAAACTATCAGCCATAGCCAAAATCTCTCAAGCTTTTTTTCCCTCATTTTTCTCACCCCTGACAATAAACCAAGCTAAAGACCACTCTAATCCATTGAGCTAGCATCAAATCAAGGAGGGGAAGGACTTGAGAAGATTGAAGAACAATCGAACAAGAAGAATCAAGCTCAACATCAACACTGACATAGTGTGTTTTCACACTGTCATTAACTGTGTCTCTTGACACATTGCAATTTTCTCTTCTACTGATAAAATCTCAGAATTCTAGTGTTGATTTGCTGCTAATCTTGCAACCTCAACATGGGAAAAGACTCTCCAAATGCTCGATTCAAAGGAGTTGGGTTCCACACTTGGCAAACCCGCATCAAGCTCATCCTGATGAAGAAGGGTCTTTGGGCCATCACAAATGGCAAAGAGAAGAAACCTCGAGATGCGGACCTTGCAGTTACTTGGCAGAAGAATGATGACAAGGCACAAGCCATCATCAAACTGGAATTGGATGACAGCTACATTCATCATGTGGATGCCTATGACACGTCCCATGACACTTGGGATAAATTGGATACCCTATTTGGTGCACAGTCAAAGTCGTCTAAATATGGTCTATTAATTGAATTTTTCCGACTTGATATGAAGCCTCATATATCCCTGGCATCCCATCTAAACTACATGGAAAGCTTGCTTACTCAACTTGCAGGAATAAAGCTAAAAATGGATGAAGATGTCTGTATTGGTGTCTTGTTAAAAAGTTTGCCTCCTGCCTATGATAATGTATCAACCACTCTAACCAATATGCCTGATCCTCAACTTGTTGATATTAAAGCCTCTCTGTTAGAAGAAGAAAAGAAACTTAAAAGCAAAGAAGAGCCCAGCACTTCAAAGGATGAACAAATGTTATATGTAAACAACAGATACAAAGGTAAAAAGGAACCGCTCTTCTGTGACTTCTGCAAAAGGACCGGACATATTGAGAAGTTCTGTCATGCTAGGAAGAGGTCCCAAAAGGCCTATCTTGCACCTATGAAAGAAGAAGAAGACCATGGACCAAAAGATGAAGAAGAAGATGAAGATGAAGACCACCAGGATCGGAAGGACAAGACTCATCAGTCCTTTTACTCTCATAATTCTGATAGATTGTTTTAAAAGCCTTGTACTTCCTTGCCCTAATGCTTCCTGCCATAAGCTTTGTAAAACTCCTTATGTAACTTGGCATTACAATCCCTGTACACTTTGTGAGGCCCTTGTTACAGCCTCTGGATGTCCATCATGTTTTGGTGCCCACACTTAGCCTTTTTTGCAACAGCCTCTGGTGTCTACCATGTTTGTGGTGTGCCCACACTTTGTAGGTGGTTCTCATTATAGCCTCTACATACTTTGTGCCTTTCTAGTTGTGATTGAGGAGGGGTGTTGAGATTCAACAATCACACTCACTAAACAGCCTCTTTGTATGGAGCTTCAGGGTCAAGGATATGCAGGCTAACCTATCCCATATGCACAATGGTGCCTACTGCAGCTTCCTACTTTCCTATAAAGCATTGTACTTGCTTCCTTTTCTTAATGCAATGATAGTACTCTTTTCTTTTCAGTGAAGTGTCAGTGTCATTGTCCACATACACAAGATTGTGTTTATGAGTCCAAGTCTCAATCTTGGAACCTAATTCACTTGTGTAACAAACAGTGTCTTGGTCTTCTCCATCATGAGTCCACTCTTCTCTTTCCATCCGCCATAACCAACTGCCATGCTCTAGATCCCGTAACCTTAACATCAGGTACGTCTTCAAGCATGCATAACTGGAGTAATGCATTCCAAAAGCATTCGGTGTACTGAGGAATAGGCTCACGGTCTCGTTGCTGAAGAAGGTCCCATTGCTTTATGGGTTTTTCATGAAATTGTGGAGGAAGAAAATTCTGCATAAACTTCTTCTTGAAATTCTCCCAGGTAGCGGGACAATCTATACTCTTAAGAACCACGGTCCACCAAAGAGATGCTCTATCCACTAAATGATTAGTGACACACTTGTTTTAATATTTTTCTGCATATGTTTCCTCATGAAAGTAGTCATCAAACTGACTAATGAATGCAAGAACAGTTTTTCCCTCTCGAGTGCCATTGAAAGTACGGAATTTGAAATTTCTTTTACTTATCTTTGTTTCCTTGCGGATAGATTGAGCTTCGAGTGTCGCATCGATGGTACGTCGAATAAGGTCTTCAGATTGAGGTTCCTCTTTGTCAGTAGTCGATCTTTGTAAATTAGCCGTCATGGATCTTTAGGAATCGATAATTCATTGGAAGTTCAGGATACCCTTTCCGTTGGAATCCATACTTCTCATGGCGGCCCAACACTTTAATCCTGTCGGTTGGGATTACACGGGTTACTTCCTCGTATACATATGAGTTCATCTCAACCCTCCGACCTTGAATATGTAAAGTCGAATTTACGTGAGCTTCCACAAAAATGAACAGCTTCACGACTTTCAAGTCTTCCAACCACTTGATCCTCTTTAGGTTGGTCTGTAGATAAGCAAACCGGTGGACGGCTATATAGTAGATTCCTGAAGACCCCGTCCATCTTCGTTCTATCTAAAGAGGTGATGGATTATAAATCTGTTCTAGGATGTTCATCATCCCAATTCTTTGTCTATAAAGCGGAGAATGCATTGCAGTCATAAACATGACCCGAAATACCAAAAAATTGTTCAACGCTTCATAACTCTGCAAGACAGCATTGAAGGTAAGAAAATGTTTGGACAGCAGCAATTTCTTTACTTCATTTAATTGAGATTTTATAAAAGCAATTCCGTTATTGGTCGGCTCTGATACCAACTATAACGTGTCCACTAGTATCATCCAGGATACATCTTAGTAGTCCATCGGAAAGGATATCTAGAAAACTCCGCCCGGCACTCCCATGGAATGTTACAGGTTTTGTGATTTAGGTCTTCCCGCGTCTGCCACGTAGCGGAAGTATCCTGGCCGTTCCCACTTAGGATCGACCGGAATTAGGTTTTTCATGATTGGTCATTAGCTAATAGCAACTAGCGTCAGACCCGAGCGAACTACTTTACGCAGAAACGCCAGGTCCGAAGTGGATTCACGCTGCACTTGGTTCAAGGAGAATGGGAAACGAGAGGGATGCAAGGCTCAACCTCTCTGCCATAAGGCATAGTCCCATTCCATTCCCCTAAAATAGCGTAAATCGGGTAAGATGTAACTCTAGGTCATCGTTCTCGTTATTCGTTTTGATGATGATGATCATCCCGCTGTTCTTCGAGATTTTTGAGAAAAGTTCTCGGCTAACCGGGACCATCCAACCGTAGGACGGACCCATGGCCCATCCTCTGCACTTTCCTCGGTTTTTTTTAGTTATGTAATTATCTAACACATTAATTTGACATATAACAATCAGCTTCTTTAATTAATCCTGTTAAGCATTGGTTCCTTCACGTAATCTTATCACGTGACATAGAAAAACAATATCAAGCAAGTTCTTTTTTAACATTTCATCATTTTATCTTTGAAATACAAGGAGTTTCGCCCGTAGGCTTGTCCATAATACGCCCGAAGGCTATCCAGTAATCCCCAGGGATCACTATTCCAAGCTTCCGCCCGTAAACTAGTATGTGGGCCTCGAGATCCAATCCCGAGTCACGTTAGCCTCTTGTGCAGGACCCGGAAGGCGAGGGATTTACGGCCAGAGCCCCCCCTGGCACCCAAGTGTCCTCCTACTCTAAGTAGAGCTCAACGGAGAGACCTCTCGCGGCGGGTTCGGTCCACGTTCCCGGCACGGTGAACAACCCCCTTGGTTAGGGTTAGGCAGGTAGTCGGGGGTAACTGAAACTGCCTCTTCCTTCAGGCCTTTAACCTGAAGTATAGGTACTCATTTAATTTGTAATTCATAATTCAAACAGAGCCCTAAAATCTCTAGCAAGCACAAACATTTCCATTAATCAACCGTGTTGTTTGGCAAACTGCTAAGGAAGTGTTCTTTCCTTTTGAGTGTATCAGCACTCGTTCCCAAGGTGTCTTGTAAATTGGCAAGATCCTTTACATTCTGGTGTAGGGCGTACCTTATTAACCCAACTTGGTCAACCCTAAAGTTCCTTAGATATGCTAGTTTCTGGTTTGCAACTTTCCTTATTTAGAAGGATATCCAAAAATACGTCCTTTTGCAAGATAACTTGCATAGGGATCTGCCATCCTTGTTGAGGTTTTTTACCCTTTCTCCTTGTGAATCAATCACAAGACTAAGTGTTTTCGTACTTGCCGCGCAAGTCCTGCGATGGAATAATCCGTTTTAGATCCTTTAAGCTGACGTATGTCGGGCCTAGGGTTTCTTTTTAAGGATCTCGGGGATAGCCCTAGTTCTTTATCTTTACGATTTTTTTTAACCCTACAATAAGGGAAGTAGTCAAGTGCTTAGGGTATGAATATTTCTATGTTTAGATTGGTTTGGATATCTTTTGGAAGGTAATATTAATCATCTTGTCACAGTTTTGCTATCCTTGTGACAATTTACTTTTCAGTCAATACAGTTCAAATTAAACTTCCTTTTTCCTTGCAGATGAACTCATGCCAAATAACAAATATTTCCCTTGCTACGATGTGCAATTAGCAATGATAACTTCCTAGTAATTTGAGCAACGAAAGAAACCTTTCATGAATTTAATCATTTACAATGATTCGTTGCGAAAGGAATAAGACTAATGGTGCAAGATATAATTTCTATACCTTTAGGATTTAACTAAAATATACTACTATAGTAAATGGATAATCTTGCTCGTAATTTATAATGCTTGATGCAATTCGAAGGAAACTAAGTTCTATACATTATCATTCATTCAAATAAGCTAAACTCCTTCATTACAAATAACTCGGACAAATATATCCTATCCCTAACAATTTCTCTTTACATGATCGACTTAAAACCCAATTAAAGCCAAGAAGAAAAACCTGGTTTTGGGGTGAGATATCCACATGGATACCGGGAGATGACCCTCCCGCGGCTATGCCTTGGACTTTCTTAGGAGGCATCGCAATTGTAGTTTTTTGAACGTGGAAGCAGCTTTACAACTCCTCCTTAGAATTCCACCGTCGCTCCCTTGCACCGTTCGTCAAAAGTAGTTTTTTGAAAGGCTCCCTCCTTGAATTCGGGAATTTAAAAGGGTGTTTTAGAATCTTTTACAACTAAGACCCATTGAAGCCATGGGGAAGGCTTAATGGCCTTTGTAAGCTCGCATGAACGGGAATAAAAAGGTGTGGAAAAGACACAAGGTGCAGGAGAGCTCTAAGGAAAATAATAATCGTAAAGGTTATAAGTAAGGGTCTAAGGACCCTTAAGCAATTTAGGAGAAAAGGGGCTTATGAGGGTTTACACACGTAGGGGGGAAATGATTCCGAGGCCAATGAGGAAGGACTAAAGGAAAATTAAAAAAACACGGGGGTTGGGTTCCAACTATGGGAAGGGATATATAATGCTTTAAACACGGGGGTAATAAAAAGGGTTTCGTAAGGCACAAGAAGTGGGTATTGGGAGGTTTTAGGACACAGGGGGTGAAAGGGGGCTTAAGGGTTTTAAGCACAACAGGGGGTAATAAGACCTTTAAGGCCTTAGATCTTTTGGGGGGACTAGGGGCTTATTAAGCTCCTTTTTAGAAGCTTCTAGGAGCTTCCATGTGTGGTAGGAGAAAAAAGGCAGTGGAAATGTGGACGTGTGTTGACAAAATGGTCACAGGCTGCGATGGCAGAGGCCAATGATAGCCTGGCGGTACGCGATGTCTCCACCTCTCCCATCTCGCAATAGCCGCGGCAGCCTTTCCATCTCCCTCACGATCCTCTCATAGCAGCAGCAGGCGCAACCCCTTTTTTTTTTCCTTCGTCTTCTCTCCTGGCGAAATCAGCGGGGGCGGCAGCACTCTCCCTCTGTTCCCCCCCAGTGATTTAAATAGGGGGAGGGAGAGGTTCCTCCCTCCCCTTACGCGGCAGCACGCATGGCTAAGGCTCCACATGAGCCCTAGCGTGCTGCTTGAACGTGGCTTCCCTCCCTCCCCTCCAGCACGACGTCGGCTGGGGGAGAAGGAGGGGATTTAAAAAAAATTGTTTTTATTTTATTAAAAGGGCTTTTCCATTCTGAATTGTTACAGTCATGTGGTTTGACGCTCCAGAGTCAATGTACCATTTGTCATCTCTATCATGTCTCGATGCATTTTTAGATACATGTTGCATGGCAAAGAGTCTATCAACTAGCTCATCATGAGCACCACTGGAAGATGCATAGTGCCCATGTTGTCTGCCCTTTGTCTTCATATCTCCCTGCTTCTTGTAACAATCCTTTGCAATATGCCCATACCGACCACAATAATGGTAGTCCTTGTCCATGTTGGACTGATCAGGCGACTGCCATGAACCAGATCCACCACCTCTACCTCGGGGTGATCTCCCCCTGCCTCTAAACCCACTAGATCCACGCTGGCCTTGTGTATTTGCACCATGCCAATCACTCTGCTGCTGCTGCTGGCCATAAGTATTACGAGTGTCACCACGACCTCGAAATGAACCACGACCTCTAGATCCTCTGCCACGCTGGCTAGAGTATAACACAGTGTCTCTACTTTGAGATGCACTAGAACCTGTATTCAAACCAAGTTTGACTTCCTCATGCAGCAACAAAGCAACTAGCTCTTCCCAGCTAGGGGGCTCTTCTCTGACATAAATGGAAGTATCAAAAGCTTTGTACTCTTTCCCTAAGCCATTCAAGGCAACAACAATCATATCATCTTCTGATACACTTGAGTCAATAGTAGCAAGTTGATCAACTATAGTCTTAATCTCTGTGGTATACGTCTGGATGCTCTTGCCATTCCTAGACATGTTGTTGAACTGCTGTTTCAGCTGGATCTTCCTTGCATGTGTCATGGTTCCATAATTTTTCATCAGTATGTCCCAAGCATCCTTCGGAGTCTCAAATCCAGTTATTTGAATTACCATAGCATCAGATATACATAAGGAAAACCAATGCAGCACCTTGCATGCTCTTTCATTCCATAGCCTGTAGGCTCTTTTCTGTTCATTCGTTGGATTGTGTGTAGGCAACTTAGGAGCAACTTCATCTCCTGTACATAAATCCCAATAACCTCTACCAACCAGAAAGTTTTTCATTCTGAATTTCCATAATGCAAAGTTCTTATTATCCAACTTCTCTCCAACTATCTGAGTGATATTGTCAGTCCCATGTGCATTAGCCATGATGCAATAGACTGCCTATCAAGTGCCTGACTCCCTGCAGTCCAATAAGTATGACTGACTAAGTTCAGTCCGTAACAGTTTATGACAGTTTTTTGCACTAAATTGCAGAAAAAAACCAGGGTATTTCAGCCCACTAACACCCCAAAAAAACCCACAAACAAGTGGTCTCAACTGTAGATATAACTGTGAATACATAAGCTATGTGTTTGCTTCAGCTTAAGCTTTTGTAACCTCACTGCCAGGGTACACACATGCATTTTGAAAACTGTGAACTATGAGTAACCAATAGCAATTTCAAATTCAAAACTGAGTGGTAATCATGTCATACATGTTCCAAAATCTCCCAGGTAGCTGCTAGTACATTTGGCAGTCAAGACATGAGCATAAAGGCACAGAACAGTGCATAACTAGCACATACAAGTGTCAACAAATTCAGTTGCAGGTTGCAGTCAACCAGAATTCAGCATAACAAGCTCCAAACCACTTCAAAGTGTCTTCAATCCAAATCATACATTTTCTCCAGTATGACAAGGTCAATGCATGACTATGTAGTGACCATAGACCATCTGTCTCTAATGAGCAAAGTCATACATTACTTCTACAATTTGTACTCAGCCAACAAGACAAGATTGTATTTGCTTCAGCTCCAAAAATTTCAGCATTCAGTAGCACTTAATGCTTTTCTCAACCCATAAACATTCTGACATACATATGTCAGTACATACATCTCATAGATGTCACCAAATATCACACTATGCTTCAGTAAGGAACTAATGTTTGAGATCCATATTAAATGATAGTTTTCAGCCTGTCTGAAATGCTCCAGATCTGAGTATTTCAATTACAAAAATCAGCTTGCAATGGATCACAACAACTACATATGATCTCTAGCATATATTTATGCTCCAAGAGTGCTTCTGGGCTTGTCAAAGAGCTTCCAAAGCTCTTCAATGTGTTGCATATACCATGTATACTGAGTATACAGCAGTGCTGCCCTTTTTTCCAGATCTACCCACTCTGATTTCAGCTCATGTCAGAGCTTAAGGTCAAGTATTTGCCTCTTGCCATGTTAAAATACTTCATACCTGTCATAATCAAGCATTTGATGACCAAATGCACCAGCATTTGGTGAGATGTAGCCCAACAACTGAGAGCACGAAACAGGCACAGTTCACACAGATCTGTCCTCTACTCCAGCAGCTCTATTTGCTAAGTTTGATGCTCATGGAGCACACACTAGTGCTCAATACAGCCTCCACAAGGCTCTGAACAAGCCACAACTTGCAGCTTGACCCATAGAGTAGGTAATCACTCAGTGCATACCTTCAGCTTTCAATGGCATTCAGCCTGTTTGAGAAAATGACACAAGTATTCAACTGTAGATCATCTTCACTCCCTCTTGCTCCAGGAGGTCCACCAAGTAAGGCTCTGATACCATGTTCAAAGAGAAGAGAGAGAGAAAGGGAAAAACTCCATATCCATGAGCCTTCAGGCTCCCAAGCTCATTTCTTCATATTCCACACTCTAAACTGAAAAGCACACACTCAACAAGATAAAGCGACCTAGTGTAAATGTAGACTAGACTGACTAATTCTAGTCAGGTCACTAACTGACTACTAACCCGACTTATTTAATGTAGTCACATGTAGACATCTGTACATACTAGTTGTCATAGATGTTGGTCATAGATGAAGACACACTGACGGTGAGCTTGATTTCTAACATAAACAAGGTCATGAATGGCTACGAAAGGCCACAAAGGGGTAGGATATCCAAGGGAGACAAGGAAAACCTCACCCGAATATTTTGTATTTAAGGGATGAAAAAGAATAGAATGGGATATTCCTGTGTATGCTAACTTGTTGTACTTTCTTTCTTACTTCCGTTGTGAGAAAGAGAGTGAGGAACTAAGTGAGTGAAGCTCTACATCTTCTCTCTACACCCTCTCTTGCCATATCCATGCTCCTCTCATGCACATGGAGGATGTAGACTATTGAGAGCCCAAGGGCAGTCACTTTGATCATGGAGTTTGCCATGTGCTATTGCTGTGCTTGATAGAATGCCTAGTGAGCTCACTACAAGTGAATCATTGTGTTTGTGGATCATGTGAAAGGCTAGGCAAGAGAGAGCCACCGTACTTTGTGGATCGAGCCTCTTGGATCTTTGCCATTAGAGTGGAAGAAAAATAAATAGGCTATATTGTATTGTATTTGTTATTGAAAGTATTTAAGGCAAGGGAAGCAAGGATAGCACCAAATAAGCCAAAAAGTTGCAAAGAAAGAAAAATGGTGTTAATGGAATAATAGCAAGAAGAAAGGAAAAAAAAAGAAAATTGAATGTATAAAATCTGATAAAAATTTTGGAAGACAATTAGTTATTTTTGTAATACTTGGTGTGGTTATTTTATGAGAGCCGGGCTCCCTCGTGTGCAAATTGTGTTCGAAACTACGAGGAAGATGAGAGACAAAAGGAAGAGAGGAGAGAAGAGAGATATGAGACATCGGAAGTGGAACCTCAGAAGTGTGTCAACTGAGCACACATGATAGGAATATATAGAGGGGACCTGAGGCGCTATATATAGACATACTATATATAGCTAACACCCCTGCTTAAATAAAGGTCCCTTACTATGGATGAAAAAACCCTTGGGGGCTCAAGGGAAAAACCCACACCTCTATATAGGCCTACCATTATATTAATATTCAAAATATAAAATTACAAAGTTGAACTTACAAGAGCCTATTCATAGGCATCAAAGGAGCTACATCACTCGTGAATTACAACATCAACGGAGAAGGAGCTACATCACTCTTGAATTACAACAACCTATTCAGAGGAATCAAAAGAGCTTTATCACTCCTAGATATACAACATGTAAAATAAGGATAAGCGACATCACTGCAAAAGATAAAATCTCCAAGAAATTCCTTCAACTAAACTTGGGATGTAAGCAGTATATCT